>NC_133778.1:15834024-16015563 GCF_003597395.2 Chelonoidis abingdonii
CCCACCCACACCCCCTGCCACCCCAGCCCGGGGCTCCCCCCTCGCCTCCAGCCGGTCCAGCGCTGGCAGGGTCGGAGTAAGCAGCGAGACTCCTGGCCATGCCTCAGCCTATGGTCCCTCCAGCAAGGGCTCCCACCTCCAGTACCAGCCAGGACCCGGGAGGGCAGAGCTGGGGGACCGCCTGGCAGGGGGGTGAGGAGCCAGGGCAGGGTAGCCCCAGAGGGAGCGGAGCCCCAGAGAGCGGGATGCAGGCTCCATATGGCAGCACCCCGCCTTCTATGGCCCCGCTGTGGCTGCTGCTTCTGGCCGCCCTGCCGCAGTCCCTTGGGCTGCTTGGCCCAGCCCCGGCTGCGGCACTGGGGGATGGCCGCCCTACAGCACCTGCAGGCAGCTCTGTGTGCCCCACGGGGTGGCCCCCAGCCCGAGTGTCCCCCACTCGGAGCCTGCCTGGCCCAGCCTCAAGGTGCAGGTGCTGCTCCCCCGTGACGTGAACCACAGCAGCCCCAGGGCACCACCGTGCACGACGTGCTGCTGCTGTCTGGGCAGGCTCTAGGCTTTTGCCACCAGAAGAAAAAAAAGAAAGATGGCTGGAATGCTGCCCCTGAAAATGTGCCACCCCAAGCACGTGCTTGGTTTGCTGGTGCCTAGAGCCGGCCCTGCTAGCCATCAACCCATGCTCAATGTGGCTAATACAGAGATCTTGGTCTTCCTTGTAAAGTCCTCCCCCACACCTTCTTCCTCCACCACTGTGGATAACACCACCATCCTTCTGGTTACTCAGGCACAAAGCCTGAGGGTCATCTTTGATTCAGACTTTTCTTTAGATCCTCACATTCAGGCTATATCCATCTCTTGTCTGATCTTATACTTAGATTGTAAGCAATTTGGGGCAGAGACTGTTTTTGTTCTGTGTTCGTACAGCTCCTAGCATGATCTAAAAGTGGGCCCCTAATAATAAATAATCATAAAAATAATAAAATGCATGTTTTATTCTAGCAGCTTTACTGATGCTAACTGCAAGATGCAGAAGAAGGAACACCCCAGGAAATACAAATTCCAGAGCAGATTCAGACATATCTGCATCAAACACTGTCACAAACTATAACTGGATTATACCATGTGCAACCTCATTTGGTCTTTTGCTTTGTAACCATGCCTAGATACCATTCACTCTCAAAGCTCCTTCTAAACAGTGATACCAGCAAGTATCTTGGAAACCACATTCTCCTGGTATCTGAAAACATAGGGAGCAGGTCCTTGGTTCTCAAATTAATTACCTGAAATTGAAGGATGGATTCATAGACTTTAAAGCCAGCAAGGTCTGTTATGATTATTTAGTCTGGCCTCCTGCATAACACAGGCCATAGAACCTCATCCAATAATTTCTGCCCATAACTTCTTTTTAAGCTACAGCATATCTTTTAAAGAGGCATCCAGTCCCAATGTAAAGACTTCAAGGGGTGAAGAATCCTCCACATTCCTAGGTAAATCCCATTGGTAAATCCTTTTTTTTTTTTAATCTCTCCCACCAGCATTCTGAGCTATGAATTACAATACACGGCATTAGAGTCAGTGCTCAGAATAATTCTTGTTTTTCAAATCAGATCACTCCATTTTCTTTAGCTATTTTAAAAAATATTGGGAAAAGCTCTTATTCCTTCCAAGATACAACAACAATTCAAACAACCTACAGCCACATCCTGCTCAAGGATGTGCAAGTGCAACTTCCCCGGAAGTCACAGGAACTATATTGAGTCTCCTGAATCCAAAACTATATGGAAGCTGATTGTAAAAATTATTTTAAAAATGTGGGGAAATCCTGTTTTGTAGGCTCTAGGAGGAAAGAGAAAACTATCGATATTGGGCTCAATACTCCAGACCCACTGTCTCCCAACAGGGTGACTATTATAACTGAGTAAGATGTTACAGGTAATATGGAAACCCCAGGAACATATCTGTGAAAGAACTAATTGAACAAATGTATTATTCCTATTACTATAGCTTCTAGGAGTACTGTCATAAACCAGGACCTCATTGTGCTAGGTGTTGTGCAAACACAGAATAAAAACCCTGTATCAAAGAGATTACAACTGGAGTACAACAGAAGAGACAACACACTGAGGAAGGGGCAAAAAGAAACAATGAGGTAAATATGTTGTTTGTATTAAAACCCCTTGTTTGAGCTCTATGTAAAGTCTCAAGAAGAACACAGCTACGGTCTGCATACTCAAGACATGGCTTCTCTTTTCTTAATTTAATTACTCTCACCTTAAAAAATACAGACTTTCACACTCTTACGTAGGGGCAGTGCTTCAGTGGAGCTTTTCCTGAAGACATGAGAAGCCATAGTGTTTGCTGATGACTGTTAGACTGCATTTTGGGTCACCTGAGGAGAGTTTGCAGCAGCTGCTATTTATAACTTTACCCAGTACCCTCTGGTGTTAGCAATGCAGTATTGCAATGAGGACCACACTATGGCCCTCTTTTGAAGGGAGGAGGGCTGCTAAATATTAGCTGCTTATATCACTTTGATTCCGGTTGTTTGGTGGTCTCTTATTCCACCTGGACAGATACAGAATCATACAAATATAGGAGTGGAAGGGATCTCAGGGCCACCCAGTCTAGCTGCCTTCACTGAGGCAGGAGCAAATATTCTTAAACCATCATTGCCAGATGTTTGTCTAAGGTGTTCTTAAAAGCCCCCAAAGATGGGGATTCCACAACCTCCCTTGGAAACCTGTTCCAGTGCTTAATGATTGTTAGAGTTAGCAATTTTTTCCTAATGCCCCATCTAAATCTCCCTTGCTGCAGATTAAGCCCATTTCTTTTTGCCCTGCTTTTGATGGACATAGAAAACAACTGATCACAGTCCTCTTTGTAAGAGCACTTTTGAAGACTGTTATCTGGTCCTCCCTCAGTCTTCTTTTCTCAAGGCTAAACATACTCAGTTGTTGTTTTTTTTAACCTTCCCTGTGGATCCCAGAATTGGACACAGTGCTCCAGCCGAGGCCTCACCAATGCCGAGCAGAACGGGACAGTCACTGTCTGTGTGTTGTGTACAACACCGCAGAAGGATGATAACCTTTTTTTGTAACTGAATCACATTGTTGGCTCATGTCAAATTTGTGAGCCACTGTAACCCCCAAATCCTTTTCAGCAGTATTATTGCCTAGACAGTTATTCTCCATTTTGTAGTTGTGCTTTTGATATAGCCTTCATGAGTGTAGTACTTTGTATTTTTCTTTACTGAATTTCAAATCAATTCTCTAATTTGTCATGGACATTTTGGATTATAATCCTGTCCTCCAAAGTGCTTGCAACCCCTCCCAGCTTGGTGTCATCAGCAAACTTTATAAGCATACTCTTTACTCCATTAACCAAATCATTAATGAAGATATTGAATGGTGCCAGACCCATGACTGACCACTGCAAGACTCCACTAGATACACCCTCCCAGTTTGACAGTAAAGTACTGATAACCATGCTCTGAGTATGGTGGTTCAACCAACTTTGCATCCTCCTTATAGTAATTTCATCTAGACCACATTTCCCTCATTTGCTTATGAGAATGTCATGTGGGACTGTGTCAAAAGCCTTCCTAAAATCAAGATATATCACGTCTATAACTTTACCCCATCCACTAGGTATGTAACCCTTTCAAAGAAGGAAAATTAGGTTGGTTCAACAGGATTTGTTCTTGATAAATCCATGTTAGCTATTACTTATCACCCTGTTTCCTCTAGGTGCTTGCAGATCGATTGTTTAATAATCTGTTCCAGTATTTTTCTAGGTATTGAAGTTAGACTGACACTATTAACCTTTTCCGTGAGGAATGAAGAAAATGGGTATTAAACACCCCAGACTTCTTGGCGCCATTTATTATTAGCTTTCTTTCCAAGCTAAGTAGTGGGCCTACACTTTTGTTTGTCTTCCTCTTGCTCCTAATGTAGTTATAAAACCTCTTCTTATTGCCTTTCATTTCCCTTGCTTGGTGTAACTCATTTTGTCCATGCTTGGGTTAGGCTTTTATACTTCTCCTTAGCAACTCATCCATGATTCCCCATTTTGTAAGAGTACTTTTTGATTTTCAGTTTATTAAAGGGCATCTTACTACTCTTCCTAGCTTTCCTTTGCATTAGAATAGTTCACTGTTGTGGCTTTGATATTGTTTCTTTGAGAAACTGCCAGCTCTCCTGAAGTCCTTTTCCCCTTAGATTTTCTTCCCATGGGACCTTAGCTACCAGTTCTGACTTTGTTAAAGTCTGTTTGTTTGTTTGTTTAAATGTATTGTCTTTATTCTGCTCCTTTCACTTCTATCTTTCCTTTTACGATCACTATCATCCAAATTGCCTTCAATCTTCAGATCTGAAACCATTTCCTCCTTACTAGTCAGAATCAAGTCCAGAATCAGGATTGTCTCCCTTGTTGCTACCTCCACTTTCTGGAACAAAAAGTTGTGCCCAATGCAGTCTTAAGAACTTAGTGGCCATTTTTTGTTTTTCAGTGTTACTTTTCCAACAGATTTCTGGGTAGTTAAAATCCCTCATTACTAGCAAGTCTTGTGTTTTGAATATTTCTCATGATCTAGCAGACCCTTACCATGATGTCATCCCTGTCTTTTCCTGTTTTATCTCTATCCAGAGACTTTCAGCTGGTCTGTCTCTCATCTCCATCTGGACCTCAGAAGAAGTGTGTATATTCTTGATATTTACTGCAACACCTCCTGCATTTTTTTCCTGCCTGTCCTTCATGAACAAGCCTTCCTCTGTATACCAATATTCCAGTTGGGAGATTTATCCCACCAAGTCTCAGTGATGCCAATTAAGTCATAATTTAGCTTATGTACTAATACTTCCAGTTCTTCCTGTTTATTCATGATACTCCTTGCATTTGTGTATGGACATCTAAGAGGTTAAGCAGATTCACCCACTCTTTTCCCTTCAGCTACTCCTATGACCCTATTGTAACTTTCCATTCCATACCCCCCAACATCTAGCCCTCTGTTATGGTCACCTTATTTTATATACCTACCCCGGGCTTTTTGGCACCTGTTGGCTTATGACCTGGTTTAAAGTAGTAAGGTGGCAAAGTGTGTTAACAGCAAAGAAAAATGTTTTATACGTTTAAAACAAAAGTGGGAGGAGAGAGAAAAGTCTGTACTGAAAGTTGAAGTGGGCTGATTGGCCACACTCTTCTATTTGTTGTAGACAATAGAAAGCTGGTGTCGAGTCACAGACGCTCACTCTAGCCTAGAAGCTTGTTCTAACTTCAGTGCGAGGGCCGAGCTGGTTGAGCTGTTGATTTGGATCAATCTAGATTAGACGTTCAGCTCAGGTAAGGATTTAGAGCTACTTAGATCTCCCTGTGGAAAAATTCAGCGTTTCAGAGAGAAAAAAAAAATGGTAGAAAACCAAAATATTTCAGTTTGGAAATGCTGCTACAGTGGCTTATGGGAGTGGTAGTTTGGGTGCTTCATGCTCCCATTCTCCTCTGTAGACGAGGCTCTCTAGTTAGTCTACGTCTCCCATGATGCACTATTTTTTTTAACCTTTCGGTGAGGGGAGGCAGTAGCTCATGAGCATCCCATGGTCATGATGTGTCATAGGAGATGAAATCTTGCTGCACAGCATGTCCCCTAGAGGAGAAATGGAACATGAGGCAAACAAAGTTCAACTCCGATGATGCACCACAGTCACTTTTTCAATCGAAATATTTCAGTCTTCTGCTGAAATCTTTTTTTTTTGACCATTTGATTTTTTTTTTTTACAACAAATTGAAAAATTCTACAGAAAACACTTTATGCAAAATATTTCATCTAGTCAAAAGCCCAATTTTCCATCTAAAACAGTTTTAACAGAAAATTTTCAACCAGCCCAAATTTGATGTTCTTTTTATTTGCCCTTTTGGTGTTGGAGCCTTTATGGGTCACATTTTTATGCTTTCTCTGAAACAATGGGGGCTAGAAAATTAGCTTTCGTTTAATAAAAAAAGTGAGGTTCTCAAATAATAATGCTCAGTTGTTGGAATCAGGTAAAGAAAAACACCAAATATCACTAGAGTTGGCAATACTAAGGTTTTGTAAAAAGGGTGACTATTTTGTATGATGGTTGCAATTGGAACTCTGTAAATTAACTCTGTTTTTCATGGGACCTCATGGGATTAAAAATTCCTCCTTTTGAACCTTATAACCTCCCCTTGGTTATTTTCTGCCTTACCTCCTGTTGCTGTATTTGTGCCTATCATCCACATTCCCCACAATACAAGCACAGTTTCTGTGGTATGAACTAGACTAATGTGACCTTTTAATCACTGTATGTAAAGGATGGGCAGAGGGGAGACTTCAGACTAAGATTATTATGAAAAAGAGAAAGTCTCAAAAAATAAATAAAGATGAAAACAAAATTCCTTCAATAGCCTTATCTTTTTAAGTCATTCTGCCACTGCCAGCCTCCTCCTTCACAACTCCAATTGCCATAGCAACACTGACTGAATAATTGTCAATGTACAGAGCTCTCTTTCTGTCACCAGAAAAGCACAGATGTGGGTTTATTCTAGGGGAGACATTCATTACCAACATCGACTGCCAGTCACATTGTTTTCAAGCCTCGAAAGAGCACCACTTTGCAGCAGCCAGGAAAAAGATGAGCCTGGAATGTGTTTCGTCTCTTACAGTGGGTGAAACAGTTAAACCATTGACTGAAAGGATATAAGGTTTATGGTGGAGTATATAATATGAGGTGCAAAAGAGTTTTTGCATGCATTTGTTAACCAGAACAGCTTTGTATCTGGCTCCTCTGCCAGATTCTGTTTAAGCAACAGAAGGAAAGTAGATTTGACAATATAAAAGTGAGAAGTTTGCTTGACTCCTAAGGGGTTGTTGCTGCTGTTTGGTTGTCCATTGTTGAGGGCAGATCCCACATGAATAATTCACAGTGACCCTTGTGGAGAAGACATGTACGTCTGGGTACAGCAAGGCAGCAGGTCTCTCTTGTTGACAGATAGCAGTTGTTGGACACCGCAGGGAGAGATGCCTACTGATTCCTGCTGAGTCTTTGTGACAGGAACAGTTCATTAAATCCATCCGAGATGTAAGAGGCCAAATCTGGGAGAAGGCTAGCTTGAGAGATGGGTTACAGTAGTTTCCAGTGGCAATAAAGCCAAACACTAGGGAAAGGGTGAGTTCAGATTATACACAAAGCGGGGGAGGAGGAGACCTGCTCAGACTGTGACACTGTCATTAGTTTTTAAATCTATATTTTATATACACGTGAATTTTAATATATGGAAAGGATGCTTTCATTTCAGTCCCACACCTAAAACACACTCCCGATATGGAACTCACTTAGATGTTACATATAGGTTTGTACCACTCAAGTGGAACAAAGAGAATAATTGCTTGAGTGGCTTCTGGGGAAATGACATGACTGGACATACATACACAATCATATATCCAGTTGCGGGGAGGTCCAACTTCCCTCTGCACAAGTGCAGTTTGCACCTATAAAATTTGTACTTACAATTTTGCACCACCATGTGAATAGTAGAGGCAGCTCTAACTACCCAGTTAGCACCTGCCATTGCTCAGACTTGTGCCAGCCATTTAACTATGATGAAAAAAATAAATTTGGGTGTAAATGTTGTAGATGCAATTTATGCTGCATAAAGGAGGCTGATCAACTGAATTTGCATCCCAAAGGATTAGTTATCAGCATGATAACAATATCTCATTTTATAGGCAGTCTTCTCGTTTTCATTCATTAGTGATTTTGCAAGTAGACGAAGCATCCGTCTTCAGCTTTCTGTACTGCTCTTACACTGATGACACTTCTGAGCGATGCAGCATAGAATCAAACCCCCTTGTGTTTCTCCATTCCCTTCTCTGCTCCTTCAGCTCAGCTAGAGCTGGCTTTAGTTTGAGGCCCAGGCTCCATAAAAGCCCTGCTGGCGTGGATCGTTAAGGGGAGACACTGAGCCAGCACGTCACCCGGCTGTCCAGTCCCTACGGTGCTCTGTCTCCCTTTTGTGGTGGCAGAGGCAGCCTGCTACAGCTGTGTTTAACAGAAGTTACTCTTTTAGCTCAGCCAATAGAGGCTCCTGCTTTAAGATCCTTAGGTCCTAGGTTCAGTCCCCACTGCAGATCACGCTCCAGGGGTGCAGCATTGCACATTCTTCCAAGCTGGCCCTGACGACTGATTTCAAGCCACTTTCTGCTGCTAAAACCTCTCATCTCTACAAGGCTTTCCATCACCGGTGTTCTGTACTAGGCAAGTATAAACCCTAATTTAGTCCTGTGTGTCCTCCATGTTATAATTCTAACCTCTCAACATACATATAAATAAGAGAGTTCAGCTAAAGGGATGACTCATTTTGCTTTCTTTTCTTCAGACTCATCCAAGAAAACATTCAAATTGGTTCTAAATGTGGATAGGCTTTTTAAACATCCACAATGTTTATGAAAATGGCTATAGCTAATATATTTTTAAAAGGTAAGCAAGCACAGGCATGACGCAGGTAATGAGTGAAAATTAACAGTACACTTTCTGCTCTATAAAGCAATATCCCCTTCTCCCCCAGCAATTTCAGCAGCTACGGATAAATGAAGAGTCAGGTTGCTTTATGTAGTAGTAAAATATGGTATTAAACTCTTGTGAATCAGAGGCTCAGCTGGTGTCAGTTGGTGTTGGTTTCAATGGAGCAATGCTGATTTACATTTGCAGCATGCTGAGGCATAGTACAAGCAATCTCTCCACAACCCAGGCAATAAACAGCTCAGTCCTAAGCTGCTGGTCCCCTGAAGTAAGCAAAGCCTGCTATATATTCTAAATTGCACCGTGTGTTTCTGAGCACAGGCGCATTTATCCTGTTCCGTAGCCTGATAGAATGTCATATGAATGAAACCTACAGAAAGTACTCTGAACCCAGTGGAAATGAATAGGTGACTATTTATAAACTAGTCTAGGGGTGTTAGTATATAACTGTGTCCTGCCATAAAATTCTGTAGGTTAGTTTAAAAAAAATTCTAGAGAAAGTTTTCCTTTATTCTTTATAAGAGAACCATCTGATTGAACAAAGGAATCCATCAGGGAATACCCAGAAACTGCCAGACTTACTGGAATCACTAACCTCCTTGAGCAGAAAGCTCCAAATGTGCATCAAAGCCCTTGGCCTGCCTCGTTAAAATCAATGAAATATTTGCAATTGACTTTCCATTAGCACAGGATGAAACCCTAAGGCACTACGTGATATACTTTCCATTGACTTTCCCACATGTTTGATGGTCAAGGACTCCATTTTTTAAGACTCCCCCACTGGTTGCGAGAGGTAGATCACTCCCCATAGACCTGGGTTCCAAATCTTTTAGGGAAATCAAGCTATGTCAGAGAAACACAGAGACTGAGAAGAAGTCACAGCTCCCAGAATGTTGGGTCTCGCCCTCTAGTAACTCAAGTGGAAAAAATATTGTACATATATACAAATAAGAAATGGTGGAGAGTCCAGGGTGATAGAATCAAGGTTCCTAGACGGCTGTGGCATCATCCTTTCAAAAACAGAGACAAGACACAGTCATTTATTTTCAAGCTACCAAGCATGTCTGTCTGAGATTCTCTCCCTCGAGGGAATGACATCTGCTTTCCATTATCATACATTCCATCAACCACCACATCATAGCTCCAGAAACATCAGATGCAAATCTATGTACATCTTGTGACGATGCAGCTGATATTCTTCAGTGATATTATGATATGATGATGAACATAATTATGATATCTTTTATGCACGATAAGTCATGTGAGATGTCATTATGAATTGCTGAATATGATTATCCGATTTGTATGCATGTATCATTTTTCTATCGGGAGTTATGAATATTGACTATGTATCTGTATCTCAAATGTAGTTACACCTGGGTAACACCCACTAGACAAGATGTTTTCAGTCTAGAGAGTGGGTAGGGAAGGGCCTATTCAGGGCAATGGGTCATTAGGAAAGAACATTAGGCCTTAGGAGAAGCTTACCTCCCACCCGGTGAGCTGTGAACGCTCCAAAGAGCCTGTGAGTGATGACTGCTATGACTCTACAAGGACATGTGAGGAGGCCATGTGTCTCTGGACTCCATCTTGGGATGTCAGTGTTTTTCCACAGACTGGTCTTGGAATCAAGCTTTGGGAACATGCAAAAGCTATATAAGGCAGGGAGTGACAGCATCTGAGGTTCTTTGTTCCCCTCACAAGAAGACTCCTGGAAATCGCTGAGGAACAAAGACTGAACTGGGGGAAGTGCTGGACCCAGGCTAAAGGGATTTTTAGCCTGTGAATGAAACACCTGGGGATTCCAAGCTCTAAAGCAAGGGCAGCTTCCCCTTAAGAATCTGTAGCCTCCTTGTATCATCTTTTATGGTGAGAATCTGCTATTCATATCCAATCTATTTAGTATATTAAAGCTTAATTTTTGTTTATTTGCTAGGTTAGCTGCTTTGATCTGTTTGCCATCAGTTATAATCACTTAAAATCTATCTTTTCTAGTTAATAAACTTGTTTTTGCTTTATCTAAATCAGTGAGTTGAAGTGAAGTGTATGAAAATCATAACCCAGGGGCAAAAGGCTGTTGCATATTCCTCTCCAAAGTGAGGGAGAGGGCAAATTTTATAAGCTTCGCTGTACCGTTCCCTGTGTAGTACAAGATGGTATAATTTTGAGTTTATACTCCAGTGGGGGTGTGCGCCTGAATGGCTGGTCAGAGCCCCTATTTGTAACTGCAGCAGGGTGTGTCCCTACCTGTGTGAATGCTGGTGAAAGTGCAGACTGGAGAGCTTTGCAGCTTGTCACTGCAGTACAGTGTGAGAGGGAGCCCAGGCTGGTGGGTCAGAGGGATCAGTGGTACCCCAGTTCCAAGTGGCACCCTGGGGAGAATCCATCACACACCTAATTTCATAAACAGCTGCAGGAACACTGGAGTTATTGTACTATGCACAGTTTCCACAGGCTGCAGAATAACTGAGTACTTTCATTTTAAAATGAGCACATGTTCCCTAAAAACCCCTCAGTGCGTCTGAGCCTAATGGGATTTCTGAGACTGAAGATACATATGCCATAGGTGCTTTGTCTGACAGAGGTGTTGACTCACTAAAAAAAAAAAAGAAAACCAAGCACAATGGTAGATGTGTTAGTCTTCTTAACTGTCCCAAGAGCTAGTTTTCAGGTGCACAATTCTCCAGGTTTTAGATGGGCAACTTAAAAGTGTTCTATTAAAGTGAAGCAATTGAATACATTTTTCAGCAAATTAAAACATAATAGTTAGTAAAAGTATTGTCTTGTACGCTGTTTATCTTAGGGCTTTATACTGCCACCCATCACCTTAGTATCTAGCCATCTTCCATGTAAAATCAGTTAGCAAGAGCACAGTCCATTGTGAACTTAATGGAGTCTTTGGCTCCTTTTGAAGGCGTAACAACTCTGCTTAGGACGTGGTTATTTGACAGGTTGGCTGATTTGGTTATTATTTGGCCGGGGTGGTGGCAGAGGGGGTGTCAGCATGGTCAGTGTTCTCCTTGTCTTGGTGGAAAGGCAGGTTTTGGATCATTTCCTAAAGGTGGTCAGATCTTGGATTTACCTAATCTTCCTAGGAAGTTCATTCACTGGCTAGAGCCCTTCCACCCAGAATTATTTGCTTCTAGCTCTCACATACTTTCTGATCCATATTGTTCCACTGGAGCATAACTGTATCTCCAGGGTTCATAGATCAAATTTCAGTTTTGAATGTAGCTGAGGCTTCATCCACAAATTGCTCTGAAGATATTTAGGATGAAGGCCTTAAACTGGCCCCTGAAGCAGACGGGGAGCCATGGAGGCATGGGCGCTCAGGTGTGGTATGCTCACTACCCCAGAAGTGGAGAGCAGACACATTGTGCACCCGCTGGATTGTGGCTGGGCACTGTTTAACATCGAGCTTCAGATACAGTGCATTACAGTAATGCAGTCTGGAGGTGATAAATGCCTGGCTCACAGTGGCCAGGCCTTTGTCCCTGAGGAGGTGTTGAAGTTTCCCAGCGAATGCTGACATTTTTGGATGTTAATGCTTCCTCTTCATCCAAGGTTAGTGCCAGCACATTTGTCTATGTGCTTGTCTTGGTTTGTGTGCCATCCTCTCTGAGGTAACAAGTTTTTATACCATGTCCACCGCCATACAGTTGCTTTAGTGAATGATCAATACTGAAACTAGATATTTTTTGCCTTCTCTTCCCCTTTCCAGGGGCAGATAGGTTTGTTAAGAACATTTATTCAGTGAGCTCTTTTGTACCTTCTCTCTATCACAGACAGGATAGCCTGTGCCCTACACTGTGAGATTTCACTCTTTTCGCCGGCCCAGTTGTCGTATAATAAAGAGTTGCAACACTCGACTTCAAATTCCAAAGTATTGCAAAAGTAAATCTGCTGGTGGGGCTGCTCAAGAGGATGTGCTGACTTATCCCGATCTATGTAAAAGGCACTGCCTCTAACAGCACCCACCGAGAGCTGGGTATGCTTTGCATTTTGTGTGTGACTGCTCCTGTTGCTTTGTATGTATAGTTTGACAGGGGAAAACTTAAAGAGCTGTTTGAAATAAGGCTATTCTGTCTTCTAGCCAAGTTAAAATAAAACATTTCCAAGTGAAAAAAAACCAACAGCAGCAAGCTAACAAACTCGACGGGTGGAATGGTGAGTTGCATTCATTACCTTGAAAGCACTCTGATTGCATATTTAAAATACTGCTACAATAATTGCTACTTTTACAGCAAAAAGTGTTATTTTCTTTGTGTGAAAGGCTATTTTGGTAAATCTAAAGTTTTTTTGTGTTCTTCTCATATACTGCACTTAACTAGCCAACAAGCAGTGTCGTCATAGATCATCGTCATTTTACATGTCTATACATTTAGCTGTTTCTAAAACGTATAATTGTACATGATATTTTAGCATCAGACAGGACAGACTATTTTGCAACCCAGAGTGGTACAGTATCTCTTCTCAAAGCACAGGAAGACAGACAAATTCTGAGCCTCATTCTCCATACTATAGGATTACATGCATCTCTGTCAACTAATGAGAATGTTGCATGTAAAACAATATATCCTGATTATTCAAATTGGAAGGTTTACAACAATGCCCTGACAGTTACACACACAAATCCTGTTACTGGTGTCATCATGCAACTGTTAAAAAGTGTTCCTCCACTCCCAAACCTTCTTTCTGAATGCTCACTTCTCAGAGATGGTCATCCAGAAAATCAGAACATATTGCCATCATGCTACAGAACTTACAGTAAGATGTTACATAATATGCATCACTTACAACGAAGGTATCTGGAACACAATATACAGCAGAGAAATCTCTGAAGATTTAAGTGTGGTGGGTCAGATTACAATCTCATTTACACCAGTGAAGATCCAAGCAGGTCCTCTGATTCACACTGGGACAAATGGAGCTCTGGCATTGGCTCGATAATCCTAAATACATGGCTTTTCTCATGTGCCTCTATACATAAGGTGGTATTTAGTTACCTACATACTTACAAATGATTCACTGCTTTTAAAACTGTGTGCGAGGGACAGTTATTTATGTTCTACTTTCAGAAATTACGGTCCAGTACACCTTGAAGCCAGAATGAGTACTTGTATCAGTAAAGTGATCACAATTTGCCCGGACTATAATTGGGAAGGATGGGCTTGTGGCTGAGGCAATGACTGGGAACTCTGCTGCTGATGGATAAAATCCTGGTTCTATTGAAGTCAAGGGGCATTTTGCTATCGATTTCAGTAGGGCCAGGATTTCACCCGAGGGGTCATTTTCTAGGTATGACCCAGACATCCTGTGTGGCCTTGTACCTCCATTACCCATCTGGGAGTAGATATCATAATACCCTCCTCCCTCACAGAGATACTGAGAAGATTTCTTTATGACTAACTCAGGCTCTGCAGGCATGAGGGCCACATAAGTACACAGCTAGTAGAAATCCCCACTAATCCTGAATAATGCTATCACCTAGATCTATTCCATGCCACTCCCAATCTAATCTCCTTTGCCTCATACCCACAACTGCACCTTGAGTGGCAATTCCCCTTCATCTGATATGGCAGATTCCTGTCCTTGTATCTGTGGGTCCTCTGTTCATATCCTAGTAGTGTAAATAATACACATACGCGCGCACACACACACCCCGTCAGAAACAGTTCAGAAAACCCCAGGCACCAGCAGAGAGCTTCTCTTTAAAATTGGACTGAAAGCTTCAGCAGTGTTTCCACATGCTTTGAATTTGCAAGTTTGGGGTCCACAAATGGGTTAACGTCTACATTTTTAAAACGCTCGGAATAAGATTGGAACTGCTGGCTAGGATTATCAGAAGAACCTTCTGTCACTAACATGAACACTGCCGCTAGAGCTTTCTAGAAACAGCTTCGGAGGAATTTTCTGATAGCCCTTGTCTGTTTTCCATGAGTGCTTTGTGATATAATTCTAAAAATGATTGGCCTTGCCTACTCTACAAAATTTGGCACCCTTTTTCCGGGAGTCATGCAGCTGCACTGGCACTAGCAGTCGTGTAAGCATTTCAACACCATTTACACTACCTCTTACACCTTTAGTGTTCATACAGCTGCCTTGGCACTGGAAAATAGATTTTACACTGGATAGTGTAGATGCATCCTCTTTAATCTCAATCCAAAAGACAGGAAACAAAATACTTTCTGTAAACGGTCAATGCTAAAGATTTGTTCTTCTAAACACATGGTGCTCACTGGCCTTTTGCCTGGTAGCCAAGCCTCAGGGTGCCTGGTTTCTACATGCTTACACATGGCAAATGAGGAATTTCCTGGCACTTCATTTCCCCATAAGATTGTGGTTTTGCATGATCTTCACCCAGATTGTGCTGGATTAGATTCCCAAACTGACACACATACAGATAATTGTATGCTGATTTTCACTTTATTTGTTCTAAACAAAATAGAAAGAGAGGCCTGCAGGGCAAAACCTGCCTGACTGGCTGTTTTTAAATATAGTGATCAACCTGCAGGACTCAGCAGATTGTCATGCCATGCAGGGCCGGTGCAAGGATATTTTGTGCCCTAGGTGAAACTTGCACCTTGTGTGCCCCCCTCCCCTCTGCTCCCCTTGCTCCAGAGCATCACTTATTATAAACTTTCAAAAATGAATACTCCATAAGGTGGCATTGTTCACTTATATTTCCTTCCTTCATATCAAAATCTACTACATTTTATTCTACCTTTAGAATATCCAATTATTGTTAATAAAATTTATAAAATTAGAATAGCGGATATTCCATCATACAACAACAATATCAATATGACAAATTTCAACAACCTACACACGCATATTCGCACATGATAAACATATACACTCAAATACTTAACATACACACACAATTGACACAGAGTATTAGCGAAATGATGCAGCAGCAATTGCCAGAGTCCTAGATCTGAAACAACTCAACAAAAATAGTTAGGCTCAGTTGACAGCCTCTGAAAACTAGTAAACTTAGCATTATAAATAGCCTGTCAGAACGGGTAATAGCTGCACGCAACGAGAAAAATGACGCCACTGCAACTTTGTACCGTAGTGAAGCAGTACTCTTGTGCCCGCAATGCAGAGCTGGCATAGGCTTTAGCTGTAATGTACGAGAGAAGAATGACAAGTTAAAATGCAAGTTCAACGACTTTTCTCTTTTCATTCATTTTCCAGGAATCGTCCAAATATTTGGGGATATTCCTTTCTGGCGCCCCCAAATCTTGGCGCCTTAGGCAGTCACCTAGTTTGCCTAGTGGTTACACCAGCCCTGATGCCATGACAACATTACCCACCTATCCATTTTCCATATCTTCTTTTAATATATATGAGTGTGCACATGTTCATGTACACATGTTGTAGAGAGGGGTCAAGTAAAAATCAGCATTGTCATGCTATATGGAATCAGAATCTTTCAAAACCTTCTACATAGCTTGAGTTCCAGCCTTGACTCCCCTGCTTACCAGGGACTCTATACAACATACAGAGACATTAGTGGCTGAATAATGTACTGTAAGTAAACTATGACCCAAGTGCTACTGCATTAACCACAGACTGACTCTATTGCAATGGCATTCCTACAGAAGTATTGCTTCCTGAATAGATAGTGGTTAGGCAATCAGCATTACCAGCTTTGTTATAATCAGACTGCATCAATGTAGCAGTTATTCAAAATTTCAGAGGGTCTTGAGAGAGAGCTACTGTCCTTAGAAGTGAGGATAAGTCAATTGTTGCTAGCTACACTTAGTGTTTTTGATTGACAGTGAGATCCTCCTATTAACAGTACCAGTCTTACCAGAATAATGGGACTTCCTTTCTTCTTGACACATAGAGAAAAAGGAGACTTTTGAAAAGGGACTCACCCAAAATGAGTTGCTTTGGGGGCTGTCACGTCTGTGGTATGACTAAAAAACATATGGCTCCATCCACCATTTACCGTGAGGGAAATCTCCATCTTATGCTCAAATTCTGTCTCTTGTATTTGGCGCTTCATGATTCTTTCTGAACCACTTCAGCTGATACTTAGTCATTGACACAATTGCGAGTGCGCTGGTGAACTCTTTGGTCATTCGTGGTATTTAAGAAAACACAATACAATTCTCGGGACGATGAGGGTCATGGTGAATTGCTATGAATAAACAAATAGAGAAAAGGGCATCCAAAAGTACAACCTGTACCTTTCTTATGACACTCACACTTCGGCTACTCATTTCTTAATAATCCAGGTGGCCATGATGTTCCTTGGTGGTGAGCTATAGTACAGTGTTTAACCAGAGTTCATCAGAACAACAAACAAAAGGGAGTTCTAGCACTTTGCATGTGTCATCAGCAACTGCTGGATTGTCTCTGTGTTTTACTCATTTTAATTGCAGCAAAGCAATTTCATAGACAGGGCAGGTGCTGCATGTAGCTACTTGCCAGAAAACCCAAGGCCAAGCAGAAGGAGAGTGTGTTGGAAGTTGTCTGCTCCAGGTCTGACTCTATCAAAACAAAAAAAACCAAACAGAGAGGGCGCTCTAAGGGTCCCTTCTGAAGGGAGATTCACAGAGACATTCCAGGTTATGACCAAAGGGCCAAGTCTTAGGGTACGTCTATACTACCCGCCAGATCGGCAGGCAGTGTTCGATGTAATAGGGATTGATTTATCGTGTCTTGTCTGGATGCGATAAATCAATCCCCAAATCGATACCCGTACTCCACCTTGGCAGGAGTAAGCGTAGTTGACGGGGGAGCCGCGGCAGTTGACTTGCCACTGTGAGAACGGCCAGGTAAGTTGAACTAAGATACTTTGATTTCAGCTATGCGAATAGCGTAGCTGAAGTTGCATATCTTAGTTCGAACACACACACGCTAGTGTAGCCCAGGCCTAAGTGGTCTGAAATTTATGTTCCTGAAGGAATAATCAAGCTTGGGACCTATGCCAATAACCTGGCATAGGTCCCACCTCATTACTCCTAATTTTGCAGGTCATTGCAGCCACCAATAACCTGGCTGCACCTCATTACTCCTAATTTTGCAGGATGTATGTCACCCTCTGGGAGCTTTTGTTTCTCATCCAAGAATCTGATTAACCAAATTTTACTGGGTGACAAGAAGAAGGAAACAGCCGAGTGCGTTCCAGTGAGCGTCTCTTATCGTTCAGTTCTGATGGCATCTCTCTCTGATGAGAGTCAATTGTTTAATCATACACATGAGTGCATATTATAACACGAGCTGACTGAGGGCATCTTTTATGCCTGATTAACTCAAGGGTGGATGGTAACTTTACAATCTAACCTGATTAAGGGGTCGTATGCAGCTCCCCTACTCCAGGCACAGACCAGAGGGCTGGTCTACACTACGGGGGGAAATCGATCTTAAAGACGCAACTTCAGCTACGTGAATAACGTAGCTGAAGTCGAAGTATCTAAGATCGAATTACTCACCATCCTCATGGCATGGGATCGATGTCCGTGGCTCCCCGTCAATTCCGCAACTCCGTTCGGGTTGGTGGAGTTCCGAAATCGATGTAAGCGCATTCAGGGATCGATATATTGCATCTAGATGAGATGCGATATATCGATCCCCAAGCAATCGATTGCTACCCGCCGATACAGCAGGTAGTGAAGACGTAGCCAGAGAAACAAATGTGGCTTAGAGAGTGACCTCTTTGCTATGGGTAAGCAGTAAGCTAGAGGTCCTCAAAAGTTTGTCATGGGGAGTTAGGCACCTAAATAGCCTTGAGGATCTGGACCTAAGTTAATTCAGCCTTTTTTGTGGAACAGTTTACTCCTGCTGTGCATCCTACTCTGGAGCCAGGACCCCTCCTAGTCGCCGCCCCCCTCATCCCTTGCCCCTTGCACTTGCTCAAGTATTTCCTACTGTCCCCAGCACAGGGGGCAGGTCCAATAAGAAGTGTAAGGGGAGATTTTGTTCCTTCTTGTTTCCTCGCACGGCTGAGTGAGAGCTATGCTAAATATAGATTGTTTTCCATGAAAAGTGTGATGTTTCAGACTTTTTCATGGAATTGTTCAGGTTTGTAGCAAAAAAACACTCTTGAAGTCTTTTCAGTTGTCAAAACCAAAAAACATGAAGTTGTCAAAGAAAGTTTTCAGGATTAAGTTTCCAGTTAGTTGAAAAGCCATTTTCATCCCAAAGAAAGTTGTCAACAATTTTAAAGCAGCTCTTGCTGTGACAGTTGAGTTCTAAGTGCTTGAACCCCCGCAGCAGGTGACGAATTGTCTTGCTTTTAATCTGACTCCCCCACCCGCTTCCTCCACTCAGCCTCTTAGTATTGCTTTTCAATAAAAAGAAAAAGGCTTGTACATTTCATTTTTCACAGCCTTGAAAGAGTTACTCCTCTGGAGCAGGTTGTCAGACAGCTGAAATCTAATATATTATATATATAAACATCTCCCTTGATATATAAACTTCTCCCTTGATAGTCACAGCTGGATTTCTGCAGGAGGCCAATTTTACTTTACAGTCACAAGTCTGAATTTGTATCATTTTCTTTATATATGTTCAGGAGAGGAAATTAATGCAGTAACTTTGGGAAATGTTGACTTTTAGATGGTTGTCGTTATACAGCATTATAGTTTCTGAAGCACTTTTTTGTAGACAGCTCTGTATGAGACTTTGGACTCAACTGTCCAGTGTACAGAGAAACTGGAGAACAAGGGTCAGCAGCAGAGAGAAAATCAGACAGAATTGCACTGAGGCAGCAAGGCACAAGTATGGTGTCGGTACCATAAACAATCACATTTGCCTTGTCAGCATAGGGCCTGAACCGAAGCCTACTTAATAAGTGTGTTTCTACTGACTTCAATGGGCTTTAGATCAGGCCCATATAAGCAAGCCTCCCTCATACTTAGTTGAAATAGACCACATTGCTTCAAAAGATCTGATAAGGCAAGCTCCAGATGGAAGAAGGACTTCCTTTGTTCTACATTTTCCTCCCCATGGCATTGAATGTTATGTGATTTGTTTTGCCTCTGTAGACAAACACTGGGGGTGAAGTGGAATGGAATTTTGACAGCTTTACTCATGAATATGTAACAGCCATTCAAGCGTGTCCTCCTCTTTTGCTTCATTTTCAGTCCTTCACAGTGCTCGTTTCTAAGGCTGAAGCATCTGGAACCACAAAGTTTGGAAGCTGCACTGCAACTAACAGTCCAATAACTTCCAGCATACAGACTCTTCAAATCACTTGGGAAGATTTTTCCTTGTATTTTTTGCTGATTCTCACTGTGCCCGGGGTTTCTGCTTCTTGTGAGTGCTTCTTTTATTTGCACTAAAACTTAGCCTTGTTCAAAAGCAGGAC
Organism: Chelonoidis abingdonii; assembly: GCF_003597395.2. Taxonomy (NCBI): domain Eukaryota; kingdom Metazoa; phylum Chordata; order Testudines; family Testudinidae; genus Chelonoidis; species Chelonoidis abingdonii. The sequence continues at coordinate 15,853,879 of NC_133778.1, forward strand.
AGAACAAAAATGGCCTGATGGTGTGTCCTAAGACAGATTTGTCTTCTTGACAAGATGACTTTCATTGTTATTTTATAGGCAACATTTTAGCCAGAGGGACTCAGTTCCTTACACTTTGCCATGCGTTGTAATAGCATGAACTCTGAAGTCATGGGTGGATGGTCTGTAATATGTAATTCTGTCCTGATAGCCATTGTAACTGAGCAATACACTCATTCCTCCCAGCCTACCAAGGCCCAGATCTGGGGCAAAGACCTAAAATGAGGGATGCGAAAAATTGTTCCTGCAGGAAATTTAATACATGGTGGGGTTTATTCCTTTAATTCTATAACCTCTGCCTTATTTCGGATACAATGTCAATTGTTTTCAACAATAAAAGTGTGGAGAAAGTGGCTTTGTATTGAACACAGGTTAGCTGGTGACTAAAATAAGTGGTGATCCTCAACATGAGGTGCACTTGAGAGGTCTGACTACTTTATAAAGGAGCATTATTTGTATGGCCAAAACGGATCTATGCCATTGTTCATTAGGGGATGTGTAGATGGAAGAGATGACTCAGCAACGACATGCCCCCTTGTGGCTGGACATGGCAGCTCTTGTCTCTAGCATCTGCTGACAGCTGCTTGGCCTCTGTGGTGGTCGGCATCTTCTCACGTCTCAGCCCTCCAGCCGGGTCATGTTTAGCCCCTCCCCTGCAGGGATAAAGAAGGAGTCAAATAAACCTAAATCAAACAAATATAACTCTTCACCCCTACTCAGGCTCACTCCTCCAGACACTGCACCCCTTCCCAGGCACTGCAGGGTTACCCTCCTGCTCTTGTGCAGAGCGACGCCTCCCTGGAGGCCTGGCTCTGAACTCTATAGTCCTTCTCCCCTTTGGGTCAGGGTGTTTTCACACCACCCTGCTCGGTCCCTGGTAGGGGAATCCAGGCTCTCCCTTTCATCCGCATCCCACTCCCAGGATCCCGGGGTAAGCAGCTACGGTCTGCTCCCATAGACATCTTGCTGCCTCCCTGACTTCTTCCTACCTGGGCTTTTCTTCAGGCCTAGCCTTCCCCTGAGCGTGCTGTATTTCTGCCTCTCTCTCAGCCCTCCCGTGACTCTCTAGCAACCACAGAGAGACTGCAGAGTTCTTCTACCTACAGCCTCCTTCTCTGCACCCAGCCAGGCTTCCTGCCTTTATTCTCTGCACCCAGCCAGGCTTCAGCTTCGAGTGGGCCTGGCCCTCTCTCCAGCTAGGTACCATAAGTGGGCTCCATAGCTCCTGTTAACCCTTTCAGTGCCAATGTGAGGTGTGTACTCCATCCCAGGGAGCAAACATAGAACCTCTAAACCATTATGAACAATACGAACCCTTGAAAGGTAGGAGAATATGCTCCTTGGGGCTACTTGCTCCTGTTTCCCATTCCACTTCTTTTGCATAGCTAGCAATGTACACAGGATAAACATTGTGCAATCTAACTACATTAAAAAGGTCGTAAGGCAAATATGAACAAACAGATTCCATGCTGCATACTACCTTGGGGGCTGGAAGAATCTCCATTGCTTGAAGTCTTTAAATCAAGGTTGGGTCTCTTTCTAAAGGAAATGCTATAGTGGAGACAGAAATTGTGGAGTTGATCCAGGAATTCCTGGCTGAGGTTCTCTGGCCTGTGTTATGCAGGAGGTCAGACTAGATGATCCCTTCTGGCCTTAAAAATCTATGAAGAGTGAGCAATTATTTTTGTATTCCTAAGTAATTCACCTAGCCTCAGCTTTAATCAAATCCTTAAACATGGGCAGGAAAGTCGGGGAAAAGGTCTTCGCACCTGAAAAGAGGCTCATCCAACCCGGATCATCTGCCTTGTTCACTTTGTTTAAATAATGGAGTTTGAATTCTAGCCTTTACAGTTGCTGGAATGTTTACTTAGTAGTTCTGAGTGCAGACAGGCAACACATTTCATTGTCAACACTGCTTCCACTAGACTAGTACGCAAGCAAATAATTACACAGAGAAAAAAAAATGTGATTGCAGGGTGTGATGGGGCAAGGCCAGATGGCTACAGTAAAGTACTGAGGAACAGGTATGTTAGCCCCAGGCTAAACAAATCCCTAGGACCATGGTAACCAAATGGCAGTTGCTCCAGGTTAATCAAGGCACCTGGAGCCAATTAAGATCTTTCTAGAAGGCAGTGGAGATAGCTACTTTAATTAGAACACCTGCAGCCAATCAAGGCAGGCTAATCAGGGCACCTGGGTTTAAAAAGGAGCTCACTCCAGTCAGGCAGGGAGGAGCCAGAGGAGAAGGAGTGCGAGTGAGGAGCTGGGAGCAAGAAGGCAAGGAGCTGAGAGTGAGAGAGTGTACTGCTGGAGGATTTAGGAGACAAGCATTATCAGACATCAGGAGGAAGATCCTGTGGTGAGGATAAAGAAGGTGTTTGGAGGAGGCCATGGGGAAGTAGCCCAGGGAGTTGTAGCTGTCATGCAGCTGTTACAGGAGGTACTATAGACAGCTGCAATCCACAGGGCCCTGGGCTGGAACCCGGAGTAGAGGGTGGGCCCGGGTTCCCCCGAAACCTCCCAGCTCCTGATCAGACACAGGAGGAGTTGACCCAGACTGTGGGGAAGATCACTGAGGTGAGCAAATCTGCCAAGAAGCGCAGGACCCACCAAGGTAGAGGAGGAACTTTGTCACAAGGGATAGTTAAGGATTGTGGCTGTGGAAGGAATTATGCAAGTAGGTGGCTATCATAGTCACCAGTGGCATTTGGCTAAAGATAATTACATTAAGAGCCTAGTTAAACAGCAGCTTCTTTTTACTGACTATACTACTATGCTACACTGTTTTAAAACACTCTATTGAAAAATGAGCAACTTTGGGGGAAATGATCTGAGGCAGAGCAAGAGCACAAAACAGAGACAAAGAAGAACGAGAAAGGAGACAGAAGGAACAATGGCAGAAGAGACCGGAGATCAGGCACGTCTCCACCACAAATTAAAGTGTAGTGGTAGCACATGTAGGCATAACAAAGCTAGATTTAACCTAGCTAGTATGGGTAATAGCAACAGTGATAGGGTGACCAGACAGCAAGTGTGAAAAATCGGGACGGGGGTGGAGGGTAATAGGAACCTATATAAGAAAAAGACCCAAAAACGGGGACTGTCCCTATAAAATCGGGACATCTGGTCACCCTAAACAATGAAGATGTGGTGGCGTGGACTGGCAACCTGAGTACCTGCAGGCTTGTACATGGATTGCTAGCCCACACTGATGCCTGTGCTGCCATGTCTTCACTGCTATTGTTACCTGCACTAGCTAAATTAAAGCTAGCATGGAGTGCCTACCCTAGCTACGACGACACCTTCATTTGCCGTGTACATAACCATTATCTCGACCCTGCATCAGATCTGCTCTGGCCTCCCCAAGCTGCACCTTCCTGATGTGATAGCTCAGGTACTGGCTCTACAAACACTGAAATCTTCTTCACTAAGTACAGTCAGTTGAAACAACCTAAGGCAAGAGGCCTCCTCCCTCGAGACCTCTAGCCTTAACCATGGGAATACTTCACTCTAACCCTATCAGAAATATCAACCAGCGAGGAAGTGTTTGAAAGGTGACTTTTGAGGAGTAGTCCAAAAAGAGTTCTTTAGTTCCAGAGCTGCACACATGATGTTTTCACACCTGCTTCAGCTACCTTCATAACTCGTGTGCGTCTCCACTCTGTTTTCACTATTTGGCACAGGAATACAATGAGGTCTGTCGAGTGGGAGTAAGTTCTCCCAAGCTCTGTTGTGACTGCTGCTGTCTCCTGAACATCTGTTGTTCTTCCTAGCTTGCAGAAACTCCAGCTCCACAAAAAAGCCTTTTGCAAATTCTAAAGATAGCCACCATCTTCAGAAGAGCTCCTGTTAGAAACAGAACTGATGACTGGCATGGTGGGGGGGGAAAGGGGGTGTATCAGTGATGGGGATAGAATCCTTTCAGTGGGTGGGAGAGGGTGATGGCTCTGGCTGAGGGTGTGGGCTCTGGGATGGGGCTGGGGATAAGGGGTTTGGGGTGAAGGAGGGGGTTCCAGGCTGGGACCAATGAGTTCGGAGGACAGGAGGGGGATTATGGATGGAGCAGGGGACTGGGGTGCAGGGGGGGCTCAGGGGTGCAGGATCCAGGCAGTGATTACTGCAAGCAGCTCCTGGGAGCATGTCCCCCCTCCAGCCCCAAGACACGGCCACGCGGCTCTGCGCGCTGCCCCATCCACAGGCGCCGCCCCTGCAGCTCCCATTGGCTGGGAACCATGAGAGTGGGAGTGGTGCCAGCAGACAGGGCAACACGCAGAGCCACCTGACCATGTCTCCACATACTGCATAGGAGCTGGAGGGGGACCATGCCAGCTGCTTCCTGGGAGCTGCACGGAGCAGAGCAAGCCCCCAACCACACTGCCTGGCTGGAGCAGTGGAGCAGGAAAAAACCCCAACCCCACTCCTCAGATGGAGCTGAGGGCCAGATCAATAGGTCTGATGGGCCGGATGCGGCCTGCAGGCTGTAGTTTTCCCACCCCTGATCTAGAACATACAACCCAGTCCTGAAAACCCTTACTACCAAGGCTTGAAGACAATGGAACTGCTCCCAGAGGAACGTGCTACCTGCAGTAGGAAGGGTTTGCAGGATCAGAGCCCCTTTTTACGAAGGCCTAGGCCCCCAAAGGTCTTTCGGTGCCTAACTTCCATGGAAGTTGGAGGCTAAATGTCTTTCAGGGTCTGGACCAAAATCTCCATCATTTTCTGGGGCCTTTGCAGATCTGGGTTCAGGGGACTAAGCTGAGTTTTTCACACCATCTCATTCCTGCTGTGTGAGGAAATACATTGTTAAAGACCAGCACCTGCAATTGGGATCCAGGGCTTTAACACGTCTGCAAATCCACTGGGCAACCCCCAATAAATGCCTGCCCTTCATTTTAACCGATTTATGGATAAAGAACCATCTGCTGTGCTGAGACGGGGAGTAGAATACTAGTAGGTACAAGGGCAACATGCTTACATAGATGCAAGAGAATGTTTTGTCTCTCACCAGGCGAGATTGGTCTATTGAGAGAGGTATGAGAAACCCCGCACTAAGTAGTTATTGTATAAACCTGCTGTCGGGGAAAGTTCCTTCCTTGCTCCCCGTAAGTGAGAGGCTGATTGTTCCCTGAACTTTAGAATTTATATCCCTTCCAAAGCTCTTGAGTTGTGTTTTCAATCCCGATAGCTCTGGATATTCTTTTCCTGTCCAACCCTTTCTAAAACAAGCTAAGCTCTTGGCTTCAATGATATCATTACCCCTAATCGTTACCTCATTAGCCAAATTCCATGTGTTGCCAGTTGTTTGCATTAGAAGGAGAAATGGATGGTGGGACCTGTTTTTTCTCTGATGCAATCTCATTTATTTACTAAATATACCAAAGTCCTGTTTCCATGGAAACAGAAGCAACCAAGCAGCAAGAAACAGTTTTTTTGCTCACAGCTCCAAGCCCCTTTCAGCCAGCACTCAGCCCAAAAAATCTCTCTCTCTAGGCTTTTCTCAGTGCCAGACTCCCAGTCCTTGTTCAGGCTCCGTCTAGTGCTTTCTGCCTTCTCTCATCTGTCTGCCTCTCTTCTACAAACACACTTAACATCAAACAGTAAGTAGCAAAAGTCTCTGTCTGCATGTACTTCACACATACCTTTGTTTTGAGCAGAGACATGTGCCTGTGTTTGGGAAAAAGGCCACTATTGTTTCAGCTTGCTGGTTCCATAAAGGAGCTTGACTGCTGCTTGTGATTATCTTAAATGAAAGGGGGTAGGAGGTTACACCCAACTCATAACAATATCTACTGGCAATGGAGTAGGAATAGAATCCTGAGTAGAATCCTCATGCTCATTCCACATTGCATCACTTTATGAACAACGACAAGCATTATAAATAATCTCCCATTTGTTATCATTATTTGATTTTTTCAAAGTCTTAGTTGTTTCTGAAGTGACATTTCCATTGAGGTTTGCATATTCTGTATCTTAAAAGGAGATACAATAAATAAAAGATTAATAAAGGCAGCAATTTGCCCACACACCTTAGCACCCTCAGTTATTAAAAGGGCTTCTGGTTACTTGGTTGTGCTAGGGGTTTACAACAACCAAAGAACTGCTTGAGTTACATCACAGAGCACTGCATTTGTCTTGTAATCTTTTATGTTTCCTGGGATGGAAGAAGTAGGAATTCATCTTTTGCTACGCCCAGTCACAAAAACTACAGCTGAATGTTCTTTTGTCTCACTGAGTAGAATTTTGTGTTCTGAAAGTCATTGCCTTCTGCCTGATCATGAACACATCATGAAAGGCTGGACGTGTCGGACACGCGAGAGGCCACCAAAGATGAACGCACTGCATTCGAGATGTTCATTAACAAAGTTGTGCAAAATTACAATAAGAAAGATGCAGATGTCGTGCTTCATAGTAGGCTGGAGTTGTCAACTTTAATTTGTGATTATTTTAATACATGAGTTCAATCTAATAAAATGGTAATGAAATATTTTTTTTATTTTTACTCTGGTGCCATACAGCCCACCTTCAAGGTCTCACCTCTTGTCGGTTCTCATCCCCCTGTAAATTCAAACATGTTCCCCCCTTAATTTCAATTCCTGGGGAAAACACTGCTTACACGTAAGAACGTCTCTTTTCCTTATGATGCAGTATCTATCTCAGCATACTCCACGATAGAGGTTATTTCAGCTGCATATTTCCCACTGTCTACCAGAACCTTCAAGATGTCTTCCCCATTCTTTCTGAACTCATGCTCCATTAGGTAATTACTCTGTATAAAATATAGTAGTCATCTCCTGACAATCACTCTGTGCCATACTCTGAACTAGTCACCAACTTTCGAGCAGGAGGAATGAATTACTTTGCTGTCTTATTCTAATAGCTCTTCTACACCTCTGCACAAGCCGTCAGTTCCGTCACAGAATCACTGCTGTGTCAATTGAATGAACTAGCTGCAAGTGGCAATTTGGTTTTCAGACACCTATCCATTCATAATTGAGGATGGGATAGTCTCTGAGGGGGCTGTCTGCACGCAAGCAAAGCCACCTGAAGATCCTAAGTGTCCTTCTTAAATTTAAGTATAATTGTGATAGTCTGAACAGTGCATTGTAATAGACTAGGGATTTTCAAGCTGTGGGTCATGGCCCCCGGGGAAGTTGCAAGTAGGTGTCAGGGGGTCCGATCCCATATTACAAATGAGGGAGGAGGGTTCTGATAAGCTCAGAGGGGGAGATAGGTTTAGCGGTGGGATCATGGTATGGAAAAGACTGAGAACCACTGTGCTAGACCGTTTGACTGTAGATACTTTGGGCTTGTTATAACAAGGTCAGAATCCCCAAACCATGAAAAAGCTTTGATTTGTTTTATTTTTATTTTGTATTCATATATTGCGGACCAAGGTCTGTAAGACATTGATCATGTGTTCTCAGAGATTTCAGATAGCGAGTCACAATTTCACTCTTGCTATTTTGGGTAAGACTCAAGACAAAAGGAGTTTTTTTCCCCTCATCTCACGCTCTACAGCGTAAAGCAGAAGAAACACTTTGAAGTCAGTGGCCTTACACTGGTGTAAGCAGGGCCGGTGCAACCATTTAGGCGACCTAGGCGGTTGCCTAGGGCTCCGAGATTTGGGGGCACCAAAAAGCGCCCCCAAATTTTTTTTAAATGGTTGAGCAGCCCTGCTGCTAAGACAGAGAGGGAGTCTGAGCTGCCGGGGGCAGCCGGCAGCCCGGGGCATCCCCTGGGTCAAGGCGCCACCAGAGGGGGCGGCAGGCAGCTCCCGTGGAGCTGCCGCAGTCGTGCCTGCGGACAGTGGACCGCCCGCAGGCACCACTGCGGCAGCTCCACCGGAGCCGCGGGACCAGCACACGGGGCGGCGAAATTGCCATCCACCCAGGGCACTCAAAACTCTAGCGCCGGTCCTGGGTGTAAGATCTCATTTCCAAGAAGCTCCAGAGCCACCCAGAGGATTCAGGGGGCCTGGGGCAAAGCAATTTCGGGGGCCCCTTTCATAAAAAAAAAGTTGCAATACTATAGAATACTATATTCTCGTGGGGGCCCCTGCAGTGCCTGGGGCAAATGGCCTCACTTGCTCCCTTCACCCCCCCAGGCAGCTCTGAGAAGCTCTCTAAGAGCCGAGCACCTCCTTCCACATGCACTGCTGAGCACCCTCTGCTCCTAATGACCAGAAAAGCTCTTTGCACCTTTCAGGATTGGGTTCTATGTTTTAGCCCACTAATCTCCAAAAACTAGGCTTGTTGTTACAGTCTCAGGGTATAAACAACAGTATTAGCTAGGCTTTTCCTTCCACCACACTGTCACTCAGCAAACCAGCAACTAGAAGTTCATCCAATCAACATTCGTTTCCCAAGCATCAGCTTGATGGTTTGATTTGGCTGTTAGGTGATTTTACGTCAGATTAGTCCATTTAGGGTGCCTCTAAATGTCCGTTGTGTGCTAGAGCAGGTCTGGAAGGAGAGTGAGTTGCTCAGCACCTCACAGGCTGGGACCCTGCTGATTCTCAATGGCTTATGCTTTTCCATATTTGTGCCAGCTCAGGCCCAGTCCTGCAGTCCCTTAGCCAGGTGGAACTCCCATTGATGAGACAGTGTGTTTTAGGGGCTAGGCACTGGACTGGGAGTCAGGAGAAATACATTTTATTACTGACCTGGGGCTCTGTGCCTCAGTTTGTTCTCCCATCATTTGTCCGTCTTGTTGATTGAGATTGTAAGCTTTCCACAGCAGGGATTCTGACTTGCTGCGTGTCTGCCAAGTACCTACCACAATAGGGTCCTGATCTCTTGGGGGTGTTACTATTATAGAATGCTGCTTTTTTTCCCCCCTCATTTCATTTAAGTTAAAACTTTGCCATCCATTTTTTAAAGTTATTTTGAAGCATGACATGCATAAAATCTGTAATTTTTAATTCTGCTGTTAAATGTATTTGCATTACACAAGTTAACCATCTACAGGAAGCCTTTGGAATTATGTTCCATGCTTCCTTCTTAATGTCCTGGCTTCCGAGAAACGGCATTTTGGTGACTTAATGGCAACCCAAAGATGGGAAACAAGGTGATCCTTAGACTAATAATAAAAAGATACCATTTGTCCCATTCTTATGCCTCATTAGCAACAGGCTGTCTTAACACAGTTTTAAGTGTTTTATTAAAATGTTCCAGCAAACCAGCTTTCTAAGGTAGGCAATGGCATGGGCTCTGATCTCCAAGATAACTTGCTTTTAGATTTATTTCTATAGCTTGGCTCTGAAATTACCTCGATGGGTATCCACAAGGTGGCAGTCAGATTAATTCAGGTGCTGTGTGCTTCCTGTCGTAGTGGCTGATGTGCATGGTGTAGACGTGTTCGGTTGGGATCGCCCCTCTCTGGGACGGCTGGAAGCCAGGCTGCCTCACTTCTTAGGTCTGGGGAGTTGGGCATTAGCCTGGTGGGGCAGGAGACAGTCAAGGGCTCGGGCCCTCAGGCCGGAGCTGAGCACAAAGTTCAATAACAAGCCCAGGCCTGGGTCAGGGCGAGGCAGCAAACAAACAGTTCAAGAGCAAAGCCCAGGCTCCTGGTCCTGAGCGTTGGAGCGAGGGGGAGACTGCCACCCGTGAGTGGGGTGGCAGGGCGGACGCAGGCCCGCCCACTCCTCTGTGTCCCCGCCTGGGGCCCTGACAGCGGCAGGCGACCTGCCGCTGTGTCAGTGGGGATCCTGGCCGCAACACACTGACATTGGCTCTGGGTGTGCTGCAGCCAGACTAGGGTCGGCTGCCCCCGGGCTACTTCCAACCTCCCCCTCTAGCAGTACCTGCATCTGGTCGGCATCTTCCTCGGAATACTCAGCAAGCGGTAAGCTGGGCAGCTCCTCTGGGTCCCTTCTCACCGATAGGCTTACTGGCTTCTCCGGTGTCTGGTCAGCGTCCGGCCTCAACAGGGTATGGCCAGTCCTTGGATCGGTCACAGGCAGCAGGAGTCTCCCCAGCAGAAGCTAGGGCACCAGCAGCCGGCCTCTCCGGCAGCCAGGCAGCTTCTGAGCCCTGGGGTTGGGCTTTTATACTTCCTGTCCTGTGCTTTGTCCTCTGGGGGGAGGGCGCAGGCTCCAGTGACTCTGCCCACTTTGGCACCCGGAGGGGCTCATCCCTCTCTGGGGCTGCTGGGAGCCAGGCTGCCTCACTACACATGGATTTTAACAGGACTCCTCATTTCACTAGAATGCATTTGATTGTGACCTGGCGGTGTCTGAGACTGAAACAGATGCCTGAAGATGATATCAGACTCCTCCAGGATGTGTAGGAGGATGCTGTTACCGCAGTTAGAAGGCCATGTGGAGAAACTGAACAGTCTCTAATAAGAGACGGAGTATATCAGGGCTCAGCCCTAAGCCCCTTTTTGTGTATGTTGGTGAACCATGCACCTACAGAAAGTCTCCAGAGAGTGGCACGCTGATGCATGATTTTTGCAGCTTGTGGGGAAGAGCAAAGATGAAGTAGAAGAAGATTTAGAGAGATGGAGAAAAATGGCCTGAAAATCAGCAGAAATTAAACAGAGCATATGGTCTGCAGATTACATAATACCTAGCTTGCAGGAAGACAACTACACTAAGCTGGGAGGCAGCCACTACCAAAGGTGCAGAATTTCAAGTACCTGGGTTCTACAGCACAGGATAATGGTGAACTCAACAGCGAACTTATAAACAGAAGAGGAAAGGAAAGGAAAGCAAGGGGAGTGATCTGCAATAGGAGAAACTTTTCCATTTGGTAGGCAAAGATCTACAAGACAATAACTAGGCCTGTACATTTGTATGCCTCTGAATGCTGGGCACTGAGGAATAAGCAAGAGCAGGATCTCAAACACAGTGGAAATGACAATGTTAAGAGACATGGAGTTATGGAGCTGGATCACGTTTGGAACAAACAAGTTATGGGAAGTGTGAAAGCGGTATCGATTATAGACAAGCGGAGAGAATCCAGGCTTAGATAGACGGGCACATGAAAAGAAGGTGGGAACAATGTTTGGGAAACTATGTTAAATTTAGAAGTTGAGGTTAAGAGAAGGATTGGAAGACCCAAAATTAGATGGATAGGTATAAAAGGATTGGATTAGCTATAGCGTTTCCAAGGAATTCCTTCAAGACAGGCTGGGATGGAGAAGGACTCGAGGAGCTGAACCCACATAGATGGAACTAAGACTAGAAGATGATGACATTTGTTTATGGCCACCTTCTACATGGCTTCTTTACCTTCAAAGTGTAGTGACTCTATTCATATCCTGTCCTTTGAGTGCGATAGAAACCAGGGCTAACACAGCTGTTTTTCTCTGGTTTTGATAGTTACAATAAATTGGGTTAGTCCCCAGCTGTCATCAGAATCAATCAGGGAGAGCAAGATCGACATACATCTACATTTGCCCCCGCCTCCCCTTCAGGTCTGGCATTGAGCACAACCTGGCCAGCCCACAACCCTGGGGCTAAGAAGTACAAGCACAGCTAGACCCATATATCTTCTCTCTTCAGCAATCTGGCTGCTGTGAACCAGACCTGGACAGTTCTCATCCATCTTCCTCATTCTCATGCCCACTCATCAGCTTCTGGAGTTGACTGAAGACATATTATGGGATTTTCAATATCAATCAAGTATGTATGGCTGAGAAATCTGGCTTTGGGGAAGTTTAAAATACTGTACTTGGCATTTCGAATTATACACAGACTTCAGTGAAGATGGGGACAGTGTGTTAGATTATGGTAGATCACTAAATCATGAGAAATCCTTTGCAGACTAAATTCTGAGTTTGCAGAAATAGTCGTCAACTGAGTCTGAAATTGCTTTGCAGATGGGGGGCTTTATGCAGACTGTAGTTTCTAATATCAGATCATGCTCCTTTTAGATTAAAAAGGGAGATCTTCATTTTAGTGATTTTTCTGACCTATCACACATGGAACTGCCTCCAGTCTGATAACTAATTAAGGTAAATCATCAGATGCCAGGGAATAGTCAGAATTACATGGGAGTGTTTAAATGATTCTGCAGCTGTCTGGAAAAACAAATTATTCACCATATGGCCTGACCAGCAAAGTTTAGGAGACCATTTGTCACCAGAGATAGTGAAGAAAGACTAAACCACGAAGAGTTGTTTCAATAGGGCTGCTTCAGAATAGCTTAATGATTCAAGGTTGTCATTTACTATGGAGCAAAGGGGGACAGTTGCCTCCCCCGAGACCTTGCTTTGCCCAATCCCCAGACTTTCCATAGGTCAGTATGCTCCACTTCCTCCCTCCATCCCCTTCTCCCCCCTGACTTTGCAGGATAGAAAATAATCACATAGAATGTTCTATACGCTCACTGAACTTTTCACCCTTCTCCACTCCCAATTTTTTCTGAAATTCCCTCCTGGAGTGATTCTACTCCAAACTATGAGACCAATCCGCTAAGTGGAATCTGGCTAAGACACTGCAGTTAAGTACATTCTGCACATCCTAAATTCATCTTGTAATGTCAGGTGGAGAGATGAATTTCCTGCCCTGAAGCCATTATGCTGGGTCACTACCCTGTTTGTTAACCATCGTGGATACATTTCACCCCACAGGTAACTATAATGGACAGAAGATGTACTTCCTGTGCAGCTCAAAGATTAAACTGGGGCTCTTTGGTCACTGCCTATGGTAGGGGTGCAGCAGCCTGCCAGCAGGAGCTGCATCAGGCACAATTCTTCCAGTAGCACAGGAGGAGAGAGAACACCACACACTCTGGGATGTGTGGCCCTTGTCCTCCCAGGGCCCAACCCTACCATCTTTGAAGAGGTTAATTCCACTATCTGTGCTAGCCACAAGCTGTCCTTGTGGTCATGGAGAGCAAGGCCGCTCGCTGCAGCTCGCCTCTGGGGAGGGAACACAAGAGTGGAAGTTTCTCGTACATTTTGCGCCCTTCTGCTCTCCAGTCACAATCCAGCCCATCATCTGTAGTCTGTTTTGAGATTCTTCTGCATGAAATGCATCATGGCAGTACCACTTTCATGGCCATATCAAAGGGACATTCCCACTCTCTGGCATTACTCCCCATCCACAACTCAGATTTATTCTGCCTCTTACAGCTGGAGGACAGCTCTGTTCTCTTGTCCTTTATGAGAAAGCCACAGTACAAAATGTCCAGATCAAACTCACTTGCATTTAAATGATGGTAATTTACACGGACTTCATTGCATTAAGGAACAACAATGCAATTATTGCAGCTGCCTTCCTCCATTGGCTGAAATAGCCAGAGTTCTAATCAGTGTGCGGTGTGTGTTCTTTTGAGTCAATTACCTCAAAAATCTCATCATTAAAAACAGTGGAGATTACAAGGCTGTGTCGTTTCAGGCTGCAGTGTCCTGGAACCAGGGGTGCTGGTATAGTGGGGGTGCTGAGAGCCATTGAACCAAACTGTAAATCCTGGATATAATGGAAACCATTTCAAGCCAGGGGGTGTGACACCACCCCCAGCAGCCCTAATTCCAGCACCTATGCCTGGAAGCTGTTAAAGTGATACTGAGCTGGCATTTTTCCTATCACTTGTCTGAGAGCTGCTACTTTAAAATACAAGACAGTCTCCTTGCTGAGCCGATTCCTTATTTATTCAAACAATTTTGGGTTTTTTTGATAGATTCTGTGAATATCAAATATAATATGATGAATTTGGGAAAAAGTGTTGCTGACTCTCTGTCACAGAAGATGTTCTCTCAAGTGACCCATATAGCCTTTTGCATACAGGCGGAGTGATTTTTCCAGCCACTGAGAACTGTGAATGCTAAACCTTATATTAGGTGACCAAAGCAAACACCTTAGCACTGTACTTCATTCAAGAGCACCACTCAGCCCAGGAAGCAAAGCTTGAAATTTTAACATGCAAGTCACTTTGCACAAACACCACTTTGCACTTATATGGCACTTTTCAACAGAAGATCTTAAATGCTAATTAATACGTACCACGATAAGTGGCACCTGAAAGAGACACCGAGAAGGTGGTGGAGGACAGCTGCTGAGGACACCAACCCACACCGGCACAAACGACGTCACACGTTAACACTCTGGCCCCAATTTTCATCTCCTGAGTCCTCAAGAGGACAGCCAAACTTTGCATCTTGGAACTCAAATGAATATAGGTGCAGGAAGTAGGGGTTATGCCTCACCCCCTGGCTTGAAGCAGTTTCCACATATCCAGGGGTTATAGTTTAGTTCAGTAGTTCTCAGCATCCCCTCTATACAAATTGTTCCAGCAGCCCTGGTAGTTAGGTGCTTAAGTGGACATTAAAGGCAGTTTTCCTTCCCACCTAGGGGGCCACAATCTCCAAGTTGATTCTCATAGCATGCCTCTCCGATTTGGGGAATAGGGTTTGCTCTTCGTCCTCTGTTGAGTGGAAAAGGGAGCAGATATTGGGGTGAGCATCAGCCTGACTTTGACACATGCCCACAAGAAACATTGATACCCAAAACTAGAGAGGCTTCCATGGAGTTAGGGGGGCACTCTCCACTCCTTCTACACGGCCCAACCAGACCCATCCAAGAGGTGTCTCCCCTCTTGAAAGCAGATGGGATGATCTAGCCCTTATTTATTCATGCTGAAAGTGGGCTCTGCACATGCTGTTTATGTCTTCGCTCAGGGGCTAACAAAGCCAACTGTACGCTTCATTCAAAAGAAAATGTTTCCCCTAAGAGCTGCTCTAATGGCTTCTGGTTTGTCTTCTCTCAACTTCTTTGCACTCTCTGGCTGTCAATTATCTAGACTGCATGGCTGGCGAAAGCAGCCATAACTTGCAAATGACAAATACTTGAAAAGAGCAAACTTGGTTACTGAGACCCCCTCGCCTCTTCCATTTCAGCATTAAATAGCCCTCTCTTTTCTCTGTCTCCAGGGCTTAGAATGACTGTTTTACAGCCCTAATTCTCTAATTGTTGCTACCTACCAACCTTTATTAACAAGTCTGAATAATGAGGCTTGATTGCCAAGCCTTTGGAAAGGCACCTGTGCCAATCTCCTCTGTCCGTTCAACGCGTAAAGAGCATCTCTGCTAACTGTTCCCATTCCCCCTAGAAAAATGGGCTCCTTCTTTTCTCTCTGCTGTCTAAAAACAGTAGGTCTGGTTGAAAATGCTACTGTAAGTGTGTCTGTCTTTATGTTTCCCTAGCCCAGAACTGAGGTGAGAGAAAGACCAAGGGGATGAATTAGGAGATGATAATGCCTCATCTAGTCAATTTAGCTGCTCAGATACGAGGTAGGGGGAGGAGGAGGGAATCAAACTGGCATTGTTCCCTCTCCTAAGATCTCACATCACAGCTGCACAAACTGTTTTCCTGAAATTCCTGCTTTGAAGATGCCATTGCTTGAATATAGCAGCAGCCACCGAGAAGCTAGTCATTTCCAGCGGATAATGAGTGATTTGTTAGGGAACAGCCTAAATTTGGACTGAAAGAAATTCTCAGACTGGTAATTAACTCCTCTGGTAATCAACTGGGAATACAGCATAGCTGATAGTCAATTAGTCATATTATAAATGCAAACAGGCATATTTCTTCACTTTGTAGAGGGCAAATACTCTATTATTTTACTCAAGAAAATCTGCTCTGTAAAATAACTCTTTATAAATACAAATTAAGGCCTGATTCCTGCAAAAACCTTACACACTCACTTAAATGTATAAAATATAAGGATTCAGCGTTGAAAGTCAAGAATGTGCCCAAGTCTTTGCAGGATTAGGGCATAACGTGTTCTGTGCAAAAATGCTTACCAGCTAAGAATCTCATCCTTTTTATTTGAATTAAATACATAGTAAACATAAATAACAACAACCCCCTAACCTCTGTTTGGTGGACGTAAGATTGCGTCAAGACAGACCCCACCAACCCAAAACCTTAAAAGTGTGGAAACCAGAAATTGAGGGAAACCTCTCCTGCAATCTTACCACTTTTACAATGAGAACTGGTAAAAAAAAAAAAAAAAAAAAAGTTTTTATCCAAACAGTTTTCTACTGGAAAGTGTCATTTCGCCAAAAACTATTTTTTTCACAAAATCCTATCGATTTCAATGATTTTTTTTTTAAAACAAATTATCAGAAAAAATTTTCAAGTGTCCCTTTCTGACATTTTGGAAAGAGAAAGCTTTGATTTTTTTGTGTTTGTTTGAAAAGGTACTTCATTGTGATCAAAATGAAAATGATCAAATCTAAATGAAATATTTGATTGCCCTGAAACTTTCAGTATTTTGTTCCAAACATTCTTTTAGCAATTTTGGATTTTCATCCCTTTTTTTAAATCTCAAATTTGTTTAGGATGGAAAATCCATTTCCCACTCAGCTCTAGTTACAATGCTGTGGATAACCCATCCCAATACTTAGAGTGAGGCTTTTGTTTCTGTCTCCGTAGATATCAAAAAACAATCCGTAACCCAATGCCTTCTGGCTTGCACTCTAGCATTTTCCTGTGATTGTTTCTTTATGGGGAAAAAAAAAAAAATAATAAAAAAACGGAAATACAAAAAGATAAATGACTTACAGCTTATATCATGTTTCCAAATACCACATTTTAAGTCAAAGCAGTAGGGGCGGCTCTAGGGATTTTGACTCCCCAAGCACGGCAGGCAGGCTGCCTCTGGTGGTTTGCCTGCGGAGGGTCTGCTAGTCCTGCAGCTTTAGGGGACCTGCCGCAGGCATGCCTGCGGGACGTCCTCCGAAGCTACGGGACCAGAGGACCCTTCACAGGCAAACTGCCGGAGGCAGCCTGCCTGCTGCCCTCGCAGCACCGGCAGAGCTCCCCCCACGGCTTGCCGCCCCAAACATGCGCTTGGCGTGCTGAGGCCTGGAGCCGCCCCTGCAGAGCAACCTCCCTAATATATGGAACACATGAGAGAGATTCATGGAGGATAGACCCAAGATGGTCAGGGATGCAGTCCCATGCTCTGGGAGTCCCTAACCCTCTGACAGAAGCTGAGATTGGACAACAAACAAGGGATGGACTACTCGAACTTACCCTGCCCTGGTCATTCCCTGTAAAGCACCTGGCAATGGCCACCATCTGAGACAGAATACTGGGCTAGATGGACCATTGGTCTGACCCAAGATGAATGTTCAGGTGAGCATACGACAGCAACAGTAACAATTTTGGAACTCTTATTATTCTTTCTGTATCAACCCAATTTCCATCAAGCCACCATGAAAATTGACATCTTACGCTGTTTCCTTTGCCATTTATAAGATATTTACAAAGTGAAGGTTTAAAACTCCTAATAAACAGAAAATATCTGCCTCCCTCAGTGTGAGAAATTCATATTCATACAAACAGCTTTGCAATGACAGAAACTAGGGAATTCAGAGTTAAAAATCCAAGGTTTCCTTTGTTTAATTCCCCCCCATGGATTGCAGGTAAGGTCACCTGGCAGAATATGAGAATACTAGTGTTTCTGCAAAACAGAGCAAGTTAAGGGTGGGGTTTTGCCTTAAATATGAATTTCTTGCCTGTTGTTGATTTAACCCATTTGCTGCTGCCGCCTCACAGAGGGAAATAAGAAAAGCCAACAAACAGCAAAGCAACATCCCAATGGCCAGAAAGATGACAGGAGCCTCTTCTAATATCTCACAATTATTCTCTCGTTAAACTGGCAGAAGACAGTAGCAAAACACCGATGGCATGTGTATTTTTAACTCAGAAGTAAGGAAGAAAATCATCCAACAACTGAAAGTGGTCACAGGAGCCTCCGGAGGAGCTCGGCAGTTCCCAGCGATGGAAAAGGAAGGGAGCACTGAAAGTACCAGCAGGCTGTGTCACTCAGGCCAGGTCTACACGACGCGCGAAAAATCGATTTTAGATACGCAATTTCAGCTACGAGAATAGCGTAGCTGAAATCGATTATCTAAAATCGATCTACTCACCCGTCTTCACCGCACGGGATCGATGTGCGCGGCTCGCCATGTCGATTCCGGAACTCCGTTGGTTTTGGTGGAGTTCCAGAATCGATGTAAGCATGCTCAGGGATCGATATATCGCGTCTAGATGAGACGCGATATATCGATCCCCGAGCAATCGATTGTAACGCGCCGATACGGCGCGTCGTATAGACGTGGCCTCGCATGGCAGGGTGTTCCCAGTGATGAAATGGGGAAAGAGGCAGCCTCCCAAATTCTTTAGCTTTGGGGGTTCCAGTCATTGTCACGCGGGAGGCTTTATACTAGGGCTAGTCCAAAAAAAAAAAAAAAAAAAAAAAAAAAAAAAAGGGAAGGAAAGGGGAAGGATTGAAATATGCCTTTTATTTTAATTTCACTCACACACACACACACACACACACACACACACACACACACACACACAAAGCTGTATTTCATTTCAGCTCACACAAAACATTTCAGCAATTTGATTCACTGAAAAATGTTCTTAAAAAATTCATTTTCGGTTCAACATAAAATAATCCCCCGAGTTTGTCAGACTCGCCAAGGAACAGAAAAATGCATTACATCCCAACTAGAGTGGAATGACGATGTTTCTGTTATCATCACTCCTAGGTTTAGTTAGGGATATAAAGTCCTTACTTAGCTTTACTCTCATCGAGACACTTGCAAACGTAAAGGAAAAAACTTTATGCACGGAGTTGTATTTTTAAACATGATGTTGGTGCTGCCGGCGTTGCATTTGTAGCTGTTGGCAGTTTGGGTTTATACGGCTTCTTCAGCCATGTTTATCCCCGATTGTTTTGAAAGGAATGATGTCAAGGAACTTTTCATCTTTAAACCTGAAAGCAGTCAGTGATTAGGGCTGGCTGGGCTGTATTCAGGAACTGATGTCGTCTTGCTTCCTGGAGTAGCTATTGTTACCATAGCAGCAAGGTACTAGATTGGGCACAGCTTGCAGGTGTCAGGCATCTGATACAGGAAGAAAGAATTTTTATCAGCGTATGAAAATGACAATGCATTGACCTCCAGTTCCTTTGGTGGGATTACTTGTGTGCTTTCAATATAGAGATGCATGCCTGTGGGTGTTGCTCGCTCTTTGTCTGTAATGGATTTATTTCTCTATTCCCTTAGGGATGTTGCATTTTACTGTGGCCTATATGCCTCTGTAACAAGCTCCTGTGACCTCGACAAGTGGGCCGATGGAGTGTTTTGACTTGGCAGCTTATTTTCAAGACTTTCTAAGTGAAAAAGAATGACTAAAATCTAACAAAAGCTTCTGTCATAGTGATTAAAGTCAGGAATTTTCACTCAGAGGAAATCTACCAGCTTTAAAAACAATAAAAATAAAAAAAATTATCTAGTAGTGTTTTCTTTGTAACTTCAGTACCAAAATGGTACCAACATTTCTCACATCCGCAGAAAGAGAGCCATTTTCTCTACTGCTTTACACCTCATGCCATCGTCTGTGGCAAGCTAGTGAGAAGTTGGTGTAAAAACCAGTCAAAGCAGAATATGCCACTGGGAGGTTGTGGAATCTGTCACTGGAGGTTTTTAAGAACAGGTTAGACAAACACCTGTCAGGAATAGTCTAATTATTACATCGTTCTGCCGTGAGTGCAGGGGACTGGGCTAAATTACCCATTGAAGTCCCTTCCAGTCCTACACTTCTGTAATTCACTTAAATGAGTTTTATAGGGTGACCAGACACCCCAATATTATTGGGACAGTCCAGATATTAGGGCTTTGTCTTATATAGGCTCTTATTATACCACCACCCCCATTACTGCCCTCCTGTTCTTGCTATCGGAGGGAGGGATAGCTCAGTGGTTTGAGCATTGGCCTACTAAACCCAGGGTTGTGAGTTCAGTCCTTGAGTGGGCCATTTAGGGACCTAGGCAAAGATCTCTCAGGGGATTGGACTAAATGACCTCCTGAGGTCTCTTCCAACCCTGGTATTCTATCTGATCACCCTAGAGTGGTAGCACTTGACACTTGCTTTGCATACATGTAAATGACAATAAGTGTGTGGAAAATCCAGTCAATAACATACTGTATTAGCATACTCTGCAATTATGCCAATAAAATCTAGTGCTTCTATATTTTCAAATATTGCATTTTTCCATGGAAATATGCGCGACTGAAGTAATACCAATTTTATGGAAGACCACAGTTGCATATGCTAAAGGAAGAAGACCGATGAGACAACAACACTACTATACAACTGATATTTAATAAATCTAAAAAAAATGTCTATTGGTTCCAGAGATTCTATATTTACATATGACTATGTTATTGGCGCAATGATGCCTCTATGGGTGCCTCGTGGAGTCTAAATTTTGGAAGCCTCTGGATCTAAAATCATGGGTCTCTAGCCATAAAGCTCTCTTCATGGTCTAGCCACTAGGAGGAGACAAAGTCACTGTGTTAGTGCTGGGTAGAGAGCTACTAGTCATGACTCCACATTTAAGGTTCAGTTCTTCCATTTAACCTCTTTGCTTCATATGAAGAATACATTGTGTATTCCCTAAATTTGCAGCGCATCAGCAGCAGCAGCAGCAATTTCTGAAATTCTGACTTATTTTCAAGCAAAAATCTCACACATAATTACAGACAAACCCTTTATAAAATTTGTCCCATTGAGTCTTTTTTGGTGCCCATCTAGCTCAAAAGAGCCCAAGCTCCCGCAAACACCAAACGCCACACACACACACAGCCTGAAAATGCCTCAGACATGGGGCACTTTGCCAATCAAAGTTATTTCCCCTTATTTATCAAATCTGTTCCTTTCTTTGGGATTTGTTCTCAAATATTTTCAATGATGCATGGATGTGGCAGAATCTAAGCTGCCATTTTAAACAGTTGTGGTCCTAGCCCCCAAGGGGGTGAAAGGGATGTGTGGCGTTGGGGGCGCGGGAAATGAGGGGGAGCAAAGCAGATGAGGCATATGGTGGGGGATCCCATTTTCCCACCTTCTCCCCTGCAGTCATTTGCCTCCCCACATGTTAGCCCAAGCCCCCAACAAGTCTTTGTCAAATACTTTTTTTCAGCAGGATGCATATTGGATACATTGAATGAAATCCTCATTGAAGTCAAAAATGGCAAAATTCCCACTGACTTCATTCGGGGTTGGATTTTAACCTTTTTCAGATTTCAAAGCAACAAAATACTCCTAGTAAAATGAAAACTCAGATGGGTGCAAAGACTTTAACAAAAATATTGGTTTAGGTGTTTCAACCCAGGATGTTTTGAAAGGTCTTCCCCTTTGCAGACAACCCCACGTTTCTCATGCAAATCCACTTCATGGGAGAGATTGCAAGCACTTGGGAAGATTAGAGCTCAAAACGCTTTTGACAAACTGGAGAAATGGTCTGAAATAAATAAGATGAAATTCAATAATGGACAAATGCAAAGTACGCCATTCATGAAGGAATAATCAACTGCACAAATACAAAATGAGAAATGACTGCCTAGGTAAGAGTACTGCACAAGAGAATTCGGGGTGTTAGAGTGGATCACAAACTAAATACGAGTCAACAATGTAATATGGTTGCAAAAAAAGTGAACATCATTCTGGGATATATTAGCAGGAGTGTTGTAAGCAAGACACTAGAAGTAATTATCCTACTCTAGCCAGCAGTTGATAAGACCTCAACTGGAGTATTGAGTCCAGTTCTGGGCATGGCACTTCAGGAAAGATGTGGACAAATTGTTGTTTTCCTCTGGACTTTCTCCAAAAATGGTTAAAAGTCTAGAAAACCTGCAAGAAAAGACTGGGTTTGTTTAGTCTGGAGAAGAGAAGCCAGAGGGGACGTGATAAGAGTCTTCAAGTATGTAAAAGGTTGTTGTAAAGAGAAGGGTGATAACTTGTTCTCCTTGTCCACTGAGGACAGGACAAGAAGTAATGGGTCAAAAAATGCAGTGAAGGAGATTTAGGTTTGACATTAGGAAAAAACTTCCTAACTTTAAAGGTAGTTAAGCAGTGTAACAAATGAGCTAGGGATCTCCATCATCAGAGATTTTTAAGAGTAGGTTAGACAAATAGCTGTCAGGGATGGTCTAAATAATGCTTAATCCTGCCTCAGCGCAAGGGAGATGAACTATCAAGGTCCCTTCCAGTCCTGCATTTCTATGATTCATGTTGCAGTGCTGTAGCACATCTTCAGGAGTTTCCAGCACAAGGAGCAGTCAGGTTACTATATAGCTAAGCAGAAGTCATTTCAAAAATCACACATCATTAACCTACCCTTTAAAGGGTAATGCTTTTCTTAATGCAGCCAATTTAAAATTATTGGTGAAATAATTTCTCTCATGCTAAAAGACCCATTTCCCCCCTTGGAGGTAGGTAGTAGAAATGCACCTTTGTCCTTCCATCTGGCCAGGCTAGGAGGCAGATCTTCAAAGATAACAATGTAAAATGTCCTGGTTAAAAAAATAGCAGCAGCAGCAAGTCTCAAGGATTTTCACACAATAGCTGCTTAGGAAGCAACAAAGGAAGGGTTAGAAAGAAGCAGAACATTTTCAACAAATCACAAACAACATGAGAGGCAAATCCCTAAGCAGGAGGAAGATGGAATCATTTTGCCCCCATGTGGACGGGGAATCGCTACTGCTCAGTTGGTTTCAGGGATCAAAATCAAAGGATATGCATTTTCCAGCAGGCCTCTCAGAAAGCACCTTACATTGTCCGCTCCCCACTATAAGTAACATCTTCAGAAAGTTTGATTTAAATGAAAGTTTAGCCCAATGTAGGCAAGATTAGAAAGCTAGCATGAGTAAAGCTATTCATTACACAGACAACAAAACCAGTCACCTAGTCCATTTTCCTGTGGACAAAACCATCTCCCTTTTAGAGGAAGAGGATAGCTGGGTTATGCCAATACTCTGCACTTACTCCATTAAGGATACTATGGATCCTTCTTAACGGAAGGTAACCCAAGGAGCTCAGTGTGGGAGGGTCAGGATGGGGTGGCGGGACATACAGCACGAGTAACCCTAGCAGAATCTGACTTTTGCTTCCAGTTTCCCATTCTCTGGCACTCGGTTAATGTCCCCTGCTTCATACCTGCTCTATTATATCTGGAGCCAATGCAGCAAGGAATTTCAGTACATGCCAAAACTTCAAGCACCTGAATAGTTCCCCCTGAGCTCAACGGGATTGTTCACATGTTTACAGTCAGGCACGTGCTTAAGTACCTTGCTGTAACCATAACCTATAACTAGCACCTGTCATATTACTTGCCCCTGCCTGTAACCGACGCAGGACACTGCTTTGAGCGTATCAATGACATGCAGTGATTTGCGATGTATTTGAGCAATACTGTAGCTATATACAGTATCTAGTACCTTAAGGGAACAAAAGGGAATCCCCTGCTACCACAAAGGAGCACAGCCTGGAATTACCTCCAGTTATTAGGTTCAATGATTTTATGAACAGATTTAGTTCCTGGAAGTACAGGTAGGTTCAGAGACATTTCCTGGATACACAGTGACAGATCCTGGGCTGGCATAAATCCGTGTTAACTCCTTTGCCTCTCAATCCATTGCCATTCATGCAGGCCAGGGTTGCCTCCTTATTATATCACCGTATAACAAAGCAGATATGAATACAGATTGGATGCCCCCCTCTCCAGTGGAGCGATACTGATTTACATCAGATGAGGAACTGGCTCAATTTTGCTTCACAGAGTTGCAGTTGCAAGCAGTCTCTTCAGTGAAGGACAAGGAGGAAAAATATAATAACAGGAAGTTTAAGACAGTATAGTTGGAGTTTCATCTCAACAGCTACAAGACTCAAGGGGAAATGGTTTAATCCAGGAAGAAAACAGTCTATAAAAAGACCAGAGGATAAGAGCAACTCCCCAAGGACATCTGGCTCCCTCCAACCCCAATTAAAGGGGAAGAAATTATATAATTCCAAACAGCGTAATGGGGTGGCATGAGTCAATCATCAGAAATGTACAAGGATCCAAGAAATGGCCTCAGTCAGATCAAGTCCAGGGTGGTCTCGAAGGGATTCTGCTAGGTACAATCAGCAACACAGAGCGATTCTCTTCACTGAAGAGAATCAATAAAACAGACAAGAGATCCTCCGATTGTTCATGTATGCTGCAAAACAACCCTGTGTTTCTGATGCCCGTGTGGGATTTTCAAAAATCCCCATGTGACTTTTGAGTCAAGTCCCACGGAAAGTTTGTGCACAATCAGCTGCTGCAGCGATGACCCCGGCCACTGTGGATTACAGCAGGCTTTGTAGAGTGTCTGGGACCTTTAAAGTAGAAAAACAATCATGCGTCTCAGTTATTGCACATTTTGCAGCAGAGGACCTCAGTGTTTTAATTAACTAACCCTCCCAACATCCCCATGGAGTCGATCAGAATCATTAGCGCTGTTTTACAGGTGGCGGTACTGAGGCACTCACATTGGGGCCATCATTTTCAACCATGGATGGCTGAAGTGAGGCATTCAAAATCCATATTGAAGCATTTAAAAAAGTGGCCTTTTTTCAGAGGCTCTGAGCACCCGCTGCTCCTATTGAAGTCAATGGAATCTATTCAACTTCAGCACCTCCCCACAAAAATCAGGACTCAAACCCTGTAAGATGTGGAGCCCCTGCATCCCAATCCAGCAAAGCACTAACTCACATACTCACCTCTGAGCAAACGAGTAAAGCAGGACCTCGGTTTTATGAACACCCACCTTGCAAATGGCCTGTCACACAAACCACCAAGGGAGGGGGCGCAAGAAATCTCATAATGAGAGTGAGGTGAATGAAGAAGTTGACATCCCTTCCGGGTCCGATGGGGTCAGTGCTCTGGAAAATCGCTTTGCAGTGGTTTGAAGGACAAGGCGGCGGAGATGCAATGCGCCAATCTACTGCAATCGTGAAGTGTTCAGCGCTGTGAGCATTTGATTTTATGAACTCCTCAGTCCCAATTAGTTCATAAAATAGGGATTGTCCTGTACTGCCATTGGCACCAATGGGACTTATTACATGCTTACTGGTAAGCAACTGCTTTGCTGGATCGAGGCCGTAGTGCTGAGCACTTTGCCCAACTAAGCTATTGCTGAGCTGACTAAATATGGACCTGAGCCTCAATTTTTTAAGTGCCCACTAACTTGAGTTTCCAGAGTAAGACAGACATTTGAGCAGCCAAAAACTGAGGCACTCAGAATCAGTGGATACTTTTGGAAATGTAAGCCTGGGTTCATACATTTAGGCAACCCAGCTTAAATGTTTTGGCATAAATGACATGATCAAGCTCACCCAGTGATCCAAAATCAGAGCCAAGACAGAACCGTGGCTAAACAACAAAATAAAAGAAGCAGTGAGAGACAAAAAGGCACCCTTTAAAAAGTGGAAGTTAAATCCTAGTGAGGAAAATAGAAAAGAGCATAAACTCTGGCAAATGAAGTGTAAAAATATAATTATGAAGGCCAAAAAAGAATTTGAAAAATAACTAACCAAAGACTCAAAAAGGAATAGCAAAAAAAAAAAAAAAGTAGATCAGAAGCAGGAAGCCTGCTAAACAACCAGTGTGGTCACTGGGTGACTGAGATGCTAACGGAGCACTCAAGGATAAGTCCATTGCGGAGAAACTAAATGAATTCCTTGCATCAGTCTTCATGGCTAAGGATGTGAGGGAGATTCCCAAACCTGAGCCATTCTTTTTAGGTGACAAATCCGAGGAACTTTCACAGATTGAGGTGTCATTAAAGGAGGTTTTGGAACAAATTGATAAACTAAAATTAATAAGTCACCAGGACCAGATGGTATTCACCCAAGAATTCTGAAGGAACTCAAATGTGAAATTGCAGAACTAATAACTGTGGTATGTAACCTATCATTTAAATCAGCTTCTGTACCAAATGACTGGAGGATAGCTAATGTGACGCCAATTTTTAAGAAGGGCTCCAGAAGTGAACCCAGCAATTACAGGCCAGTAAATCTGACTTCAGTACCAGGTGAACTGGTTGAAACTATAGTAAAGAACAAAATTGTCAGACACATAGATGAACATAATTTGTTGGAGAAGAGTCAATATGGGTTTTGTAAAGGGAAATCATGCATCACCAATCTATTAGAATTCTTTGAGGGGGTCAACAAGCATGTGGACAAGGGGGATCTAGTGTACTTAGATTTTCAGAAAGCCTTTGAAAAGGTCCCTCACCAAAAGCTCTTAAGCAAAGTAAACCGTCATGGGATAAGAGGGAAGGTCCTCTTATGGATTGGTAACTGGTTAAAACATAGGAAACAATGGGTAGGAATAAGTGGTCAGTTTTCAGAATGGAGAGAGGTAAATACTGGTGTCTCCCCAGGGATCTGCACTAGGACCAGTCCTATTCAACATATTCATAAATGATCTGGAAAAAGGGGTAAGTCCCAGGCAGACTGCAAAGAGCTAGGAAAGGATCTCTCAAAACCGGGTGACTGGACAACAAAATGGCAGATTAAATTCAATGTTGATAAATACAAAGTAATGCACATTAGAAAACATAATCCCAACTATACATATGAAATAATGGGGTCTATATTAGAAAGATCTTGGAATCATTGTGGATAGTTCTTTGAACACATCCACTCAATGTGCAGCGGTAGTCGAAAAAAGAGAACTGAATGTTGGGAATCATTAAGAAAGAGATAGATAATAGGAAAGAAAATAGCATATTACCTCTATATAAATCCATGGTACGCCCACATCTTGAATACTGCATACTGATGTGATCTGCCCATCATAAAAAAAGATATATTGGAATTGGAAAAGGTTCAGAAAAGGACAACAAAAAATTATTATGGGTATGGAACAGCTTCTGTATGAGGACAGATTAATAAGACTAGGACTTTTTAGCTTGGAAGAGAGATGAATATGAGAGAGAGAGAGAGAGAGGTCTATGAAATTATGACTTGTGTGGAGAAAGTAAATAAAGAAATGTTATTTACTCCTTCTCATAACACAAGAACTAGGGGCCACCAAATGAAATTAATAGGCAGCAGATTTAAAACAAAGGAAGTATTTCTTCACATAACATACAGCCAACCTGTGGAACTCTTTGCCAGAGGATGTCGTGAAGGCAAAGACTAACAGGTTAAAAAAACAACCAGATAAGTTCATGGAGGATAGATCCATCAATGGCGATCAGGCAGGATGGGCAGGGATGGCATCTCCCGCCTCTATTTGCCAGAAGCTGGGAATGGGTCACAGATCACTTGATGATTACCTGTTCTGTTCATTCCTTCTGAGGCACCTGGCAATGGCCACTGTTGGAAGACAGGATACTGGGCTAGATGGACCTTTGGTCAGACCCAGTATTGCCATTCTTATGGTCCTAAGCTCAGATACCTCTTTCCAAGTCCCATACAATAGCCAAAGACACATTTTTTCACCTAACATCCCCATGCTGCAAAGTGATCCCTGAGGGCCTAAGTGCCTGTCTCCTTGGCTCCCTTTGCAAAAAATCAGGCCCTAATACAGTAATATTTCTGTATAGGCGGATAGCTGTAAACAGTAATGTCAATAGCTAGCATGAATGAAGTCACGCAAAAAGCCAGGAAACTCAATCTACAATAAGAAGTCAGAGAGAATCAAACCCTGAACGTATAGAATAGCACAGAAGGAACTTCAATTACTCAGAAGGTAAGAGAAATGCCGCCACAGGAAGTACTCCAGGGTATCTGCAAAATGGAGCAATTCTGCCTTGTGAATTTCTTTCATTATAGTGTTCTCAGACATAGCAGGGTGAGGGGACTCAAGAATGAGTTTCAGCCTTAATTTCCTGGTTTTGGTCATTAGAAAGCAGTCCCGTAATGTCATGATAAATTATTTTGACACTGGGTTATTATTTGTATTGTATATTAAGTGTTGACTGTGGACTAACTGATTAAACACGTTAGTGCTTTACCTCTGCACCTACAGTTGGTCGCAAATGATTTACAACCACCACCCAGGTCAGACAACTGAATAGTTGAAATATTCTGTCATTACGCCATTGAATTGATAATAGTACATAATACTGACATGTAATGAAACAGAAATAATAAAATATCAAAATGAAAAGCCAAAATAAAGTTCAGGGGAATTCTAAAATTTTGTTCTAAAATGAGTGGGAAAAAAAATCATTTAAAAGTCCTTTCCACCTTCCTCAACATTTGCACATTTTTAAAAATGATTCAGTTTCAATGAAAAATGCCATTTTCATTGAAACAACATTTTGACAAAAAAAGTTCCAACTAGCTCTACTTACGAGACATCTAGTTAACCATATGCGTTAGTCTTTATGGAGTCAAAGTCACAACTCGTACAAACTCACCCTATCCCCTGCAATATGTGCAGTACACAAATTTCATGCTCACTCTGGGTGGGCTTAGATTCACACCCATTTACCAATATGTATCTTTTACACATAAAGAGACACACAACCTCTTAATCTAGCCTACTGAGAATAAATTATGGCACAAAAGAAACATTAACAGGTTTGCTCTGAAGATGAAAATGAAAACAAAATGCAAGAGTTAGGAAAAATATAGAAAAATAATATATATTCCATTAACATCTGACCTAATTCTGAATGCATCTTCTTTCCAGGCTTCGTAATAAAATTGGGGAAGGCAGACAGACAGATATCTTGAAAGGGCTACGCTTAAATTTATCATAAATATGATGTGATTTTCTTTCTAAAGGATGTATATTCTCCCTCTGACAGCAAGAGCATATGATCATCTATGCATTTCTATTTTCTTAAGAGAGAGAAAGTGAGCCAATTGATCACAGATGGAATGGTTTTCAAACATTATCTTTAACAACATATACTGTAAATAGTTGTTTTATTATCCTGCTAACCCCAGGATCTGTCTCTGTAACATTCATATGTCTGGCTGGTTTGCTTCTGGGCTCACCAACATGATAAAAAGGTGCCTCACAAACGGCACTAATGTAGCTTTACACAAACAGATCTATAGGCATAAAAAAGTCCAAAACAGCCTGGGGAGGGAGACTGAAATACAAAGAAAATACATTTCTTTTCAAGTGAACTAGTGAGCTGCAACAAAGATGTTTATTGTTACTTGGCTTCAGGATAAGAATCAGTAACATTGCAAATGAATCCAATCAAAGGTCCCCTTAAGAAAAATGAGGGAAGGTTAGACTATAATTTTACTCACTCCAGGGATAAAGGGTTGAACTTATTAGATGAACAAACAATTTTCTCTCTCACACATTAGCTATTTGGGGGATAATTGAACCTCTTCTTAAAACACATCTGGCCAAATGCTTTGTCTTCACAAAGACAAAAGCCATATTTTAGTCCAGATAAGTTTTGCACAAACAAGAACCAGGACCAGGGACTCCACAGGACCAAATTCTAGGCTTAGAAACCCATGTGCTAGTTCTAATTATTCTAATGAGTCGCACACATTCAGGGACAGCATAGTACTTGTTGCCCTTATAATTAGAGCCAAGCAAACAATTTTTTTTCCATTCAGCGGCTAAACAAAAAAAAATCTAGACAAAAAGATGTATTTCAGGATGACCCAACGCAGAAATCTTGGGGGCGTGGAGAGCGTTTCATTTTGAAGTATGTGAGGGGAGGTGCGTTAAACTTTTTTTTATATAATAAATCTAGCTAAATTTCTAAGTGTCACATTAATTTAAAATGAAATGTTTTGACTTTTTACAAAGCAATTCTTTTTTTGGTGGGGAAGGGGGCCAAATCTATTTGCCAGATTTGACCACAATTTGCAAATATTTTCAGTTGACCCAAAAGGGTGTATTTTTGGTGAATAAACTATTTGTAAAAACAAAAATTGCCCAATTCTATGTATATTAACATATTGCACTAATATTCTCCGACATGATGGAAATGCTCAATACCCATACCCGAGACCAGATTTTCCAAAGAGACCAGCTCCTCTTTAGGCACTTGAATGAAGTCGCTGGATATTCTAAAGTGGATAGGTGGGTTTTGTAAAGCGTTCAGCACTTCGCAGTTCTGACTGAGAGCCAGTTTCAGCAGCTTCTTCTGATAACAAAAGGGGCTGCATTTTTGAAACTCTGGCCACTTATTTACATGCCTAAACAGGAGCAGTTGGAAACAGAACTCTTGAAAATCTGGCCCCAGAATGTACAGTTAATATTACTGGAGTGTTTTGAGCCACTGCTGTTGAATACTGTTGTAAATTGGAGGTGCCTAGAGAAATGCAGGTAATCTAAGATAAAATCCCATGTTACCTTTGAGTCCCATGCATTTTATATTAAAATAGCTCTACACTAATGAAAGGAAAGAAAATACAAGGTTTACTAAAATAAACAGAATCAGAGAAGGGGAAAGTCAGGAAAATGACTTTTTGCCAGCAGCAAAAATGATAATGCTTTATACACCCGAGTGATACTATAATAAAAATATAATCTCCATGTGAATCAATTGGGTAGCATAATGTCCGAGTACAGATTTATCAGAATGAAGAAAAGCCAAGTTAATTGTGGCTTGAAATTAAAGAAAAAAATGAATCTTGAAAAATCTGCTCGTATCACGATTCTAATTCCAAATTATATTCTGCACAGCATGGAGTGTTGGGAGTGATTGTTCCATGGATCTGCAAAAGTTTACATCTGCAGAAAAATTGGCCCCATATCTTCCCTCCCCACCAGGAGCCAATGGGACTGTGGAGCTGGTGCTTGGGACAGGGCCAGTGCATGGAGCCTCATGGTATCCCCCGCATAGGAGCCGGACCTGCTGCTGGCTGCTTCCGGGGCACAGCGCGGAGCCAGGACAGGTAGGGACTAGCCTACCTTAGGCAGGCAGCACCAGCAATGGGACTTTTAATGGCGCAGTTGGCAGTGCTGGCCAGAGCCTCCGTGACCCAGTGCCTGACATTCCACGATTAAGTACTGGGTTGCAACCCACAGTTTGAAAACCACTGTTCTAGGACAGCTCCTGAAGCAAACGGCCTAAGGCAAAATTCTCTTCTTGACTAGTTATATTAAAAAACAACAACATGGGTCTTGTGAGCTACAATACAGTTGTCCTCAGTGTGAAGATCACAACAATTTGAGAGACCAACTCTCCTGTGGAGACGATATCAGCAGTGGCAAGGAGGTGATAGTGCCTGGAAGCCTGTGTGCTGGCAAAACACTGAAGCACTGGGGACTCTAATACTTTTTTAGGCATTTTTTATCCTTACTTAGTTTCATGAAAGGGAAAGGTCTGATTCCCTGGGTCCGCCCCTCCAAGCCCTCCATTTTTAGAGCTCAATCTTCAATGCCAGCCAAGCTGGGTTCAGGACAAGACTTGATACAGAGAGATAAGGTGCCTTTATGCCACCATTATGCCTTCCACCATGAATGCTGGGATTGATCAGGGCAATTTAGTCATACAGGGGAAATCTAGTAATGCCAGTTTACCAACACAACCAGTAATCTCAATACAGTAACTCCTCACTTAAAATTGTCCCAGTTAACGGTGTTTCATTGTTACATTGCTGATCAGTTAGGGAACATGCTCATTTAAAGTTGTGCAATGCTTCCTTCTAATGTCATTTGGCAGCCGCCTGCTTTGTCCACTGCTTGCAGGAAGAGCAGCCCGGTGGAGCCACCTGGTGAGTGGTTGGAACCAGGGTGGACTGACAGCCCCGCATCAGCTTTCCCTAAGTTCCCTGTGCAGCAGCTGCCCAGCAGGCTAGCAGTTGCAGCTGTCCCTCCCCCCACTGCCATGTGCTGCTCCTGCCCTCTGCCTTGGAGCTGCTCCCCAAGACTCCTGCTTGCTGTGTAGGGAGGAGGAAGAGGAGGGCTAATGTCAAGGTGTTCCCCTCCCCCCCGCTCCTGCACCCCACTTATCCCATCTTCCATAGAGTAGAAGGGATACATGACAGAGGGAGCTTCCAGGCAGCAGTAGCTGCCTTCAGGTCTCAGCTTGCTGATCTAATTAACAAGGCAGTGTACTTCTGACCCCACTCTTCATATTTAAAGGGGAAATGCGCATCTCTCTCTCTCACACACACACATATATACACACATAGGGTGTGTGTCTCTGTCTGCCCTCCCTCCTTTCCTGCTGCCTTGTACAGTACAGTATGAGAGTTAACCCTCCAGGGCTCAGTCAATTGCTAGTTCATCATTTAGCAGTAAGGCATTCCTTGGAAATATCCCACCCTCTGACTCCTCCACCTCAACCAAAAATTTTCCTGGAACCTAACCCCCTCATTTACGTTAATTCTTATGAGGAAATTGGATTCGCATAACATTGTTTCTCTTAAAGTTGCATTTTTCAGGAACACAACTACAATGTTAAGCGAGGAGTTACTGTATTGTACTTTCTAAGGGTTACCGGTGCAAGGCGCAGATAGTATCCTCAGAGACATGCCCCCAAAGAGTAAAAACACAGGCATGAAGGCTTGAATCATTAGGAAGTATGATCTAGAACACCGGTGGTCAGTGAGTAAAGTACGAGATGTTTACAGTCACTAGACTTGTACAAAAGCTGATCTTCTGAACTCTGTCTGTTGGCACTTTATGCAACAAACCGCAGTTCTGGAATGGCATTTTCATTGATGTATCTGTTGGAAATGCAAGTGCTTTGATACATTCAACCTAACAGAGCAGCGGCATAATGAAGAGAACAGAGATTTGACACATGCACTCAACACTGTAATTCAATTACTAAGACCAAATGGCACATATCTCAAAACATATATAGGTTGCACTGGAATCCTAGAGGCATACATTCAACTAGACCACCAATGACTCCTGGCAGTCTCCTACTGGTCAATCCTACTCCTCCTTATAGGAAGCCGTGCACTTTTTTGAAGGAGCACTGGAAAAAGTGAGCAAGTCACAATGTTCTATTATGCTCCCATTTGTTTGCGGGGAGAAAAAAGGTAGAATCAATTTTGTTCTATTGAGAGAGAGGCGAGGGAGGGAGGGTGGTTGGTTGGGGATTTTTTTCCTCCAGAAGAGACAATTCAACAGTCTACTAGAGCTGACTGTCAAGGAGTTTTTCCTTGATATTTAACCTCAATTCCCCTCTCCATGTCATCCCATTACTATTGTTGACTGTGTGTCCCCCTTTTCCCATGCTAGAGGGGAAGTTTTGACCTGTGATTAATGGACTGGGACTTTGAAAATTAAAAATACATTCTAATACCAAAAATGATCTAGAGAGGCACGTGCCTCCAAACTTATTTTTAATTTTTTGTTTGCTTGCTTTGTAGGTAGCAATCTACACGTCCATGGTCCATGGCTTTAGTCCATGGGTGTGAGCCCAGATCTTCTGTTTGGTCCAAAAAAAAGTTGTTTGTTTTGCAAATAGGCATAGTAGCCCAGAATTCCATCGTTCTCTGACATATCTTCCAAGACTGAGACATTTTTGTTGTATTATGATGAAATACACATTCTTCAGATAAGATTACTGTCATTTAATTATACTTGTTGTTACATTGCATAAGGATATTAAGCAACCATAATATCGAACAGCAGACTGCAATGAACTCTATGTGATCTACTATATCAGATGTTTTCACTACTACACTCAGCAAGATAGGTAAGCACATGACTCTTTGACAGTCTGCTCCTGTACATAAGTGTTCACAGGAGCAGGGCCTAAATTAGGCACTCCCATAAGGCCAAACCCATTTTTATCTGTGACCTAAGGCAGGATTTGAACCCTGATCTCTAGAGATGAAAGACTAATCCATGAACCTATAGATCTCTCCCCTGCTGGCCTAAGAAAATCTATTGCAATATAGTGATTAGTCAAAAGACGCTGGGATATGCCTATTGATATACAATACAGCCAGCAGCTCTCTCCCTCCCCTACTCCTCTGACCCCCATAATGTGAATCCATTACCAAAAATAAATAAATTTGGGACCTATCCCATGTAGTTATAAAGAAAGGATGTGCTCACAAGACCCCTGGGCTGAGAACCCATTTACTAAGTGCTTAGGTAGCCCATGGGTATAGGTATTTGCTAGGTAAGGCATAGGTATAAGTTAAGGCAATATGCAATGACCCTCCAAGCCTCAAGGCCTGTAAGACAATAACTTAGCTAAACTAATCAAAGCATAAGGCCCAAAAAGCCTTCGCACAAGCAGCTAGCCAGGAGTAACCCTAGAGCATAAGAGATCACAAGAGAAAATGGTGTAATAAACAGCTATGGCTCGACTGCTCTCACACAGAGCCACAAGATGCCAGTTCATACCAGCCTGAGATGTTTTAAGTTAGGAACATCAGCAATGTCTTACCCCAAGAATGCCATGGTAACTAATGAGTGTGTAGGCTACTGAAGTTGAGGTAAAAGGCCTCGTAACACATGGGAGAAGGCACCCCAATATTAGTAGGATGAGGAAATACCCAATAAGGAAAAGGAGCTGTGAGACTCTACTCTACTCACCACTACATGGTACCGCCTGCTGGCAGTTCTGGTATTAGCTTGATCAAGCCGACACCTCTTACACCTCATCAGTTTCTCCTCGGTAGCCCTTCTCTGGCTCCCAGGAGCTGCAGCTGTCCGCTCTGAGACTCAGCCAAGTCACTGTGTG
This sequence comes from Chelonoidis abingdonii, assembly GCF_003597395.2. Classification (NCBI taxonomy): domain Eukaryota; kingdom Metazoa; phylum Chordata; order Testudines; family Testudinidae; genus Chelonoidis; species Chelonoidis abingdonii. Next base: position 15,888,346 of record NC_133778.1, read on the forward strand.
GTTTCCCCTTTTTGGAGTGGGGGAGAGAGAAGCAAATTGTATCAAGGTTCCTGCTCTCCAACAGTCTCAGGCAATCTTCTGCTTCGCTGCCTCACTGTGCCACTTCCGCAGTGGCTGGCAGGGGAACCCAGTTCACCCTCTACTCAAGGTTCCAGTTCAGGGACCCTCTACAAAGCAGCCAAGGTCTGTTCCCCGCACCTTGCTGCCTTTCCCTGAGCCACTTCCATGTCTCCTGGCCTTCCCATCTCCTCTCAGTTTGCCAGTCTCATCACTCCCTGCTCCCAGGAAGCGAGCTCATCTCTGCAGCCCCCAAACTCTGCTCCCTCTTTCCAGGGAGGGTCTGGGGCCTTTCCCAGCTACCCACTCTGCTTCCAGTTCCCTGTCTTTGGAAGAAGCCCTGCCTGTCCCTCACAGGTGAGCTTCTCTCTAATTAGCTGCCTCCAGCCTAATGCTCCTCTATTTGCAGCCTAATTAACTGATTGGGCCCACCTGGTGTAATTCAGTTCTTGCGTTAGGCATAGTGAGCATTAACATAACACATTATAGAAGCAGTATCCTGTCCTGCCTGCCTGGGGAGATGCCAGGATGATGAACACTGGTGGCAATGGTGATGATGATGACTATGACTTTGGGTTGGTCTGCAAGGGATGGTGTGAGCATATGGATGTTCAGAAGCTTATTTTATACTAGCTTTCTTTTTTATGTATGTCTTTTTCATACACATTGGCGTCATCATCATAATAACTCTAACATTTCTGGGTCTGATTACAGGGCGGGACCCTGCCAGCCCACAGAGTCTTAACTGGGATTTCTAATTGACCAGTATAACTAATAGACAATCAATAGATCAGTCAACACTTAATATATTTTGAATAGCACTGGAATATTCTTTCCAGAGATCAAGGTCCATGACATGCCATTGCCAAGAAAACCCACCTCCTCGGTCATATTGCAAAGGCTGACGTTAATTGAATAATAAATTACTTTTCACGTGCGTTGTTTAACAGTGCAAAACGGAACTTTGCAATAGGACACGGTCTGACATATACGAATGTAGAAAGGGAAGGATTTGACCTGGTTGTGTCAAACTGGTACTGGATTTCACAGACTCTGGGGACACGACGGTTTCCAATCTGAATCCATAGTGTCCTGGAGAAGTAAGTGAGGCTAGTTACAACCTGCTTCATTTACTGTCAGATACTTGGCTTCATTTTTATTTACTTTCCTGTTCATCCATCTGAAGTTTCCTCCCTTGCTCAGAATATTTAACTTTTATAATTTATCATCAGCCTTCTTGTTTCTGCGGGGAAAGTCGAAACTCCCTCTAGAGTTCATCTATTGCTCAGTCCATCTGGAGTAACCAACCCACACAAGGACGCAGCAGAGCCTGCTGACCCCCCTCCTTCGCACCACAAGGAGGTATCAGTCCATGACTAGCTCCGCGTCCTGACCAGCACAGATTATACCTACCCAACTACCTCTAGCCCAGCTTTTTTGCCCCATGTCTAGCTAGGTGCCCACAGCATGTGGAAAAAATACATTGCCAAGGGACATTTTTTTTTAACATAGCATGGGCCAGTGCCCACCACTGATATGGGACTGGTAAAGGAGGGCCTTTCTAGATCTCTTCTCCTTAGCATGAATTATGGGGATTTCAGGGGCGGGGAGGCGGGGAAGGAGGCGTGTCTTTGTCACTCTAGTGGTCCTGACCAACTCCCAGCTTCCACCCAGCCTGTGCTTATACACCATGCAGGCTAATGTTCGTTGGCCGCTTGCTCACCTTTCAGGTCTGGTTCTACTCCCACTCACATCAATGGGAACCAGATAAGAGCTAGTATTAAAGATGACATGCAAACTGCCTACGTGTATCTAGAAGGATGGAATCCTCCTCTTCTCATCACAGAAAACCCATACAGTAACTCTATTGCCCTGGCTGCATCCTATGGGTAATCACGATAAACCCTACACTGTACGGTTTGGGGCCACTAGATCCAGGTAATCCTGGACCCATCCTGGCTATGCCTCCACCCCACACCTGGCAAAAATCCCCCTTGCCTGAGCCCCTGAAGGACAATCCCTCTGCCATGCCCAGGGAGTGTTGATGACCCCCCAGCAGTGTGGTCCCCCCCCCCCACACACACACACACGTGGAAGGATTAAATGGTTCAAATTCTACATAGAGGTGAAGGGGTAGATCAGGACTGATCCCAGGACAGGAAGTCTCCTCCTGTGGTTCCACATACAGCACCAGGTTTCTGTGCAAGTAAGCTTGGTATTTATTGGTGTTACTGTGAGGGAAATGAAATCAAACTTCTCTTTCAGATGAGGCTTTTTGGCAAATCTGGGAGTGGCTGGGGTGCCTAATCAAAGCACAGCACAACCATCAGTGGAGCAGCATCTAGCAGACCGATATATACTTTACACTGCAATAATGAAAAGCCAGAATAACAAAGTAAATAGGAGCTTAGAATGGCTATTACTGATGAATGAAAGCTTGAAAGATCTTGCTGCAGCTGAAAAGTATGTTTTGACCTCTAAACCAAGAGAGGAAGAAAAGCAGTCTAGCCTAGCCTCATTATTCTGCTACTAAGCTAGGTCTGCTCTGGAGATTGGTTTGCATGTAGCTTTGAGCTTGGTTCAGAACTCTGATTAAAAGGAGGTAAAAATTAACTGGGAGAATGCAACATGGTTAGAATGGAGATTTTGATCATTAGTGTGTATTCTGTGCACTCCCTGAGTCACTATTTAATAAGTGAAATTCTTTTCCAGCTTTATGGTATTTTCCCGCAGTCCCACACTAATAATGAGTATTATTTATTTTTGTAATTAAGTAGCACCTCCAGGCTAGAGCTATGGGAATAACCTATTGTTCAGTTCAGTGGCCCAACCCAAAACATTTTTCTATAATTGTTTTGCACCAATTCAATGTGATTTTTTTTTCCAATTTTTTCTGTAAACCCAAATTTTTAAAAAATTGTTCGGGTTGAACAAAAAACATTCATTCAAAACAAAATGTGTCGTTTCATTTGTGAGAATTTTTTTTTTTTTACCTTTTCAAAAAAATTACATAAAATTGAGGTAACATTTGAATGTAAAAGCCAAAAAAAAGTCAAAAATGTCAAAACTAAACTAACTTTTTCTGATTTATTTATTTTGAGTAAAACAATTTGGCAAATTCAGCATGAGTTCACAAAATAGTTCAGTCAACCCAAATCTGCATTTTTCAGTGGGGAAAAAAAATTTCTTCCACAAAATTTTACCTAGCTCCATTCACAGATCAGGCCTTCATTGCGGTAGGCGCTGTACCAACACCAGAGATGTGCCGCCTCTTTCAACTGGCTGCCCCAAGCACCTGCTTCCTGCGCTGGTGCCTGGAGCCGGCTCTGACCAACACAGAACAAAAAGATTGTTAGTTCCTGGAAGCAGATACTATTTAAATACTAGAGAAGAGACAGCAGGTGGATACAACAGACAGGCAGAGCACAAGGAAACAATGAGACAACATTGGCCAGCACCATAACATTGGTCACTTCTGTCTAACTGTCACGTTTTTTGTGGGCAATTGTGGCAGAGGAGAGTTTTGAGGGGGTATTTAAGAAGAACAATGAGAGTTGCTTTATCTGTATTTTATTAAGAAAGGACTAAGGGAAGCAAAACTCCATTATCTCTTCACCAATCAACTGCCGATATCCTAGATTGCTCTCAGTCAGAGTTCAGGCCATGGTACAGAGACAGCACTTGACAGATGACCTCCTTTTGCCAATGGACAAGAACACTTGTCCATAGTGATTCTTCTGGGTCTCTCTGAGGATAGGATGCCATTGCTGTCCTGCCTCCAAAAGTTTGCACGATAGATGAGGCAGAGCAGAAATGGCTCAGATCCCTTTCCTCCTGCTGAAGACAGAGCGTCATAGTTACAGCTGGGCAATGTTGTTCAGTCAAATAGGAAATGTGTCAAGAACTACAGTTTCAGGGCAACAAACTTTTGGCAAATCTGGATTGTATCTGGTGAATCATTTCCACTGAATAAAAATGGGGGGAGGTGGAAATCAAAGTCTAAATGGTTTGTTCTGATATTTTCTAAATGAAATGTTGCAATTTTTCATTTGTTTAGAAATTGAGCTAGACCTGTTCAGTTAAAAAAAGTAAAAACCACCCAAAAATATATTAAAATGAAAAAAAAAAAAACTGTTCAGGTCAAAATTAAACCTAAGGGGAATTTTTTTTCAGTTATTCATTTGGCACAAAAGACCAAAAATTCGGTTTGGTTGTGTGATACAGCATGGCCAGAGGGCAGCAGGAGAGTGTTAGCAGGGATCCTTATCCCTGCAAGGGGAGGAAGTTTGCTATAGATTAACTAGAGCACCTGAAGCCAATTAGAGCACCAGCAGTCAGTCATCGTGATAAAAACCCTGCTTCAGCCAGACAGTGTAGCTGGAGTAGAGAGTAGTTTGAAGGAGTTGGAGAAGAGAAACAGTTTTGAAGAGAGACAAAAGAAAGTTGGAGAGTGCTGTGGTGGCTGAGAAATCCAAAAACCCTAGGTAGGGCACCTGGCTTGTGTAGAAGGAGGGCAAAAGCCCTTCACAAGTGAAGGGCAGTGTGAGAGGGAAGTACCCCAGGGGAAGGAACCGCCAGTTCAAGTGGTTTACCAAAAACCTCAGGGCCCCTGTGTTGGGACCTGGAGAAGAGGGTGGGCCCAGGTCCCTCCCTCTCCACTCCCCTCCTCAAGGACACTAGTGGGCCAGTTAAATACCAATTCAGAGGCAAGCAATGGCGCCCTGAACCTTCCCCAAAGAAGACAAAGCACGAGACCCAGCATAACAGGACTGGCAATTTGCCACAGTTTGAAACTAAACTTTTTTTTTGCTGGATGTTTGGATTCAGCCAGAGAACACCTAGATCCCCTGCCGACAGGTCTAGTATGAGTAACAGTGTTAACATTGCGCTCTACTGACCGGGTAAGAAATATAACCACTATGAATGAGAAACTAGTGATATTCGATCAACTCCAGAGACTCAAAAGTCGTGTGCTACTATTTGCTGCTTCAGCTGTGTCCAGGCAAAATATATCGAATGCCTCCAAACAGCCAGAATAAGCATGATACAAACTCTCCCAAAACGGAGTTTGCCTAATGAGCTCCCATATTACACACACATCTAGGGACTGTGCAGTTCATAAGCCATGAATGGTAAATAGGACAATATAGCCACAATAGACTGACCAGCCAAACAGTGACACCATGTACGGTTTCTGTGAACGATGACATGGGGCTGAAAGGGACCTCGAGAAGTCATCAGCTTTCACCGTTACACAAAATGACGGGTTTCAGGCATTTTTTGCATTTATATTTTCACAGTTGCGGGAAATTTTCACAGGCAGCCAACAGGGAGCTCAAACAATTATTTCAGCAGCACTGAGATTCAAAAAGTTAAAGCTTTGTAACGGCTAAAACACAAATTGTGTATTTTGACTTGTGATGTTGACAAAAATAAAACTTCTTAAATCAAACTCTAATAAAGCTCCGAAGCAGCAGCATTTTAATTCCTTTGCCGCTCTGTAAATGTTCATTAGCATCAATGCAAATATTTTTTCATCAGTTTGTGTGTGTATAGTGAAATCAGTGTTTACCAATAAAAATCTAATTCTTCCAAGCCTGGCTATATGAGTGCTAACTACTTAACCCTCCATAGATCAGGCCATTAGAGAAGCATGTTTGTCAATATTAAGCCCCAGTCTAACTCAAGTGTTTTTATCAAGGTCTCTATCTGCAGCTATGTAGGTGAGAAGATGCAATCCAGTAGGTTGGGTGTGGCTTATTTCCCCGATCCTGCAGAAAGCTGAGCTACAGAGGCAGATCCAAAGGCAAGTTTGTGGCAGCAATAAACAAACAATGGAAATATTTGCCCTGGCCGCCATTGACAGTTTCTATGCCTGCACTTCCCACCCTGACAAATAAAAGGAACGGGAGTGAAAGCAAAATAAAGAGACAAAATGGTCAAAAGATTTTAACGGTGGAGAGAGCACAAAACACAAGTAGAACTGCAGATTGAAAAGCTTGGTTTCTGTGTTGCTGGCTATAGAATTTGTAGATCGAGTATAAATGCACATTCCAATCCCACAAGATTTCAAAGGCCACAAATCCTTCCATAGGTGCCAAATTCTCCTGGTGCCAGTGGGTGCTCAACCCCTCCTCACTCCTGGCCCTGCCTCGACTCCACCCCTGTCCCTGCCCCACCCCCATTCCAACCCCTTCCCTAAAGTCCCCACCCCAACTCTGCCCCCTCCCTGCCCCTACTGGACGACTCCTCCAAATCCCTGACCCGCCTCTTCCCCGCCTTCATGCCTGAGTGCACTACATTCCCGCTCCTCCCCCCTCCCTCCCACAGCTTGTTATGCCGTGAAACAGCTGTTTGTTGGCAGCAAGCATTAGAAGGAGAAGTGGGGACGTGGCATGCTCAGGTGAGGGGGCAGAGGCGAAGGTGAGAAGAGCTGGGGTGGGAGCTTGGCTGCCGGTGGGTGCAAAGCACCCACTCATTTTTGCCCATGAGTGGTCCAGCCCCAGAGCACACACTGAGTAGGCACCCCTGAGTGCTTCGATAGGAGATCATCCCAGGAAAAGAAAAGTGGCTGCCTGAAGCAAATGTTAGTGAAACTTCAGCAGGTGGCATTCTTCCCAACTAGTCAACATTGCTACTATTTCAAAGGGGATCTGGAGGCTTCCCAGCTTCTTGGAGGTGTTGTAGATTCGGAGGATTGGAGCAAAATTGGGCATGAAATGGCCCATGGCAAAAAAATAGGAGTGTTTATTTCAACATCCTAATCAGTTTTGGATTATGTAACTACTTTATGCCTAACTAGAGTCTTGCTAATGGTTTCATTTGAATGCAGTAATCATGTTACTTTGAGCAAACTAGTAGAGCTGGCTGAATTTTATTTTATGAGCAAAATGTTTTTTCAAACCATAGATTTTTTTTTTTGTCAGAATGTTGTGATTTCCTAGCAAAAAAAAGAAATAGAAACACATTTTTCAAGGATATATTTTGTTTTGGGGGTAAATATTTTTGTTTTCAATTTGAACTTGAGTAAAAATGTTTCATATTTGATTTGTGAAAACTTTGTTTGTTTTGCTGCAAGCCAAAATGATTTTACTTTTTGATTTTTCAATGAAAAGCTGAAAAAAATGGTGAGAAATTTCTAAACAATTATTTTTCAAAATTTCCCATGAGAATAATTGACTTTACACAACTCACACATTTTCAATGGTTCATGAGTTAACTTTCAGGTCCAGTTCTCCCAGTTAAGCCACATTGCAAGCACAATATCTTCCCAAAACTTATTTTGCTAGATGCCAGATTCCTTCTAACTTTTCAGCATATTATTTTCAAGGCCTTATTACATTTTTTTCCTCTATATCTTTAAAGCCTCTTCATGGCTACTAAAACCTCTTCATTTCACTTCAACTACAAAATATGTGTATTTTCCTTCCTTTCTCCTGGTCTTTCATAGATGAATTGGTGAGGGCAAAGGTTGGAGGAAGGAGAAACTTTTCCTTGCTGCAGGGAACACAGAAATGTTGAAGTATCTTGGATTCGAGATTAAATGGATTCAGCTATTATTGATTCAGTGCAAATGAGGAGTAATTGTTAAAGCAAAATATCCAGAATAATACTAGCGTATTTAGATATTTAGACAGTATTCTGCCAGCTGACCACAGAACTGCAAGAAAAGTGCTAATCATAATAACCAAGAATAGTAAAACGTAGATTGGTGGCCTATAATTTAAAATGGAAGAAATTAGGATTAGACATTAGGAAAATGTCTTAACAGCAAAGATGACCTGACAATTAAGAACTGCACTGGGGGCAGTAGAGCTGTATTATCCTCGGATAACAAACCAGGAAACATCTCTCTCCTTGTTTCAGGTTTTGCTACAAGAATGAAACTTGGACCAATTCATGGGAGACAATTCCCAGCCAACCTAGGTACTTTTTCTGCGGGAAGCAAGACAAAACTCAGCAATCTAGTTTGCTTTGCTTGTAAGGTTTAGGATTTATTCCAGCTTGAATCATGGAGTGAAATCGGGGGATACAAACCTATGGGAGCCTAAGTGAATCAGCAAGTTCAAATGTGCATCATGAGGTTACAAAACCTATGTGAACTGAAACAGAAGAGTCACACACAACCCCTCCAAACCAAATCCATTGTGTCTCATTGAACTCTTGGGGCAATAAATGAATCTCCAGTATTAACAGTTTTCAAAAGCAGGTTGGAGAGTCTTAATACGGCAACACTCTTGTGAGATTATAGCCGTAGAAACCTGAGGTGAAAAAGATCGGAGGTCATTTTAAATGCTGGATGTCATCTCCGTGGTGCAAGGATCTTTAGCCAAGTTCTGATATCTGTTGCATAGGTATAAATACATACTTAATACATTCATGCTCAATAAATAAATAACAATCACGCCTCCTCCTTCCTTGCCAGTGAAATTCCCAACACTATAACTTGCTGAGTACTTTCAGATTTAAAAACTCCCCTCAGATCCATTAGAAAAACAATTTAGCAATAATGAAATCACATCTCCATTTTGGGGTACTAGTGACATTAAACTTTGGCAGAATTATCACCATCGGTCTTGGAGGGAGGGATAGCTCAGCAGTTTGAGCATGGGCCTGCTTAAACCCAGGGTTGAGAGTTCAATCCTTGAGGGGGCCACTTAGGGATCTGGGGCAAAAATCAGTACTTGGTCCTGCTAGTGAAGGCAGGGGGCTGGACTCAATGGACCTTTCAAGGTCCCTTCCAGTTCTAGGAGATGGGTATAATGGGAGATATACCTATTATTTCCCTTAATATAAAATAATTGTGACACCCCAGGGCACATTAAATCATGGTGTAAACAAGGAGCTTAATGGGAAAGCCAGGAGCAGAACCACTCTTCCTGAGTACCCAGTCCAACATCCTGGCTGCTGGATCACACTGCATCTCCTCTCTTTGCAGATAGAGTTAGAGCTGCTCAGGAATTTTTCAGCAAAAGATTTTTCATCAGAAAATGCCATTTCATCAAAACCAAAACTTTTCGCAGGGAAGAGTTGGGTTTGACAAGTTTCTTGGCTCAAAAAAATGTTGAAAAAGTTTCCCAAATTAACTAAATATTTTCTTTTGACATTTTTGAAACCATAAATTCTGTGTTTCCGGTTCAAAATGACTGTTTCCAAATTTATGCTAATTATAGTAAAAAAAAGTGTTTTGAAATGATCAATATAAATGAAATGTTGATCCAAACAGACCATTGAAAAAAAAAAAATGTTGGTTCACAGGAATTGGAGATATGAACTTTTCATCTTAATTCTATGGGAAGATATTTGAAATCTCAAAACTTTTCATAGGATGGGAAAATTATTTCCCACCCAGCTCTAGCTAGTGCTTGAAATGGCGATTAAACCTTGACCACTCAATCAGCAATGGTGAATGTGTTACAAGCAACAACCTTCTCTGGTTTAATGGAGAACCACCTCATCCCCTACATTGTCTGTGTCATCGGCTGTAGTCTCTGACTATTTGTAAGGAGGGTTCAAACCTCGCCACAAATCAAGGGTCTATTTTCCTTTTCCCTACAGGAGATCAGTAAGTGATTAGAACAGTAAACACACCTCTTAAAAGCTTCTGATTTAGACCCTTGCAATCACTGGTAGGAATATAAATGTAATTTGTTGAGTGAAACAGTCTAATAGAGTCTGTTCAAGTGCTGTTTATCATTCGTTACCTAGGTTTGACTCAAAAACAACTTGCAAGAGATTATTCCAGAGAAGCTTCCAGAGATAAATGGTTTTTTGTGAGACATAAGTATTTACAAAAAAAAGTTACAGTAACTAATGCATGCTGCTTTTGATTCATTCCCCTGAGCTTCCCATTTTAGTCAGAACACACACAAAAACACAAAATCATGTGGATGGTATATACCCTGCAATATACATCGGCGTTACATTGGTAGGCATGCCACTCGGCCCCACATGTCAACAAACACTGGGGGGAAGGAAAACAGGCATTGAGAGAGAAAGTGACTTACAGAAGATCACCCAGCAAGGAAGTGGCAAAACAAAGATGGAATCCAGGTCTGCTAAGTCCTAGCCCAGGGCTCTACCCTAGCCCCTGCTCCCTCTCTGTGTGACTGGGCCCTGCTCAGGTCAATAGTGCAGATTCACCACTTAATGATGTCTCGCCATGTGCCTTCTCATGGTAATCTTTATTAAATAGTTTTACTCTTACTTGCCTGTATCTGGGTCAGAGATGAAACCTGAAAGCCTTCTCATATTCTAGCGGAAATTACCTTGCAAATGACATATTGAGTGATGCCGTTCCATTGTTAATAGCCCAAATGCTGACTCACCAGCCATGCCAAGCCCCCAAGTTATATACAGCGTGCCTTCCACCTAATTCAATCAGTCTGACTCCAACATGATCAGAACCTCAGTAATTAAATCCTTTGGATTAAGAACACAAATCCCAACCTTCATTCTGCATTGGATAATTCAGTCAACTGGCTGGAGAGAGTCTGAGTTTCAATAACACAGGACAACATCACTGTGGAGGAGGATAGAACAAAGACCCTTGTGACAACAGGCTGGCCACAACTAAAACTGGTGTTATTCAGACACTGTTATTGACATATGCCTGTCAAATTCTCCCTTCAGTGACTCCTGCACAATGCCAATGCTTTCAGTGACTTAGGGCTGGTCTACACTACGGGGGGAAATCGATCTTAGATACGCAACTTCAGCTACGTGAATAATGTAGCTGAAGTCGAATATCTAAGATCAGATTACTCACCCATCCTCACCGTGCGGGATCGATGTCCACGGCTCCCCCTGTCGATTCCGGAACTCCGGTGGGGTTGGTGGAGTTCCGGAATCGATATAAGAGCACCCGGGGATCGATTTTAACTCCCTGATACTGCGGGTAGTCTAGATGTAGTCTTAGCATTGAGCAGAATTTCAGCTACATGCTGTAATATGTCCCCTACTGGTCATATGGATAAAGATCAGCTACTTATTCAGCCAAAAGGACATGACTGGATTACACTGAAATGAAGGCTCTGTATGATACAACTACTATTGGAGGAAATTTCCTGTCTCGTGCTATGCAGGTTGAACTACATCAGAGGTAGGCAACCTACGGCACATGTGCCGAAGGCGGCAGGTGAGCTGATTTTCAGTGGCATTCACACTGCCCGGTTCCTGGCCACCGGTCCAGGGGGACTCTGCATTTTAATTTAATTTTAAACGAAGCTTCTTAAACATGTTAAAACCCTTATTTACTTTACATACAACAATAGATTGGTTACATATTATAGACTTATGGAAAGAGACCTTCTAAAAATGTTAAAATGTATTACTGGCACGCGAAACCTTAAATTAGAGTGAATAAATGAAGACTCGGCACACCACTTCTGAAAGGTTGCTGACCCCTGAACTAGATGATCATAATGGTGCTTTCTGGCCTTAAAGATCTATGCACCTATGACGTGCATCAATGTCAGAAAGAAAACACACAACAAAATAAAATAAGGAAATAGTCTGCATTTTCTGTCCCATATGATCAGTATTTTAAAATATTGCTCTCAGACTGCAAGCCTTCTCTGCTTTGAACAGCATATTATTAACTGTCAGATCTTGACTTTAGCAAAACTTTTGAAGCTGTCTGTATTCTTGCCAGCAAGTTAAAGCGGTATGGATGGATGAATGAACTTTAAGGTGGATAGAAAGCTGGCTAGATCATCAGGCTCAACAGGTAGTGATGAACGGCTCGATGTCTAGGTGGCAGCCTGTATCAAATGGAGTGCCCCAGAGGTCAGTCCTGGGGCCGGTTTTGTTCAACTTCATTAATAATCTGGATGATGGGATGAATTGCACCCTCAGCAAGTTCGCGGATGACACTAACCTGCGAGGAGAGGTAGATACACTGAAGGGTAGGGATAGGGTTCAGAATGACCTAGATAAATTGGAGGATTGGGCCAAAAGAAATCTGATGAGGTTCAACAAGGACAAGTGCACTGCAAAAATTGTATTTATAACTATACAAAACAAGGCATTAAGAACTTAAAGTTATTAAGAAAAAAACAAAAACAAAAACAAAAAGCCCCCAAACATTTAATTAGGCAGGTTATTTGTTACCTTTTATTTAAAACTTTTAATACAAATGGATGAAGATTCCTATTGTTATTTGCCCACTTTGTTGTATTAGTTTAATTAACTTAAGGCAGTTTACATTGCTTTAAATTACTTTTACTTTAAGAATACTACTATATAGAAATAAATAAAACTCATTTTCATATATAGGATTCAAAGCAGAGCTCACACTTTTGTTGCTTGGCAACCATATCTTCATGATAGTTAGAAGTTTCTTTAGCTGTTGTATTTTTGAAGAGTTAACATCATTAATCTTAGTGGGACTATTTGAAGTTTTTTACCTGAAGTATTTTGATTATTTCTTCAGGTTTTTCAGTTGCTCCGTCTCTTCCTGCGACTCTCTCTGTAATAACTATAATTTCTCATTTTTTAAATGAAGGAAGGGCAGAAGTGAGAAGGAAGCAATGGGAGTAGGGGGCAGGTGTGAGACAAGGGGGGTTCATTAACTCTGAGAGGGCATTTCATAGTACAGGCAAGCAGTAGTGAGTTTAGCAAACTGAACCAAGTGAGGAATACAAGAGAAAAAGAAAAGAAGGTGGGCTGGATGGCGAAAGGACAAAAAGGAAAACTTGACCTGTATGTACAAATGTTAGAGAAAAGAAGGTTACAGCATTAGCTCTCAGAGGAAAGGAGGGTCTGTGCCTAGAGCAGGTAGGGTGGGAGCCAGGACTTCTAAGTCTGATCCTGCCCCCAAGGAGGAGAGTGGGCACTGAGGTCCCTTCCAACCCTGATATTCTATGATTCTATACCACCCTGTTTCCACAAAATAATGTATTTGTTCTTCAAGTGCCTGTTGCTTATGTCTGGATTCTAAATGGATTACAGGAGCGCCCTTCCACACTGTAGTTAATGTTTCTGGGCCACTCCATCCATGTTTAAGATTTTTTGCCAGCCTAATTTTTCTCCCTTTTGCTGACTGCGTCTCATCTGATAATCTCCTAGTCTGCCCTTAATTTCTTGTGAACTATAAGCAAGAGTTGCTTATATCGTCCATTTGCTGCTTTATTTTCTTTATGTTGATCTTGTTCTAGTTTTAAGTTCTGTTGGGTTTTTGTTCAATGCTAAATGAGTTAGGCAATGCATCGCACGGACTGTTTGGCTCCTTATCTTTTCCTCCATATGAGGTACATATGTGACCTCAAGGGTCAAAATTATTTAAAATATCAAGCCTGAGTGACAGACCACTGTGATGGTCTACAAGTTGTACACCACAGGTTTTTAAGGTCTCCTGTTTCTCTGTTTCATTTGTCATGGCTTTATATCCCCTGTTCTGCATTTGCCGAGAAAGAGTCCTCTTTTCCTCTCTTGTTATTCTGTGTCTGGTGTTTAGCCGTTAAAAGCACTTTATAGAGATTTTCACCCAGACATTCCTGAAGTATTGGTATTTCGCCTAGAGTGCTTCACTGCGCACTTTGTGTTGAAGTGGTTATTTAAAAAAAAGCATTTCACTGCACTTAAAGGCCTGCCCTGGCCTGCTACCTGAGAATATATGGGATTAATGAGCACCAGCATCCCACCTCTTTCTGAACATTATCCCCTCCAAGCAGTTAGGTCATGCTCCCACACTGCTTGACTTCTGATCTGGCTAGATCCCTCCTGGCTAAGCCCACCAGTTTGTTGACAAATAGTATAGTCAGTTGCTTGACCACACTTTGGTTTGTTATGAAATATATTCAAGAGACCAAAGAACCAATACAAGTTAGATGTATTGTTAGAAGCCAATGATCATATAGTACAGGGGAAAGGTTCAATCTGATACTGGTCTCTGGGAAGCCATTGCATGCAGTGTTGTTAACATTCACCTTATGTAGAAGATGTGTTATAGAATCATAGATTATCAGGGTTGGAAGGGACCTCAAGAGATCACCTAGTCCAACCCCCTGCTCAAAGCAGGACCAATCCCCAAATAGTACCCTCAAGGATTGAACTCACAACCCTGGGTTTAGCAGGCCAATGCTCAAACCACTGAGCTATCCCTCCCCCTAAACTTACAGTCCTAAACTATCCTTCTTCTACCTAGCCTGTTTACTAGTTAAAAAAAAAAAAAAAAAAAGGTACAGTGTGTGTCACCTGAAGCTAGATTTAAGCAATCAGCTTTCGACTTTGTTTCTCTGCTACCATGGAGTTCTCTTTCTCTCTTTCTTCTGAATACCTGCATTCCTGGTACCATGGTTTGCGATGGTACCTCCTAATGGTCATACTATGGTAGCACAATCACATATTTTGTCCTTTTCCTTTGGGATGTTCCAGTACTAGCCTGTGAGAGTAAATCCCTGCCTGTTGCTATGGTAAAGGACCCATGTGGCCTAATCCTGACAGTTTTCCCCTCTGCACAAGGCAAAGCTGACTTCAGCTAATGCCAGGTGACTTGACATGGATGAATAGAATTGTGGGGAGAGTTTAATACACTCTGTCAGCATAATTTCACAACATTTATTAGTAACAGGCCTGATATATATATGTACTGGCTGACCAACTTGAGTGAAAAGTTGGAAGTTAGAAGACAGCGTATACAAAACTATCGATATGTTTTAAATTGTGGGCCCTCCAGCACCTACTTGTATTGCCTGAGCCCAGGCAGGCGGGGAGCAACCCAAGCTGGGCACGTGCGCTCCCGGCCATGCAGGTGGGTGGGGATAGCACTGCCACTACCATGAACAGCTTCAGCAGCACCAGATTCATGCCTGGAGTAACTCCTAACTCCCCCAAACACGGACATTTGGAAAGGATTTAAATCACAACCCTCCTCCTCCCCACCTTCCACTAGAAAATCATGGAATGAAAATGATGTTTCCCTCCATCATGTTGTTCACTCGGCCTATGTGTTACACCCCTTCCCCCACCCTGTCTCAGTCTGGGCTATTTACATTGTAAACACTTTGTACAGCCCCTAGCACACTGGGGAACCATTCTTGGTTGCCCCCAGACACCGTGGTAAAAAAAACTTGAGTGGATGGAGCCTTGTGACTGTTTCTCAGGTGTGTCAGCCTATGCACCAGAGCAGGCAGATAGAGGGGAGTAACCTGGGCCAGCAAAGAGACTAGCACACAGGAAGAGACACCCCAAGTCCCAGGCTGGTTCTAGGCCAAAGAGCTTGTAAAAGTGAGCGACTGACCACAGTGGCTACAGGCAAGCCTTATGCAAGTGGTCAATCACACTGCTGCTGATATGCATGCAGCAGGCTACCTGGGGAGGCTTCTCTCTCAGCCAGTCCCCCTGCTCCCTGCTACGAGCTAGAGGGGAGCCCCTGCAGCCCCTGCTGAGTGCTGGGGTCGGGGGAATGTGGAGCCTAGCCATGTCAGGCAGCCTCGCTGGAGGAGGAGGAGGAGGAGGGAGGACAAGGAGAAAAATGTGACAGTGAGTTTTCAGTTTTTCAGGCTTATTCCAATAGTAAAGTTTTATTACAGACAGTACTGATAGTAATAGTAGCTTTATTTTCTATATCTAAGTCAGGGATTGGCAACCAATGGCATGTGTTCCAAAGGTTGCACGCGAGTTGATTTTCAGTGGCACTCACACTGCCCTGTTCCTGGCCACCGATCTGGGGGGCTCTGCATTTTAATATAATTTTAAATGAAGCTTCTTAAACATTTTAAAAACCTTATTTACTTTTCACACAACAATAGTTTAATTATATATTATAGGCTTAGAGAAAGAGACCTTCTAAAAATGTTAAAATGTATTACTGGCACGCGAAACCTTAAACTGGAGTGAATAAATGAAGACTCAGCACACACACTGAAAGGTTGCCGACTCCTGATCTAAGTCATGCAATGGGAGGGATCCATGAAGTATGTAGGAGAGGTGGGTTGCTTGTGTTTGGACTGTACCAGTAAGAAATGTAACTTACTTCCACCTCTGGCCCTGCCCCTTCCATATGAGGCCCTGCCGCTTGCGGGGGGAAGAGTGTATAAGAGCTGTATTTTACTTTCACTCCTGGTGAGAGGGCAATTTGGCTGTAGTGTGGTACAAATCCTCTAATACCTGGCCAAGCCCAAGAAGGATTGGAATGCTTCTTTGATTTAGGGACAGGCCAATTTTGGGTAGCATTTACTTTAGCCTGTAGGGGTTGATAGTTCCTTGACCCACCTGGTGTCCAAGGTACTTTACCTGTTTAGGCCTATTTGACACTTCTTGGCCTTAACGGTTAATCCTGCCTCCCTTATGCTCTGGAAGACACCTTGGAGGTGCTCCAGTTATTCTGCCCATGAATCTGAGAATATAGCCACATCGTCAAGGTAGGCTACTGCAGATTCCCCAGATCCAGCTAGAAGATTATCTACCAGTCTCTGGAAGGTGACGGGTGCATTTCGCAGTCAAAAAGGGAGCACATTAAATTCATACAATCCTACATCGGTGATGAAGGTTGATCTCTTTTTGGCTGGGTCATCTAGCAACACTTGCTAGTACCCCTTGGTTAAGTCTACGGCGAAGATGAACTGGGCACGTCCCAAGTTTATCCAATAGCTCATCTGTGCGTGGCATTTAGCTTACAGTAGTCCACACAAAAGCAGATTTCCCAATCTGGTTTGGGAACCAGAACCACTGGAGAGGCCCATGCACTCTCAGAGGGGTGGATTACATCCATCTGTAACATCTCCTTGATCGCCCTTTCTACTGCAGTTTTGGCTTGAGGAGCCATCCGGGAGGGTTGGGCTCTAATTGGGCAAACATTACCTGTGTCAATGGAGTGCATGCCCATTCTGTCCATCCCGGGGTGGCTGAAAACATTGCTGTGAAGCTGGTGCACAGCTCATGGATTTGCTGTCGCTGTTTAGGCCCAAAAAGGCTCACCTCTTCTATGCCACCGTTGCTTTTTCCTTCATAGTAGACTTCTTCAGGCCACTCAGCGTAGTCTGTCTCCTGGGCTGTAAACTGGAGAACCTTGATTTCTCTGGAATAAAAGGGCTTTAGAGAATTAACACTGCATACTTTAGGTTTTAGGGTAGGGTCTGGGAACACTATGTGGTAATTAACAGCTCCCAGGAGCTCTTGGACCATAAATGGCCCCTCCCACAACGCTTCCATCTTATTAGCCTGAAGCACCTTCAGGACCCTGATTTGGTCACCTACTTTGAAGGAAGGCTCTCTGGCATATTTATCTTACCAGGTCTTTTGCTGTTGTTGAGCATCCTGTAGGGGTTTTTTGAGCAAGGGCTAGAAAGTCCTTGAGGGTGTTTTGCAGGTTGGTTACAAAGTCCAAAATGTTAGTTCCTGGAGCAGATGTAACCCCCTCCTATTCCTGATTCTAAAAATTAATACTGGCCACTCCAGGCTTGTATTAAACACCCAAGATTACAGCTTCTCTCTGACCTTAGATGGGTAGATGCTGCCACCACCCAAGTGCAAAACTCCTTGGAACTGAGGAAGGCACACTTGGGAATTCCTTCCTGTGGGGTACCCTCAAGCCCTTCTCCACCCCCGGGAAGAGTTGAGAAAGGAAAACAAAGAGATCAGCTGTTGCCACCAGCTAACTAAAAAACATGTGCACAAACCTCTTAAGACACAAAAACCCAAATCCTGTTCTTAAAAATGGTAAAATTTATTAAAAACGAAAAGAAAATACATCTGAAAACTCAGACTATTGCTAGATTTTTAGAAGAGCAATCCCAAAATTTAAGCACCCAAAATAGTTTTCTGAGGGTTCTGCTTAAAGATTACAAGCAACAAAAGCATCTGGAGTTAGCACAGAGGAGCCCACAAGCCATAAGAAATAAACCTAATCATGTCTTCCTACACATTTTCTGATCTACTTATATATCTGGGTTCCAAATAAGCAATTCTAGGTATGATTCTGATTTTCATATCCGGCCTTCAGCTTGTAATTATATAATTATAATTGCTACCCTGTTCCCCTCTTCTCTGGGCAACCACAACACACAAAGGGAAGTTTTTTCCCCAATTTAAAAAAGTTCCAGCCCTCCCATTGGCTCTTTTGGTCAGGTACCCACTCACTTCCTTTTACCTGCGTATGCAGTGAGACTTTTAAACCCTTTACAGGTAAAGCAAGCAGAGAACATCTACCAAGAGGGATTCTATAGCTAACTGGGTGTCCACAAAAGGGTGCTACCCCCCCATCCCCATTTATCACAAATGCAAAGGGTTTTTCTTCTATCTGCAATATCTTTAGCTTCTCATTTCTTTTGGAATTGCATACATCAAGCTGTGGGCTAGGGCCCAGCTTATCCCAATTATTTTGCCAGGCATTTCATGGCAAAGTTGGTCTAAAGATCTGGTAGATTTGATCCTGGGGTAAAGGCTACAATCTAAAAGGACACCAACGTGACTTTGGCCAACATTTTTATCATATAGATTGTGTGCTACAGCCTGAATGGTTTGGGGGCTACTTTCTTTTTCACTAATATAGAAGAATCCTCTTAATTTTAGGGCATTGTCCCAAATAAACAGTTGTCCTGATTATTGACAAGGCAGTTTGCTTGATCTTTTGCTTCTAATCTTGATGACTTCTGTATTAAATCAACAGAAGTCCTCAACGTCCTGCCTACTCTACAGCACAACCACTGGTCAATTAGCCACATGCATACAAATGTATGCAATTACAGTTCTGATTACGCAACTGTGATGGGTTGGATCACAGAAACTCCCTGGGAGCTGCCACCTGATGTGCCAAGACTACTACTGCCCCTGCTTTCCCTGCCAGCTCAGGATCCCAGCACCCTGTCTCGCTGAGCTAGACACTCCTGTCTGCTCCAACACAGACCCAGGGTTTGAATTACTTCCCCAAAAGCTGCAGGTTTACCTGAAAGCTGCTAATAGAAGTATTCTTGTATTTTAACACTCAGATGCCCAACTCCCAATGAGGTCTAAACCCAAATAAATCCGTTTTATCCTGTATAACGCTTATGCAGGATAAACTCATAAATTGTTCGCCCTCTATAACACTAATAGAGAGATATGCACAGTTGTTTGCCCCCCCAGGTATTAATACATACTCTGAGTTAATTAATAAGTAAAAGGTGATTTTATTAAATACAGAAAGTAGGATCTAAGTGGTTCCAAGTAGTAACAGACAGAACAAAGTCAGTCACCAAGCAAAATGAAATAAAATGTGCAAATCTATGTCTAATGAAACTAGATACAGATAATCTCAACCTCAGAGATCTTCAGTAAGTTTTTTCCTCAGACTGGACCCCTTCCAGGCCTGGGCACAATTCTTTCCCCTGGTACAGCTCTTGGTCCAGCCCAGGTGGTAGGTAGGGGATTCTTCATGATGGCTCCTCTCTCCTCTTCCCTTAGTTCTGTTCCACTCCTTTATTTTATTATATATATTACCATGATGTCTGGTTGATTGGCCAGTACCTGCCTGTCCATCTGGATCTAGATATAGCAGTGCCAAGTGACAGCAACATCAGGAAGAAGGAATATGAGAAGCTGGAGAAGTACCAGGGCCTGAAAGAGTAACTAGAGAGGTTGTGGAAAGTGAAGGCCAAAGTGGTCCCAGTGGTGGTAGGAGCTCTCTGGGCTGTGACTCCTAAGCTGGGTGAGTGGCTCCAACAGATCTCAGGAACAACATCAGAGCTCTCTGTCCAGAAGAGTGCAGTGCTAGGAACAGCTAAGATACTGCGTAGAACCCTCAAACTCCCAGGCCTCTGGTAGAGGACCCGAGGTTGAGGAAGACACACACCACCCATAGGGGTGAGAGGAGAATTTATTTTATTATATATATATATCTTTTGCATAAGGCAGGAATCCTTTGTCTCTTTCTGGGTCCCCACCCCCTCCTTCTCAATGGAAAGACACCAGGTTAAAGATGGATTCCAGTTCAGGTGACGTGATCACATGTCACTGCAAGACTTCATTGCCCACTTGCCAGCACATGCGTATACAGGAAGACTTACAGGTAAAACAGAGCCATCTGCAGACAATGGTCCTGGTTACTGGGAGTCATCAAGATTCCAAACCACCATTAATGGCCCACACTTTGCATAATTACAATAGGCTCTCAGAATTCTATTTCATATTTCTAGTTTCAGATACAAGAGTGGTACATTTATACAAACAGGATGATCACACTCTGTAGATTATAAGCTTTGTAATGATACCTTACAAGAGACCTTTTGCATGAAGCATATTTCAGTTGCATTATATGCACTCAATTTTTTATAAAATCATATAGACTGCATTGTCACAGCAGCAGTTTTTTGATATGATTGTGCTAAACTAGTGCCCTTGAAGAAGTGACAGTAAAATTGCTGGGCTGATCACAAAATACAGTACTGCTTCCTTCTTGGGTCAGCATGTTGCACTCCATCATCAAGAACAAAAAAACCAAATAGATGTCCCAATCCTTGGACTACTTCGCTGTTTAAAGTGAAGTGTGTGTTATAATATTTTCCAGGATCAGGGCCAGAGTTAAAAAAGCAAATTAGGGAACTGTTTAAAAGGAGAAATTTTACTGTTTTACTTTTAAAAAAAACAACCCAATACTATGACTAATATGGCTGAAATTTAGTTCCTTCTTGGCCTAAGGAAGAAGGAGATGGGGATTATTATATACTAGATTAATGACTTCTGTTTAATCTTTAATCCTTCTGGTTTCTTACTAATCTAATTAACCGAATTTAAGGAAATTCCTACTATGAATTTAAAGGTTTATTCCTTTAGTGAACTGATGTCCTACCCTGTGTGCTAATGAATACAGGATTATAGCCCCATCTCCTGGAATAAAAACTAATTTTTTCTTCTTTCACATAGTATTTTAACTTGGAACAAAGTACATCAGATCATAAAAGGAAACGGGAGGGAGCAGGAAAATTGAATAGAAGAATATTTGCAGAACACCTGTAAAGACGCCCAGATCTATGGTTTCATTTAAAGCCACAAGCTACACTGCATACAAATATACCGTTCACGCCTGTCTTATGTGAAATGAAATCCTCTGCAGAGCTGCTGAATGTGCACAAAGAATAACGACTTCTCCATGCTGAGGTCACTGCTGCCCTGTGTTCTTCACTAACTTGCATGCAAAGCGGACTGCAAATGAAACACCTCTGTAGTTGCCACGAAAGCTTAACTAGTAGCTCTTATTGTTTGCAACACCTACCCTCTGCCTCTGGAACAAAGTCAAAAAATATCAGAGTCTTCCATACAGGCAGAATAGTAGTAACGTCACTTTTCCAACACCAGTTTTATTTACCATATGGCTGTAATTTTCTGCCTATAGAAGTACAAACAAACTGTGGTAGATTTGCATTCTCTCAGATTAAAAACATGAAGGGAGAAGTGAGGTATCAGCTCCTCAGTAGAAAAAAACGTCAGAGACTCCCAGTCAACATGAATGTTAGATATCAAACAAAAAGTGGGCACACCCTTATTTACGGCCTTGCAAATTGTCAATGGGCTTGGCCTGGCCCCTCTGGTGCTATGTGGACAGGCGATCTGCTACGTCACTCCTATCCTTGACTCTGGGAGCCAGTCTTACTCTACGCTGCTGTAAGAATCTACCCTCCCCCCCCCGGCTGTTCACGCACAGCCTCTGGCATGTAAACTGCTCCTTGGATTGTGCAACTGAATGACACTAGCCAATATCTCCAGTCCCAGACACAAGCTTAGGAATCTCAGTCTTGCAGTGTCCAATTATGCTTATATGAGTTCAACAATTTAACAAAGAAATTGATAGGTACCAGGCTTGTTATCCCCAGCAGAGTCTCTGACATGCTTCCTATCTGGTTCTCCAGAGGCTAACCTCACAGACCCAATACAATAGGTTTCAATTGCTTGGGGGGGTGTTTCTGTGTGAGGACAGCAGAACTAACATGAGCTGTTTGCCTGCTTCCTCCTAGCGCAGAGCATTTATTCCTCAGGTGATCGGTGGAATTACACTGGTAGCACCTTTTGAGCTCTTCTGCTTATGGGGATTTGGGATGAGGGTTAGAGGAATGTTTTTGGGTGAGAGAATCTGTAGGTTCCCAATCCCCTTCTCTCTTCCCAGGGGCAAAATGGGATCCTCCCTTCCCACCAGTTTTAAACCCCTCTTTCTGTGGCCTGCCCTCAATAGACACCTAATTCTGTTCAAAGGCATCAGCTAAAATGGCCATCTCATCCACAGCCTTTACATCTTTGTCCCATAGACACTGCTTTACATCAGCCTTACGTATGCTTAGGAAATGCTCTTGAGCCACAAGATCCAATATTCCCTCAAAACTTGCCACTTCTTTACCCCTCACCCATTTTCCCAACAGCTCTTTCATTTTGTTTACATACGCCTCATTACTCACACCAATATCTCTCTTAACACTCCGAAATTTAACTTTGTATGTTTCAGGGATAATCTGAAAACTTCGTAAAACAGTAATCTAAAGCATCTTCAACAGGCATTCCATTGAATACATTTTGAGCTTTCCCAGTTAATTTTGCAATCAGGGTAGGAACTCTTATCAGAGATTTCATGTAATACAAACAGCCTTTCAAAGGTAGTCAGATATTCAGCAATATCATCGTCCTCACTGTATGCAGGACATAAGTGCTCCCACTTGTGGATTTATAGAGAGATGGGAGTCATTGGGGTCAAGGGTTCTGGTTCTGCTTCCCTAGCAAGTCCAGTTGGTGTTTTCGCTCTTTTTTTTTTCCTCTCCAGTTTTCAGTTGCAATAATTTCTGGTGCTCCCTTCTCCTTTTCTGCAATTTTCAGCCTAAAAATCTCCAACTGCGCAATCACTTCACTGCTTTCACTCATTTTCCTGCTTTTCTGTTCCTACTTCCCTTTCCCGAAATAAGCAAACCGAAAATAACAAAACTGTGACCTCCTCCTGACTGTTCTTAGCCACTGCACTTAAGACTCACTTAAAATAACAAATAGCAGCGCTTAAAGTGTGAACTTCACTTGGAATAACAAGCCGTACATACACCCTGCTTGCTGCGGCACTGACACGTTCAATCTGGATCAGTGATCTGCTAGGTCACTCCAATCCTTGACTCTGGGAGACAGCCTTACCCTGCTCTGCTGAGAAACCCCCCACTCCTGGACTGCTCACACACAGCCTCTGGCCTGTAAGCTGCTCCTTGGATTGTGCAACCAAATGGCACTAGCCAACACCTCCGGTCCCAGACACAACCCTAGGAACCTCTGTCTTGCAGCGTCCAGTTATGTCTGCTGGATGCTGCAAGCTTATATGAGTGTGTGAATTTAACAAAGAAACTGATACGTACCAGGCTTGTTATCCCAAGGGGAGTCTCTATCACACGCTTCAAAGCAAACACACTGCTTCAGGTAGAATAAACAAACATTTATTAACTATGAAAGATAGATTTTAAGTGATTATAAGTCAAATAGGGTGACCAGACAGCAAGTGTGAAAAATCAGGATGGAGGTGGAGGGGTGATAGGATCCTATACAAGATGATGACACAAAAATCAGGTGTGTCCCTATAAAATCAGAACATCTTGTCACCCTAAAGCATAACAAGTCGGATTTGGGCCAATGAAATAAAAGCAACACACATTCTAAGCTGATCTTAACACTTTCAGTGCCCTTACAAACTTAGATGCTTCTCACCTCACCCCACCCCAGCTTTCCCCATCCCAGTGTAGCCACAGTCCCACTAAACTCATGCTCTGGGAGTCTGCCAAAAGTATCCCACATGCCATCTTCCTTTATCCTTTGCACAATCAAGTCTAGTGGACAATCAAATTTTCCATGAACAAAAGGGCTGGAGTGGCCACATTTGGGGAGGAGAGCGCTAAAAAGTCTGGAATATGCATGGTTGGACTCAGTCACTTGGTGCAGTGTAGACACCACAGCCCCAGGTTCAACAATTCCTAACCTGGGCTAATGATTGTAGATGCTCAAGCCGTAGGTTAAACCCACGGACTGCTTACTCAAGTTCTACTAATCCTGGGTTTACATTGCACTGTAGACATATCCTTAGACTCTACTGTTTTGTCGGACCACAACTGGGGATGGAGGTTGTTGTGTTGTGTACACACACACACACACGCCCTTTGCTTCTTCAGCTCCCAGGTCTGACAGAAGAGGTTAGTGGCTCCACTTTTCACTTGGGAGCATCAAGCAATCTTTGTCTCTAGCATTCCTGGAGATGCCAGAACAGGCTGAGGTCCTGGCTCTTTGGTGGTTATCATAGAAACATAGGGCTGGAAAGGATCCCTCAGGGTTATCTAGCCCAGCCCACTGTGCTGAGGGAGGGTTCTGAAAATCTATATGGTCTTTCCTGGGGAGAACAGGGAATGTTTCCCCAAGGTCCCCGACCAAAGCGTTCATGTACCTATGATCCCCCCGTGATCTTCAATTCTGTGTTTCTACTACAAACTAGTTCATTATCCAGTTTTGCTACTGTGGCATGACTGCTGTGCTGCCACTCTCAGAGGCTGAGGTAGAAGTGATTGCGTACAATCTGTGAAGCACTTTGAGATATTTCTGGATAAAAGGGAACCATTAAATGCCCACTATTAAGCTTTTCTATTTCAGCAGCCAGTTATTCTCTGCAGTTATAATGTGCCAGGCTAATAAGTATCTAAATGCCCTAAGTAACCAGCTGAGAATAGAGCCCTCCAAAAGATAAATGTAGCCACTCCACAGTGTATAATCTCACCAGGGTACCTGGTAGAGGACTACATTAGAGTCCATACACAAAAAGGTAACAAGCTTTTGGAATAAGAAGGATCTCCTTAGTAAAGCACAAAAATAAAAGGGTTTTGATGGACTTTGAAACAAAATTTTAATAGAAAAATACAAACAAAAAACCCAAAACTGTTCAAGTCACTTAAAACCTCCAGCCATTCTGTCAATTAACTCTAGCCCTTCGTTCATATGGAGGTCAGACAGACTTCTAAGCAAATTGAATGTTCTCCTCTAAAACAGACACCTTCAGATGCAACAACTTTTCAAAACAAATGGAAGCAATGCGCATGAGAAAATGTCAATAAAAAAAATACTTCACATATGTCCATAAAAGGAAAAAATGAACCAGAACCACTGGACACTTGCTGGCCAGAGTAGCACTGATTCTTTCCAACTGCAGTGCCAGTATCTCAGGCATCTTTAAACTGTTGGGGCAAAGCTCTTAGTTACATCATTTGTTTGGGACCAAGGAGAAGGAAGCATGTCTCTAGTCAGTGTTACTGGCTTTGGAAGAGATTAAAGGGATCCCTATAGTTAGTCCTCTAAGGTCAGATTATTGAAAAGTAAATCTCTT
This sequence comes from Chelonoidis abingdonii, assembly GCF_003597395.2. Classification (NCBI taxonomy): domain Eukaryota; kingdom Metazoa; phylum Chordata; order Testudines; family Testudinidae; genus Chelonoidis; species Chelonoidis abingdonii. Next base: position 15,913,700 of record NC_133778.1, read on the forward strand.
CACCCGGTTAAATAGATGAAGGTTGTTCAGACACAGGGCATTCCTAATAGGTAGCTGTATTGAGGGTTTTCCCTCAAGAGCCCAATCTGAAATGAAGAGGGTGTTAAGGAGCTCGGACCTGGATGGTCTGTATCCTGCACATGGACCAGATTTCAGCCCCCCTGTTGGAAGAGAGGCCGTCATAAACAAAGTCCTGCATGACGTGACGAGTCATCAATTAGGAGATGTGATGTGGAGAAATCGGTCCTTAAACAGGAGCCTGGAAGTGTGTGTTATTTCCTCTTAGAAATCACCCAGGGCATCAGGCCTGAGGTCCTATGTCAAGGAGTTCTGGAAAATACCAACCACATCAGTCAGAGCAGCCCCGAGGCCTCAAACCCAGGCAAGGGATTATTCCATGCATTTGCTCACCAAGTCTTTGAAGATGACAGCTCCCTCCACAGGAGTAACGGTCTTAAAGCAGGATGGGAAACGGATGCATCACCCTGCACAGCACATGCACTAAAAGCAAAACTCCCAAGTGGGCGGGTAAGGTATGTGCATTCACTTCAAAGTAGGAGAGATCTGTTGACTCCATCAGGGTACGGTGTTTTAAAAGACCCCCTTCTATGCTATGTAAAAATGCAAATATGGAGACAATAGCTCTAGTGAGTGCGCTCTGGTGCCCCAAATCTAAGCATGTTTCAATCATTCCCACCCACACGTTTTACTAAGGTGAGCTGCTATTTTACTTTCGATACAAAGACTGAGCTGCTATGAAGGACTATTATTCACTGGTTCCTTCCTACATCATCTACCCTTTTCCCATCCCACCTGCAATACTACAGCTACCATAGGCTCCCTTGTGGTGGTGAGACCCTCTCAATCCACCGAGTCCATCTCCTGGCAAGGGCAAGACAGTCTCCAGAGAGGATTCAAAGTACTTAGACTGATCCAGTCTTGCATAATACTAGCCATGATACCAAGAGATGACTTTCGCCAACTCAGAGAGTGTCATGACAGCATACAATGCTCACTCTCCTGAGGTGGATTCTGCCTACTGAGAGCATCACCTGCTCAAAATCAGGGAAGTCTAGTTCGTTCTTAAACCTGGTGTCCAATATGGGAGTGCTTGAGGGAGTGCTCACATGCGAAAGGGCCACATACAACCTTGCTCTAATTTAGATGTTAAACTACTGTGCTCACTCAAAATTAAAAAAACTCATTGAGCAAGCAGCCTGCTGTCATTATTTTCCTCCCTTTTCACCAAGAGGGACCATGAAAACTTTTTACTTCTTAAGGTATGTCAACACTGCAGCTGGGAGGTGTGATTACAGCACGTGTAGACAGACCCCAGCTAGTTTTGATCTAGCATTGGATCAAATCGAGTTCAAGAGCAGGGAAGCCTGGATAACATGTGTGGCAGTCACTCAAGTAGGTACCTGGGGTCCTGGGCGAGCCCCCATGTTGCCTTTACACCTCCCAACTGCAGTGCAGACATACCCTGAGATTAGGGACTAACAATTATTGGCTGGGAGGAGTGGGGAAAAAAGATTTTCAGCCATCTTGCCTAAATTATGCCAGTGCCTCTGTAGTCGTGCAAGGTTTATTAGCTACAATTTGATGAGATTCTTGTCAAACGCATGTAAAGAATGTAAAGAGTAGTAAGGATATTTTAATTACTTTATTGGGACTGCTATCTACGTACAGTTCAGTTTTCCAAGTAGTCAAGGCAGTTACTCTTAAATAGTTTAACATGTCAGAATCATATAAAACACAGCTGGAACCAAGGTACAATAGAACTATATACATATTATGGTACATTGAGTGCTTTTGCATGTGGCTCATCTCATCTCTGGTAACTAAGGGTCTCATTCTGCTATGCTTTTACACACACTGAGGAGCCTCTTACTATGCACGCAGCTCTTTTGTCTCATAGAGGGCTACTTATATAGCAAGATGACACTCCGTGTGAATACGGGTGGCAGAATCCAGCCCCAAGCAAATAAAAAGTTGTGCTATACAGATACTGTAACACAAAAATGAGTTGTCACTTCTTGAATTAGACAAGATTAATACATTTACCTGAACTCCTAGATTTATACAACAGTTACTGCAGCATCTGAGAAAGTGCTGCTTCACGACTGCAATTGTGGTTGATTTACTCTATGTACATACACCCGTGTTACAAAAATTAAGAGAAAACATTGCACTAACCAGAGCCATAACACTGCGAATTATAGTCCCCTATATTAATACTTCAGGGATCTTGATCTAGCTCTGCTATAGTCAGACATCAACATCTCACCAGCTGCATTTTAGCCCTGACAGGAGTTTTCAGATGTGAAACACTGTCTTTTGTGCACAAAAATACTGCTTGTTGCTTTCTTTTCTCGGTTTTGTAGCAGGTGAAATGCTAGGATAGTTCTTATCCTAATGGAGAACACCTGTAAGGAGCTGCCAATTCCCTGACTGTTGCTGACCCTTCCTGTTGCACAATATACAGCTATGTGCTGCAGCGCCTTTCTGTAGGTGTTGCCTCTTGAACTTCGCCCCAGTTGAATACGATCAAGTACGTCAAATCTGCAAAACCTTCAAGATCACAGTGAATATCGGTGCCCCTTTACTTTCCAAAGGCTAGCACTGTTTGTTATCAGCCTGTCAGACCAAGACAAGTAATTCACTGCCTGAGTGCTACCACCAATGTCACAGGAGAGACCCTGAGCTGATGGCAATTGGCATAACTCCACTGATCTCAGAAGAACTATGCCAGTTTGTACCTGCAGAGGATCTGGCCCTGAATTCAAGGGACATTTTCAGGTTTCAAGTAGTACCACTGCAAATCAGCTGGCCAAAGTACACACTCAAATAGGCAGTTCTACATCTGTCTCTTTTCATGCAGTGCTGAAGGTCTCAGTCTGTGGATCCCAATGATGGGGAGCACTGACTCTGTTACATCAGAACCATGGTTAGAGTTACTAATAACCATCAGCTTAAGTAGCACCATAGGGAAAAACCATACATCACTCTACAGAGTAACTATTCTTTGTATTAAAATGAGGATGCTGTGGAGTGTAATGACTACAGCAGAGAGCAGAAACCTGAATGTTACCCATGTTCAGATTTGGTCTGTTACTCCTACCACATAACTGAGAAAATCCACTTGACAGTGAGTCAATTGAGCTGTCAGTGTGGATTAGAGAAGAGTGTATAAATTAGTTTTTCTGGGTAAGCTGGAGAAGAGTGACATAAAAGGTGAAAACTTGTAATATAGACCTGGGGCAGCCTTGTAAGTCAGTGTTATGGGCCCTCTCTTTTGGGGAAGATGTATAGTGATGCTTCCTCCTAGAGCTAGAAAAACCTACCTACAATAGGGATGAAAACATGGTTGAGTTGCATTCTTAGTTAAAAGCAGTAATTCCATGATACCGGGTAAGTCACTTGACCTTGTACAAAGCCAATTTAATGCTCAAACTGGGCAAAAAGCACAACCCCAGTGAAAGCCAGATATATCCAGGTACGCATGATTCTGATGTAAGTTGGAACATTAGAGGTAAGAAATTGCATAAATAATGCAACAGCTGCACTCAGGCATCAGTGCTTGACTCACTGGATTTATGGGATTCTGCTGCAGGGAGACATGCAGCAGTGCCACCTTCAGCCATCCTTGGAGTGCACTACAACAGCAAACTAGTTCTGATGACGAGCGGAGCCAGAAACAGGAACAATCACGCTGCACAAAGGGAATGGGACTTCTCCAGCTTAAACCCGTTAGACTTCTCTCCTTCCTCTTTCTACAGTAGGGTCAACCAAATGTAAGAATCAAATGGAGTTTTTTGCTTGACAGGACATGAACACTACAGCAGCGTCACTTCACAGCAGCTCAGCACTAAGCTGCATTTTTATACAAACAACCTGGATCAGGTCACCACTGCTGAGAGTTTTTTTTTTTTAATTGCCCTATCCACTCTCTCTAACACCCTTGCTTGGGTATATGAATTACCATTACTCTAGAAGGAGAAATGTTGGGTAGAGGGAAATGCATAGTTAAGACTCAGTTACTGCAGTGAAGCTAGTATTAGTGACAGCCCATCATAGCAGATAATGGCCCTGAATACTTGTGCCGTCTCAGACACCACGTTTAATTTTAGCTGTTGCCTATGTCCTACAAGGTAAGTTCCAAGGACAATGGAACTTGCCTCTAACATACATACAAATACCCTCATTTTTACTGGCCTTTATTGTATTGAAGCTAAAAATAAGTAAACTCTTGGCACGTCTACAAAAAAACAAGTAAAATGAATAAAAATGAAAAGAAGTGCTTATTGTCAAGTTGTGGCGATCCACAGATCCCCGCACATCATACAAAAAAGACATACTAATTCCGTTTCCACACAGAGCACCAACAAAAATGAACACTCATTTCAATGTTGCAGAAGCAAATATTGTTTAGAAGAGTTTTCAATCTAGTTTATATGTATGAAATGTCACTGAGATCTGGATGTGGACTCTTAAAAATATTGCGCTGACAAGACTTTTTACTTTGAAGGAATGTGGCAGTCAAAGTTCTGTGGGAATGAAATGATTGGAATTTATCTTCAAAGGATGTTAGTATCATTAAAAAAGAAGCTACCATTAAGGCAGCATGATTCATAATGCAAGACAAGACACTGCTTCTTGCACAGAAGTCCTTCTTGAAAGGAATAGGAGGGATCTGCAGTTTAATTAGTTTGCTTCTGGGGCTTTGGGAATGTCTGGTTTACATTCCTATTGTTTTCAGTTTTTGCAGTGTTCCACTGCTCCATTTCTGTGTGAAGCTGCTGAAAACTAAGTATGACAGGCAGGGCAAATTGCACTTTACTGCAATGAACTTAGCTCCATAAAAGTTCAGTACAAATAAAAGGACAGTGTAATGGTCATAGCCGGCTAAAACACACACAAATATTGTTTATAGAAGCCTGCAAGAACGGAACTTGTACAGTGCATAACAGGACAAGTTATTCACTCTGATTCTTACAAGGTCTGCTTCAGACCACTGCAGCAATAATGAACATTGTAGATATGAATTAAGTTAGATTTTCCATGACCAGGGTGCTTATTTCAAAGCTTTCTACGTCCTTTGCACTATCACACTAGACGCTGATGCAAATCACACACACCCGCTCTATGGATTCACACTCACATTAGCCACTGTACAGGTTGTGTAATACTTGCAGAGCTCACCTATTTCTCTGCAAAGCGATCCATCATAAACTGGTCAGCACCACGTTTCAATGCTCTGATATGTGGGACAGCGTACAAAAAATCTGTATTGGATTCTGTCCTCTTTCCTGTGGCTGAGCTAATAAATCACCCCATTCTCAATCTTCTTGAGCAATATGTTCCAACTCTGATCCCTACAATAGCTTGCATCTGCCAGCCTTATCTGTAATCCTCTCATGTCAGAAACTGAAGTGCAGGTAAGAGGCAGATTTTACACTTCAGATGCACGTGGCCTGTGCAGATGCAGGTGTGCAATCCTTTTGCATACTGCGGGAAGCTGGAATGGCAACGTAAAGTCCAGGGTGTTTGTGTCCTCTTCTATCAGGAAATGTTTTCTTTCACTGTGCTTCTCCGCTCACCACAACATGCGCTTTAGCTCAGCAATTCAGACCCAGCCCTGTCCAATGATCCGGCACCATCAGGAAATACTTGTCCATTGCTTCACAAAACCTGGTCCGGTACAGTTCTGGAGAGACCACAGTTGGCATTTTACCTAGTGTTTAAAAAAGAGACAATAATGCCACAGTTTGAGATGGACCAGAGTTCACACAGGAAAAAATCAGGTTTGTATTACCTAGAGCCTCGGGTCTTGATAGCATGGACTGCCACACACACACACACACACTAAGGGTCTAGCAAACAAGATAAAGGAAGTAGTAGCCCCATTTTACGGATGGGCTCAGAGACAGAAGTGAAGTGACTTGTCCAACACAAGGCAGGGCAGAGCTAAGAACTGAACACAGACTCCAGGGTCCCAGTCAAGTGCCTCAGCCACAAGACAATTCTTCCTCTTGAGCTGCTGACAGCTCACTTGTAAGCATTTCCCCTTTGAGCTCCCGACAACCGGCACAGCTTGTGCTGTGGAGAACTTTGACATCACAGTGAGTAGCGTGAGCCACTTCAGTATGGTTTGGGAAGGCAGCGTGGCTGTGATATCCTGAAGGAAGGGTCACAGACAGAAGAGAGGAATCACGGGGTGAGCACACGGGGTGCGGGGAGTTTTCACAGAAGAGATTTCATTCCCCCAAACCAAGAACGGGCATTTCTGAATCTGCTTTTAAAAGATTAGTTACCTCTGCAAATAACCCAACAATTCGGAGATAGTGTTACTCTAAGACAGGAGAGCAATGGGATATGTAGGTGACCCCGCCCTACAAAAAGTAATATGCCAATTAACAGTACTACCCATGCAGATACATTATGAGACCACAAGACTCTTACACTGTGCACAGCCTTAGGAATGAGGAAGAAGAGGAAAGAGTAGCAACAATACATTTGAATGAGAAAAAGAGTGGTGGGGGGAAAGGGGGCAGAAAATAGTATTGCCTGAAATCTGTCAATAGCACTGCCAATAGAGCGGGTTATCAGAAATAATACTGGGTGTGTCTTGGACTCACCTTGTCCTCCTAGGATGCCTGTTGACTTCACCACCATTTCAAGCTTTTTGTCCCAGGTAAAGGTGCGAATGTAATCTGTTACAAATACAGGAAGACGTGTTATGAAGTTCATATTCCAAATAGATATATCTGGGTAATCAGAAATACATTCCTGGCATATGGCAAAGGAAGTTGCAAGCATTTGCTGTCAACGTAACAATTTCACATTCTTAGCCTGCGGTCTTGCACTGGCAGGGGAAATAGCTGAGCAGCAATGAGAGAACACCAGCTATTCACTATGTGCAGAAAGACATTGCTCAGATATGCTTTGCCTTCACTCACATTAGTGAGAGCTCCAAGCACCTAGTTATGAACTTTCCTTCATCCAGCTAACCCCAACCCTACATGTACAAGGAGCCATCTCACACTGGCCCTACAGTTCATAAGGTGGTTGATGATCAAGGGCGCCCAGTGATGGCTTAAGATCTAGCAACTCATTCATTTTAAGCTAGTATTATTATCCTTTAATAAAGTCTCTTTTGCCCACAAACAGCATCTGGTGCGGCTTTCAGAGCACCTCCTAACTCTCCCTTATGGAAAGAAGGTCTGGGAATGCCAAGGGTGATCCTGAACAAAAGGAATGGAGGACAGCATGGCTTGGGCAGGAAAGTCCCAGGGTTGCTTCTAAACCTCTCTCCTTGGCACGTGAACTCAAGTCAATACAGCTTCTCAAGCTTATGAGAAACACATTGTACAACAACATGTGGGAGAGCAATAAGAGAAGCAGAATCACCTAATGAAGATTTTTTTTTTTTTTTTTTTTTTTTTTAAACAGAGTCCCTGTAAGCAACATCAATTAGTCTTCATCCTAGCACTTACTCTTTGCAGTTGCCCAGCCTTACATTCAAGGCTTATTATTATTTATGGAAAGAGTTATTTTTAAGTGAATGCTGTTGCTTTCACGGAGACCTACTGATTACAGATTTTTCATCACTGCACATCAAATATTTTCCAATATGTACTGAAACCCCTTCAATAGCCCACGCTTTGTGGTGAGCTATGCACAAGCAGTGTGGCAGAAGAGAATTTACTGAACAAAATGCAAACAATGACAGTCCTGGCATCAGCCCTTTGTGTAGCTATTCAGATGGCAATGACCTCAGGTATGAATTTGCCTCCTTTTATTTAATGCATCAAAACAGAACAAAGTAGGAACACTGACACAGCCTGTTTTTGGATAAAACTGGCATCTTTGTAGGCACAAAGAGTAGAACGCAAGAGGAATAAAAAAAACTATTCCCGTCGGTTCTTCAGGGAATACAGAATTAGTTTTCTCCTCTCAACTCAATCCATCAATACTCAAGGTATGCTTCTCTGAGGGCTTCAGGTTAAAAACAGAAGTGATTTCCAGAAAAATAAATTAGTTTTAGAGAGCATATGTGGATGTGTAAATTATAGATGAACTACAACCAACTTTCACTTGAAAAGTTAAGAGCCGTGTGTATAAATGGACATTGCTAAGCAAAAGAATAAATGATGCAAAGCTTTAGATTGTATTAGGACCAGACTTAGTTCTGTAGATCTTGAATTTGAATGTATTCAAAGTCACCTTAGTGTGACAGGTACCAGCGGAAGTGATGGACAAACAGCGTGACGTGTAGTCAGAGATCCATATGCTTACTGCTTTGATATGTTTATTCATCATCCAGCAGAGGCAAGTAAACTTTCCATAATGCCTACAATTTTGTACTATCACCATCTGTTTCAAGGTATATGCAGGAACACCTAATCATCTGATGTAAAATGCTACCCGAATAATTAACAAATGCAGGTAGTGGTTATTCTAGGAAAACAACAGATCCTGCCGTTCACAGACAAGAGAAATAGATGAAGTGTCCATTTTTCCACTAAGTTTGCTTACAGCGCTCTTGGTACAGAGCTAGCTCATATGAAGAGATTCATACTTAGAAAGTTTGTTGACACTGCTTAAGCGATTGTGGGAATGAAAATGAAAAATACACTCTATCCTGATATAATGCAGGCCTCGGGAGCCAAAAAAAATCTTACTGCGTTATAGGTGAAACCATGTCATAGGAGGGTAGCGGCGGGGTAACGGTGGTAGGGCTCCGATGGTGATTTAAAGGGCTCAGGGCTCCCCGCAGTGGCCAGAGCTCCGAGTCCTTTAAAGCACTGCCCGAGCCCCACTGCCAGAGCCCCAGGGTAGCGGCAGCACGGCTCCAGTGGTGATTTAAAGAGTCCCGGGCTCCGGCTGCTGCGGGGATCCCCAGGCCCTTTAAAGTGCCCCACAAGCCCTGCTGCCGGAGCCCCGGGGTAGCAGCAGCAGGGCTCCGACTGTGATTTAAAGGGCCCAGGGCTCCCCGCAGCAGGGGGGAGTTACCCCGGGGTTGCGGCACCAGGCTCCAGTGGTGATTTAAAGAGCACTGGGCTTTGGCCGCTGCAGGGAGCCCTGAGCCTCACTGCTGGATTTAACACAGTGAAGCAGCCTCGCCTCCCAGAGTGCTGCTTTACCACGTTATATCCGGTTGCGTTATATTGGGGTAGAGGTATAGTGAAATATTCATCAGTGCTTTTAGTTTAGAGGGAGAGCTACAATTTCAAGCTATTTTCATTACATAAATTAGGAAACATCTCAGTTTGATAGGCCCCCCCCCTTCCCCTTTGCTCTCCCAAAAGATTTATAGGTTGGTGCAATTTCCAACTTTAGTTAAAAAACAAAAAAACTTTTTGAAAGTAAGAAATTCCTGGAAATCAGTTATGGAGACCAACTAGGCCATCTAAATCCTTCCCAGGCCAACGCAAGAGATTGCTCCCTCCATGATATTTAGTTTTGGCCAGTCTAGTTAACTGTGCAGAATCAAAACAAACACCACTTAACGGAAGTACTGATTTACATTTACTGTACATGGAACATTTGAGGCTGCTGCTTTTAATAGAGTGAAATTTTGGCTTCAGTTCTTTCAACTATTAAACACTGAAAGCCATTCTGAGAACTCAGTAAGAAGCAGAGAATTGCCCAGCTCCCATCTTAAGAGACCCCAGTTTGGAAACATCCTTTGGGATGAGTTAGTATCTTTATTTTGAAAACTGATTTTCCCCTAAGGGGTTTCAAATATGGAATGTGGTGGATTCACCAGCCAAGCCTTTTATTCAAGATTGGCTGTCTAAGGAGTGTTCTAGTTCAACTGGAAGTTAGTAGCTGTGATACAGGAATGAACAGGTGAAATTCTACAGCCTGTACAACGCAGGAAATCAGCCTAGGTGACCCTAAGGTCCCTTCTAGTCTTAAAAAAAATTAAAATCAAATCTATGGATTTTTTCTAGGGCCCTCTCTGTAAGTTTATTGCAAGTTGACTTAAATTGCCATTCAGCTTGGACAGGAAAGGCAGTGAGGCGATTTATGTAAGGCGGCATAAATAATCCACTCTCTGCTTTAACATGGACTTTGACTCCAAGGCATGCACATTATACACCAACTTGACTTTCCTTTAAATGACTATAAAAAGTAGTCCGCATGCATGTTAGCATTTCGACAGCTAGGGTTATGAGCCAACAGGCAGGCCAGAAAGAAAGGAGTGAGAGAAATCCTTAAGCTTTCACAGTCAGTGTGATCTTACTTCAGCAAGGTGAAACGCAAGTGCTCATGACATGTGCCTTTGTTGAGTTGGGTGGATCCAGTGAATGTTTGAACAGAGTCATTCACCCACATAATTCTTCAAATATATTAGCCACAGATATGGCTCTTACTCTAAGGGAGGCTTCAGAAACATTCACTGTGAACCGCCCCACCCCCACCACACAGCTTAATTCAAAGGAAGATGCAGAAATCACGAATAACCACGATATGGTACTGTGGTGATAAGAGACACGAAGTGCATGAAGTTAAAGTTAAGTACTTGAAAGAGCAAGAGCAAAGATTACATACCAATGATCCCAACCACCAGCTCCTTGCTGGTATCATCGCGACCCACCAGCAGAGAATAATCAATGATGAGGTGGCTGGAAAGAAAGTGGGAATCACTGTGGATGGAAGCCCTCAGCACAGCCTTGCAGTGGGAACGGATATACAGAGGGTTGTCCCGTACCATCTTCAACAGATTTTCATCGAGCAGGACAACATCGCAGCTTTCCTTCCCAGTGTCTGTTTTCACATTTCTGTTCCGCAGGGAGCCCTTCAGGTCAAACACCTGGCAGGGGAGGACAAGAGCACTTTGTTTCATTGGAAGAAAATATGTTTTATCCACTTTCCACTCTGTTAGAGAGACCAGTGTATCAAAGACTACAAATTGTTTCACTAGGAGAGCATGAAATGTCAAATATTTCACCCTTAAATCAATTACTCCCAAGTTGTAAATATGGGATTGAGTGGTAACTAATCAATGGACCTTAAAGAAGATGTCAGTACACTGCTTATAGTTTTTATTGTTTTATGATTTGGATTTTAAAGGTGACCTAATGTGATTTTTTTTCTAAAACTGCTGAATATAAAAAAGCGGATGCTGCCACTTTTTGGTGTTTACATTCTGCTTACCAGGAACCCCACAGGTCACTCGAAAGGAGAAGACATTCAGGAGAGAGTGACTCTTACATGAAACAGGGCATAGTGGAACTGGGAAGGTAAGAGTATTAATTGTAGAACTGTAGCCAGTTTGGTTGCTGCAAACCTAGTACAAGATAGGCCATACAAACCTGTTGATCTGGCCTAGAAACCTGGTCCCTTCAGCGTGCTCCAGTCTAGCAAGAAGTTAAAGCTCAAATATATGATGTCTCTGAGACAGCAAGCCATCATAGGACAAGCAGATCACATATACATTAAAACCTTTAGAATTAGATATAGCAGGCACTATAATATGCTTAAACCACCACCACATTTCTTCAAATAGTAGTTTAGGCATAGGGTCAAGATGTAACCACCTGGAAATGATAGACAGACAGTCAGCAATAAGCCTTTTTTGATCCAAAAAGACAAAGTCAAATTTTAAGTTCTGAGTCTTCAGTGTAAACCTTGCAGTTCAGGGCAAGCCACCGTGGATAGCCAGAGATGCAAGGACAAATATGGGATATCTAATGGAAAAAAAAAGGTTGCAATCTTAACTATAGCAATAGAAGCCATTTGAAGAGGACTCCTTTTATGCCGTGTCTACATTATAGTGGGAGATCGATCTAAGTTACACAACTTCAGTTATGTGAATAACGTAGCTGAAGTCGACGTACTGAGATCTACTTACTGTGGGGGGGACACTACGCGATGCTGACTGGAGACACTCTCCCGTCAACTCCCCTTGCGCTCCTTGTTTAGGTGAAGTAAGGGAGCTGACAGGAGAGAGATCTGTGGTCGATTTAGTGAGTCTTCATTAGACCCACTAAATCGACTGCTGATGCATCGATCACCAGGCATCAACCCCCCAATAAAAGTGTAGATAAGGCCTGAGTCAACATCTTTAGGGTGAAGATGCCCCATTGGTATCAGTGGCAGCCCTGCTGCAGCTCTCTGTATCAGAAGAAGCACTGTGGAAGAGAACAATGCATCGCATAGTTATTCCTCACCTGAGCCATTTTTCTGCCATAGAAAAGGTTTTCCATGACAAGCAGATCCAGCTTTTTCTCAGTGTTGTTCTGAGAGTTCTTGTATCCAATCCGATACACTCCAAGTATTTTGGCCAGTGCCGTTGGTTTCTAATCAAGAGAACAGAGTGATAACATTCCAATAGGTTATGGTAGTAAGCATTACTTTTCTGTGCACCAGAACTTTCATTTTTCATCCCGATACATTTAATTTTTTAAGTCCTGGCAAAATGTCTGCATTTTATTTAAACACGCATCCTTTCTATCAGACTGCCAATATATACCCAACTCCTCATTATACCTTTCATATCTGTTAGCCTCCCTCATTTTAATACCACTGGCCTGAAAACAATTAACGATTTAAATAAAAAGCCAAGTTCCAAAAACCAGGCTATACAAGCTCCTACCTTCTGCTGAACAGCATTAGTGATGTAAGTGAAGTAGTGTGGGGCAAAGTCAAGGAAGGACTGGACCTCCAGACGGGGCATCTGCTTCAAAATGAATCTGTCATCTGTTTCAACATTAGAGAAAGGCTATGTAATTTCAGATGTAGGAAAATAACATTTACTGTAAATATAGAGACACCCCCACCAAACCCTTCAAGAATCTAACTTCAACTGTGTACCTCAAACTGCAATTTTCTCTTTAAATCTTAGCAGCAGAAAGTTGTGCCCATAGGCTTTACAGTTCTAGGTGTTGGCTCATTTGAAGGAATTAAAAAAAGTCTGATTTGCCTTAACTGTGAAAGCCAGAAAGATTGAAAGAAAACTGTAATCATTCAATTATATTAAAAACTGACATCCCCTAGAGCCATGACAAAGGAGGAGTTTTAAACTTAACCTCCTTGGCCAGCTATTTTCAGCACTGCTGAATAGTGGGTACTGTTGGCATTTTCAGTGTGTGCTTTATGAAAGCCTGTCCTCCAGTTGTGCTTTGGGGTTTTCAGTTTAGTTCTCCAACCCCTCAAGTGCTGCACTGAAGGTACAGAAGACACCCCTCCCACAAGAAATGGTTAAGAAGATTTTCGCTATGAAAGGGGAAGAAATAAATAAGCCAGTTTTACCTTCCGTCACATAGAACGCAGCTCCTGACTTGCCTCCACGAGCCTGCCAGGGCAGAGAGTGAGACAGGGAGCGGATGAAGTCCTCCTCACAGCTCCCGAGGATCACATCACGCATCTTATGGAACTCCCCGGCATAATAAATCCGGCAATAGAATTTGGCATTAGCATCTGAAAACTCTGCAGAGAGACGTGGAGGGAGAAGGCTCTTCATTAATTAGAAAATGCAAGGCTTGCTTTCCCAAGAGAGCTGGCCAGTCAGTAATATTTTTCAGGAGCTTTTAAGATCCCTTGCCCTCACTACAAAAGTTATTTTTAAGTTACAATTACTCTTATCCACCCCTATGCTTTTAAGAGCATAGAAAGCTGGCTAAGCAGTAATTAAAAGAGAAAAGGGCGAGTTTTGGTTTTTATTTTAATACTGCCACAAAATTAGCCCGTGTTACATGTCAATGGATAACGCTTCAAGACAAGATGTGATGGTAATTTAGACTTTGTAAGGCTGTTTTTGTAATTAATACTTGGACTTGTCAGGAAGAATGCCATTACACTGCAACCTGACATTTTCCTGCCCAAGATGAACCATCAACTCCTCAACTCCAAGTTTTATTAGGGAGGTAGTGTTGTGTTTTGAGAAGAGGGCAGTATGCCACCATGTGATTCTCAATTAAGAGCCCCAAATTATTTCCTACTCACGAAGTTCCACATGGGGATTTGCTAGCTGCTTCTTTTGTGCATCCACTCCATCTGCTTCATCTGAAAAAGGCAAGGGGAACATTAAGTCAGGCATGTATGTTTAGCACCAGAAGCCAAGTTTTATAACAAGGTATGATTAATACTGAATAAAATTCACATTCAAGGAAGATTTTTGGGGTTTGCCAAAATGTTTATTTTTATTAGCAGCAGTAGTTCTAAAGCACTTAAGATGATTAGATGCTGCATGAACAGTTAAAGAGTCACAATCACACACAAACCATTTACTTCACTAACTGAATTAGCCTCATTTTCATCATTCAAGCTTCAAATTACAAAGTTAGAAATAAGATTCAAACTCAGTATGTTATAAAAACTGATGGTCACTGGAAGAGTCCTCAAAACATACTTTAGGTAGATACTAAAGAAAATGCATTGTTCATTAAATTTGCTGACAGATAACCGTGAAGTGAAAGATTCATATAACTAATTCCTTAAAAACAGCCTGGGGAACAATTGTCTTACTCTAATCCAGGGGTCCCCAACGCGGTGCCCGTGGGCGCCATGGCGCCCGTCAGAGCATCTAAGTGCTCCAGCAGATAAGCATCCGCCAGAATGCCGCTGACAAGTAGCCCACCAGACAAAAAAGTTTGGGGACCTCTGCTCTAATCCCTCCAGGCCAAGCTTCCCAATATAACAGCTCTGTGTGAGAGCTTCGAGTGCTGCTACCACTCATACTAGAGAAGCATGATGACAGCACTAAGCTTTCTAGCCTATGTGAATGTAGCTCCCCCAACCTCTTCCTTCTGTTTTCTACTACTCCATGAACTGAAGTGATACAGCAGACCAGGAAGTAAAGTGGAGAGATGGACTGAAGCCCACTGGTTCACGCTACACCCGCCCGACTTGAAGGAATTTGGAAGACCCTGAAACCAAAGATCTATTGTTCTTGACACTATAGGCCTGGAGCCTTAAAAAAGGTCCTTTGTCTAGTAAAGAGGGAAGCTGGGATTTTCAAGAGGAGCCCATTGAATTTCAATGAAATTTGGGCACCTAATGCTTACATTTCTTTGAAAATTCCAGCTGGAGTGGGTTTGGGGGATTTTGTTTCTTTAAATAGACTAGATCTTGGGAGATGCAACAGTTCTAGTTGAAAGATGCACCTGATGAGAGAGCATACCTTGAGTCTCTGCTCCTTGGTTCTCTGGACCCTCCTTGCCCATCTGTCCAACCTGGTAGTAGGCACTATCTGCACCACGTAAGGTCTCTTTCTTCTGGGCAGAGAGATCAGGGCTCTTCCCTCCTGTTCCACGGAAGAAGGATAGAACTCCGGAAACCTTTTTTGCTAAAGTGAGTGAGCAGAGGAAAGAGTGGACATCATTGTTTCTATAGTCACTACAACCCAGAAGTGGTCACAGAAATATTCTCAAGTGACTTTTCCAACAAAAGGGGAAAAGCCCATTCAACAGTAACCTATTTCCCATCCTCCAACCACTTTAAAAGCAACAGGTTAGTTGACGTAGTGTTACAGAATGCTACACCTTAATACTTCAGAAGTCTTTGGAGAAACTGCACATATCAAACTGAGTTGACTGCCTAATTGTTACACTGGAGTGCTAAAGTGCCAGTACTTTAAAAATAAAAAGGGGGGGGGGGAGGGAGAGAGAGACAAGCTGAAGAATGCCTATGTTCCCATATTCACAATTTGATACACCTCTTAAACAAAACAAAACCAGGAACCTTCTTGATTGTAAGAATCATTGGCATCTTGGAAACTTTTCTACTGAGACGTACTCATGGCATTTTACAACTTACAACTTTTTAACCAGTATCCTTAAAAAAAAATAACCAAAACCACAAGACAATACTGGGAACACAACTGGAGTTCCATGGGGCACAAAAGCCCAAAGAAGAATACTTAAGTCTGCTACATAAAAAAAAAAAGAACTGAAGTCATCTGTTACTAGAAGAGAAGAGAACCGGGAGAAAGACACCAGTGAGAGAGCAGGTAACAGACTGATTTTCAAGCCAATATCAGCAGTTCAAAAACTGAATTTACTATGCCCAACTAGAACAAATCGAATTTGGTTTCCAAGTTGTGTTTTCCCTTTAACTTAGTTTCCATCCAAACCTACACTTAAGTTTATTTGATTTCAGTAATTAAATCAAAGCTGGCCTGTGATGTGGATATGAGTTCTCTAAAACAACCTTACGCTGTTCTGCTTCAGCTGTGCGGTTTGCCTGTCCCACGTTAGTCTCAGGCAATCGGACTGGGCTGCTGCTCTTTGGTTTGTTGTCCGACATACTGAAAGGGAAAGACATTCTGAATTATTTATAACCATACTAAATTTTCCATGTGAGCCAAATAAACTAATTGTTCACCCGGGCACTAGATTATCCCCCATTTTAAATGAATAAAAGTTAAAGTTACATCCTCTTCCCCATATAGATTTAAAGAGGTCATATTGTGGGGAGACATTCAACCTCTCGTGGACTTCCAGGCTTCCTTCCAAAATGACGCCTCTCCCTCCACTGTCCAGGAAAGAGATCACCCACCCTTATCTCAGTGAGGAAGGCCCACTTGCCAGAGTGCAGAAACTGCTTCTCT
The DNA here is from genome assembly GCF_003597395.2 of Chelonoidis abingdonii. NCBI lineage: Eukaryota > Metazoa > Chordata > Testudines > Testudinidae > Chelonoidis > Chelonoidis abingdonii. The sequence goes on from NC_133778.1 coordinate 15,930,261, forward strand.
AAATCACCAAGCTGAGTAAACAGGACTATGGGCCTCTTCAATAACGGACTGTGGCAAACAGCACAGCTGCAGGATTGGGAGCAGCCCACTCACAGCACCCTAGTGTGTATGTAACTCAGTAGAGAAGCTGGTTAGGAGGCTACAGCACAAGGACCCACAGTCAGATGGGACCCCAATTACTGTTACGTGACAGCTGTTATTGAAACTGGGGATGACACCATCTGGACATTGGGTGCTGTCAGAAAACTGAAGTACTTGGCAGTTCCATAAGAGCACAGAGGGCCCCCCAGCTATGATTTTGGTTCCCCCTCCCCTCAAACCAGGACCACACTCAGCTCTCTCTAAAGCAGGGGTAAGCAAACTTTTTGGCCCGAGGGCCATATCTGGGTATGGAAATTGTATAGTGGGCCATTAATGATCATGGAATTGGGGTTGGCGTATTGGGGGGGGGGGGGGGAGATGAGAGCTCTGGCTGAGGGTGCAGGCTCCGGGGTGGGGCTGGGGATGAGGGGTTTAGGGTGTAGGAGGATGCTCTGGGGTGGGACTGAGGGGTTCGGAGGCAGGAGGGGGATCATGGCTGGGGGTTGGGATGCAGGCTCCAGACAATGCTTACTTCAAGCGGCTCCCGGAAGCAGCAAAATGTCTCTCTCTCCCAACCCCCACCCCTGCCCCTCAGCTCCTAAGTGGAGGTACTGCCAAACGGCTCTGCGGCGCAATGCCCTGTCCATAGGCACCGCCTCTACAGCTCCCATTGGTAGTGCAGAACAGAGCCCCCAGGCTGCCCCTATGCATAGGAGCCATAGGGAGGACAGGCCACAGCTTCCAGGAGCTGCGTGGAGTGGCCACCAATCTTGATCCCCGGCTAGAGCACTGGAGCAGAGCAAGCCCCACACCCTGCTCCCCAGCAGGAGCGTGAGGGCTGGATTAAAACAGCTGGCAGGCCAGATGCGGCCTGTGGTTTGCCCACCCCTGCTCTAGAACATTGCCAAGCCTGTTATGAACCCGCCTGTCACCTGTTTGGTGGAAGCCCTTCTTCAGAACTGCTCTTCAGAGATGCTTTGGATAACTCATCTAAGCCGTTCCTGTATTCCTTGCAACTGGAAGGGGAAGATTAACAGTTTACATTACAATTCCTACAGTACCGACCCATTTGCTTTAATTCAGAGGCAGCAGCAAGGAGAGAACAACCCCCTAGAGATAGGATGCCCACCTTGTAGCTAAAAAACAAACCCCACACAATGTCCTTGAGACACTATTTTACTCTGTTCTGTAACAACTAGCTCTGAACTCTAGTTATTTTATCTAAAAGGATTTTTCAGAAAGCTGCAGACAGTCTAATTTTCCCATGCACAAGGGCTGTCACTTCAATTTCGCAAGGAGCTCTCACATGGGGCTGAAGAATGTCTCACATTTATAGAAGTAGCGGCCGCAAGGAGTTTTCACATGTTCCTTGAACAGAAAGGCCACTGAAGATTTCTTAAACATTTGGGATAAACCCAAAGAAGAGTGAATCAATTTAAATACCTGAGCGCAAAAGCTATAATGGAGCTTGGTTCCTTTTCACAGACTGCAATGGGTACCCGTTCATGTTCATACATTAGGTAGTGCTTATCTGGGTCACTGTATAAAAATCAGAAAAGATTATCCTTAAACGATAGCAGCTCCAGGCAAGTGATGGAGCAACAGGTGGAGTTTTTGGTGAAGTTCAGATTTCACCAAATACACCCCAGACAAGTGCTTCTGTGACTTGGACGCCTCATATGGACTTGTAAAGGTACTGGCTTCTCTCATCATAAATATTTGTAGATGGCACACTAGCCACAGACATGAGTAATTTAAAATCCCATTATGTACCACAGGTGGTGGTGAAGAGTAGAAAGGTTAACATGTTACAGAAAACAAGGTTCACTTCAAGCAAGTTATGTACTATTGGATGTTACGAACACACTATTAATCCAGCGATGTTTATGTGCAGGGAAAGCCAAGTTATGACTATTAGTTTCTCTGTTCAGCAAGAGCAGTTGCACAGATTTCAGTTTCTGTAGCTAAGGCATGACATCAGTTTCGTATTTGACACACAACACAATTTTCATGCCCATTGGTAGCACCATATATTACTTACAAGGGGAATGGAATGGGATTATAGCTGTTTCCAGGCAACAAATTTGCCAAAATAGCTTTCATAGTAGATTTCTCCTTCACCTGGCTGTCTGTAGATCCCAACGAGTGTCCATCAAATATATCTAGAATGAGGGTATGATTATTAATTGTGAGTCATGAAGCATACACCAGAACAATCAAACTTTACTTGAATTTCCACACGGCAGTAATCTTGGGAAATAAAAAATTCCTTGTTCTATCATACATTTCACTGGAGGATCTCAAAGAAATTCACACGTGAAAGTAGGTATCATTGCCACTTTACAAACTGAGGCTGAGAGGTTAAGGGCCAAATTCTTAAAAGGTAGACTGCCATTAAGTGCCCAAATGTAAAAATCTGGCCCAACAGTGACTTGCCTCAAGTTACAGTGAATCTGTGGCAGAGCGATTAATAGAACCCAGATTGCCTAATTTCCAATCCAAAGGTCCTATCCCCTGAGCCATGCTGCTGAATATATGAACAGTCTCATGAAGCTGATTATAGTACAGCTTGTGAAAATTTGCACTGTAACTGCCTTTTTTGTAGCCAACTTATTAAAATCTCTCTGGATCAAGATTCGCTCAGAGAAGCTGTTTGGTGGATGGCAGCGTGCAAGCCAGCAATATTGGTTCAGTTACATCAGCTGGATGGCCTTGTAGCATTGCGCCCTTGTGACAGATGTGTGCCTGAAATAAGTCAAAGATCAGATCTTGACGTTGGATAAGAGTTCTCCAGGATATTCAGTCCCAGGAGAAAGGAGAGTGCCTTTCTCTTACAATGATTCCTTTCTGGCCAAAACTAAGTGTTGAAGAACATGAATTTATTCTTCATTCAAAGAGGGAAGGGTCAGCAATATGGAGAAGAAAGCATAGGGAGAAAGGAGGATACCAATGGCCTTCCTTACGGAGGAGAGTGGTTCATGGCCATTCTTCATTAGAATGCAGTAACAAACCAATAGCTCTTTTCCAGCTGCAGCAGAACCTTTAGCAACAAGCATATCTTGAGAGGAGCACATGTATTTTTGAGACACAGTTAGGTACCATTCAAACATTTGAGGAAGGTTGATAAGATACCCTGGATCACAGGTTACATGATGCAGGACACCATTACTATAAGTTTACACTATTTTGGTTCCCACCATTGAAGCCTGTTGCAACAGTCAAGCACACTTCAAAATATTTAGTCCACTTTGGTGACCTTTAGGCACTCAGTTGGCTGGGTAAACTGTTTGGTTCTCAGCACTATCCATCATTTAGCGAGGCAGTCACATTAATCTAGTAACCAGTAGTTTCATATGCTAGCCACTACATGGCATGTCTCACAACCAAAGGGAGAGGGAGATAAGAGAGTCTGAATTCTACCTTCTGAGCTACTGGTGGTGTCTGGTTCAGAGACTGAACTGGCAAAGGAAGGCCCCCCTGTCAGCTGCTCTGACACAATTTCAGGTGGGGTAGGAAGCTGGAGGTGGGTGGAGCTGGTGGAGCTCTGACTTGACAGGGTCGTCAAGAAACGGTCGTCTGTTGAACATACAAAAAAGAACAAGGACACAGGAAAGCATTTGAGATTACCAACCAAAACTAATATCTGCTTCCATCTCGGACCCTTCACTAAAAACTGACAGTCACTTGAGTAACCATTTTTCCTCACATACATGGTATGTGATATAACAGACCCTTCGCTTGGAAAGTGGAGGAACAGTGCGTAATGAGAGCGAGCATTCAAGAGAAAAGCACTTAAGTCCCAGTTCTGAAAGTGATTTGGGGCTCGTCTACACTTACATGCCGCTGCAGCACATCAGTGTAGATGCTACCTAGGCCGACCAGAGGAACTCTAGGGGAGGTGGATTAGCTACACCAACAGGAGACAGTAGCTAGGTCAACAGAAGACTTCTGCTGTCAATTTAGTGCTGTCTACAGAGGGACTTAGGTTGGCTTAATTATACCATTCAGGGGTGTGGGAGAGCAATGCAGTTATGCCAACCTAATTTTCTAGTTTAGACCACACCTCAGAAACTCCAGCTGCTTAGTCTCCTAATGGGATTTATTGAAAGTAAATAGGGTGCCTCAGCATCCAAGTTGCTTTCAAAAACTTTTGAAAGTTTTATTCAGAGTGGTTCTAGTGAGAGCTTTTGAAAACTTTAACTTGATCATCACTTTAAACTTCTATAATAGTTACTAATACATCCTTATATTACAATTGAGAACATAAGAAATCCAGTTTTCTTTTCACCATTTATGCAGCAGGTTCATTTACTGCATTCCATTCACCTCGGACAATAGGTTAGTCCATGTCACTGTGCAGTTCTCACCCATGATGCCTGGGTTGCAGATACCGTAGAGGAACACCCACCCATGAATTTTTAAGATACCTATCAAGTCATTACATTTTATAACATCAAAATCTAGAGCTCTCAACCTACTCCTCTCGATGGAGTTCCTGTAACTTTTGAAAGAAACTGAAAACATTGGCGCTCCCATATTACCAAGATAATATGCAATTTGCCTTGAACCACCACTCAAAAGACTCCATGGGAAAATAGTTACAGTATCTCACTTTCAGTAATCCTTACCCTTAATTTCTCTATTTTGCAAGAACATTTCTCCATTGGAAGTATTATATTCCTATTTGCAATGTATGAGTCCCATAACGAGTGTGTTTTGAAAGGAAAACGTAAAATGCAATTTAGTATAAAAATCTGAACCAGGAGATGACTAAGGCTTTTCGCAATGGGAGTGAGATGCAGCTCCTTCCCCTCAGATGTGACAATATTTAGGAGAGGCAGATTAAAACCAAGCTTTGACAGGGACTAGCTGTTTTCCAGCAGTCCATGCTACATTCTAACCTAATGTACTGTTAATTGTTAGGGATAAATAAAGTAATCAGCAAAATAATTAAGATTGTTTAAAATAGCCTCATTAAGGTTTAGCGTTAATAACACATTGAAAAGGACAGGGCAGTTCTTTTAGAGCTATGGTTTGCAAGACTTAATGATCACCACATGAGTTTACGTTGATTTCACAGTTTGATGGTTCTTTGCAACCTTGAGGCTAATGGCTTAAATCTCTTAAAAATCAGAGTGCAACAATTACATGCAAACACAATGAGGACAGTTACAAAGGTAATTTTTACACTAATAAGCTTTTTAGTACTTCAATCCAATTTATCCTATAATTCTTCCTGTATGGCAGAATTCAATTAAGACAATAGTTCTATCATGCATGAATACAATACACACTAACCAACTGCACAACTGACCTATAGCTTTGAACTTCAGCAAGGCAGGGTTAACCCAGACCGGTACCAGATATACGGCCAAAATATCTCTCAACCGTTTTAAGAAACTGCCTTGTGGTAATAGTCATGCTGGGAGAGTGGTTTGTGCCAAACAGCATCCTTATCTATTGATCACCCCAATTTGAAATAGAAGTAGGTCAAAATTCTAGAGAACTTTTAGTGCAGCACCACAGTCCACGTGGCAGGGGTAGATTTACACCCCAGTGCTCATTTAGACAAGCCCATTGTTTCAAACTAGTTTCCAGAGCTCAGTGACTTGTTGCACCTTTGGAGTTTTAAGATAAAAACCTTAAAGGCCATTAATTCTTCCAAGAAAACTTGTACAATAACATGTGGATGTGAAAAGAATTCTGATTCTATACCAGATATATGCTGCCTTTCCATTCTCTCCTCCTTTGTTAGGGATATTTACATGGAACTGGTATCCATTATGTCGTAATTGAAAACAGGAAAAAAAGATATGCATCTGTATCACATAGTAGTGTAATGGTCTCAAAATGGAAAGTCTGAGAACAGACCTACACTAATTATTTCAGATGAGACGGGGATGAGGTAAGCAATTCTATCATGTCCTAACTAGAACACATTATCTAAACAGACCTTTTTCTCCATTCTGTAGGGCTGGAGAAGCATTGCGAGGAGAGGCGTCCATTGCACTGATCTGTGAAAAGATGAACCGAACACAGATTACTGAGGAAGCAGACAGTAGTCCCATTCTCTTTTCAGCTATATCCCCTATGACATGCATCCGACGAAGTGGGTATTCACCCATGAAAGCTCATGCTCCAAAACGTCTGTTAGTCTATTAGGTGCCACAGGATTCTTTGCTGCTTTTACAGATCCAGACTAACATGTCTACCTCTCTGATACTTGATCCCCTATGATGGGGCAAATACAAAATGAAGCAGCATCACATTTGTAAAAGCAGAGCCTTCCCTCCCTCCATCCACCCCTAGCATTTTCAGTTTCTGCAGCACCATCATATATGCTTGATGTATAGCAGCACATGCAAATCCTAAGATATGATTCTGTAAGTCAGCTTGTGTCTGTAAAAAGTAAGAGCTGCACTCTAAAAGAGATAGTAGGATTTAGGTTACTGCCATCATGGTCGACCATTCTCTTCATTATCTCTCAAGTTAGAGCCCTGTGCCATGAGTTCTGAGTGTTTATTAATTACTATCTCCCATAAGTGACATTTTCAGATTTATACCAAAGGAAATATGCTCATTACCTGTGCTATTAAGTTTTACAGTGTAGTTTTAAAAAATCAAATGCATTTTCAAACTAAAAAAGGAGTTCAAAGGTTAGCTACCTTTGGCCACAGAAAGGACAAATAACTTTGTAGCATTCTACATGATGAGACTGCAATTTTAACGAAATATCTATCAAAGTACACTTGCAATGTTTTACAGTTCTAGTATTTAACATTTTAAACACACAAATTTCAGCTCTACAATACTCCCGTTTCCCACCTCTTTATAATTATACTATCTTCATCCTGCATTCTCTCCTTTTCCATCTGAAACCTGGATTATGCTGCAACTCCTTTTAACTTTAGTTCCTTCTTGTACGTGGACATTGGGTTCATTTTATGCTAGTGAGTTTATCACCAGATACAACCTATAACCCTTTGGGATACAATAATTCCTTTTAACACCTTCTCTATCTCCACTGGGTCCCTTTACATCAGAATTTTACCCAATACTTCCTACATTCTTACAACATTTGCTTTACTTTCATTATATTTCATGTGTTTTTTTTCTTCTCAAGATGAGAGCGAACCATAAAACTTAATAGGAAGGTAAACTGTTAAACTACCTCCTCTGAACTAAATCAACGATTACATTGTGATACAAAAACCAATGCATAAAAGGTCTTCCAAAATGGAAACACCCTCAACATCAGTCTTCATTTTTAGACTGACATCATATTGATAGCTTATAAGCACTGAACTGTAAGCTTTTATATTTTTAAAAGTTAACATTTTCTTCACTGTAACTGTACAGAATGCCAGATAACATGTAATCTTTTAGAACTCTTCAGAGGTTCAGTAGTTTAATGGTGCAACATTGTCTGAGTAGGAAAGTTACTTTAAACTTTTTGAAAGATGGGAGAAGCTATTTTAGATCAGTTTGGTTTTAACCAGAATGGCGGTTTCAAGGTAACAGAATGAGATTACCTTGTTTTCTTCACCTTGTCTCAATCTTCCAGGGCTCGGTGGTACTGAGGGGCGTTTTCTACCTTTCTCCTGCTGGAAGAGATCCTGTAATCTAAAAGAGAAGCAGAATTATCCTTGGTCCACAACTAGACGCCTAGGCACTATGGTAATAGTAATAAATAATAGTATATTCAATTAGAACAATTCCGTCTGGGCTAGTCTACACTACCGTGCTCCATCAGTGCAGCTGCGGCTCTGTAGCGCGTCTGGTGAAGATGTGCTGTGCTGACAGGAGAGCACTCTCCTGTCAGCATAATTTCTCTGTCTCCATGAGAGCTGGAAGCTATATTGGCGGAGGTGCATCTGCTGCCGACTTAGTGCTGGTGTGAATAGCACTTAAGTTGATGTAATTTGCATCGCTTAGAGAGTGGCTTAAGCAGTAGTGCAGACAAGCCCTTAAACAATCTCTAAAGATTGGCCATGCTGAGGTTTAGTCAAATGTGTGTCTTCATAATATTTTCTGGTCACATCTGGTACCTAAATGTTCTGTGTGACTAAAAAAGGTTGCAATTAGAATGAACAGATAATTATTTTCCTCGCACTTCACAGTAGGAGCCATAGTGTTGAAGTCAGAACAGTTTTCAGTCACACATGGGCCACGTGAGATTGTTTAAACAATTACAAGTGAAATAGAGAAATGATGATAAGTTGCCTGTGTTTAAAATGTCTCTTCAAATTTGCTCAGCTGTGAGATTGCTTCAAAGTGTTGTGCAGAGGATCAGTTGCCTTATATGGGCCACCTCCTCATTTCTACCTTTATTTCAGTTGTACCCTGTTTCCCATACAAATTGTGATTCTTCAGTAAGTCTGTGCAATTTCTACAACAGGGCCTGAAATAGATCTATAATGCCACTCATTGAAGTCTTGCCATTTAGAAGTGGGTCTGTATAAATATAACTCTACTTATTAAATTTTCACCTTCAAATACTCACGTGTAAATATGATTAATCATTAGCAAAATATTGCAGTATCTTGCTATGCTGTGGTAGCCAGAAACTTGATAGGGAGAAAGTGCAGCAGGATCTCCTACCTAGGTTGCTAGCATTTCTTTTACCTGTTATTCCAGGCCTGCAGCATCTCACAGAGGCTCTGTTTTTTAGCTATCAGAGACTCAAAGACCGACTGCAACTGCTGAGAGGTGTCCAAAGAAGGTGAAAGCATCCTTGCTTGGATCTTCTCAATCCAGTTCCGGAACTCTACCTCTTCCATCTGTCAAAGAAAAATTTAGATTTTTCAGTACTCTACCACTAGCAATGTTACACTGGTGCAGCAATGTTCTATTTTCACCCTGCATTTCACTGATGCCGAAGCAGCATGTTACCTCTTTTTGTGCAAAAAGGTCCTCCATCTTCTCTTCCCTTGTTTTGCTGAAAGTATCAGTTTTCAAAGAAGTGAGACGATCATCAACAGCAAGGTACACCTGTGATACCCTGTGGTAAGAGGATAAAACATTTCAGACACCATTCAGAGTCTCAGAGCCAAAATGTGGTCCAAAGTGGTCTTTAGTAGAACACAAACTCAGATTTGATGCTAGAGTTTTGCAACCTATCCCCACCCTGTAACAGCTTGTCCCATTAAACTTCAGTGGGACAACTTGAGTAAGTCTACTCTCATGAACAAAATGCAAGACTGGTCCCTTAAAAGGAGCATTCTGTAGACTCCAAAAGATCATGAAGATATTCTGCCCAGATTATTAAACTATGGCATGCCCTTTTGAGGTGCACACAGAGTCATTCAGGATATGTCTACACTACCCTCCAGATTGGCAGGCAGCAACCGATCCAGCGGAATCAATTTATTGCATCTAGACTAGATGCAATAAATCGATCCCTGAGTGCTCTCCCATCGGCTCCTGTACTCCAGCGCCGTGAGAGGCGCAGGAAGAGTCGACGGGAGCGGCAGTAGTCGACTCACCGCGGTGAACAAACAACGGTAAGTCGACCTAAGTACGTCGACTTCAGCTACATTATTCACATAGCTGAAGTTGTGTAACTTTGATTGATCCCTTCCCACCCCCCCAGCGTAGAACAGGGCTCATTCATGACAGAGTATTCCATTGTGAAGAAAGCAGAGTTAAGGTAACAAACAGCTAGAATATATTTACCATCTTTGTCTACTAAGAATGACAATGCAAACTGAGCATTGTTGTACCTTCCTGGTTTAAAGATAGCCTATGGCTCTGAACTACAATGTAGAAAACCAGAGCTAAGTAGGAAATAGCATCTCTTCTCACCATTTCTCGAATATTTCAGTACTGAACAGAATAACCTGCTGGAATTACGACAAGTAGCAAATAGATACTAAAAAGAGATCAGCAGTTTGGGAACCCTGCAGTAGGAGCAGTAGTCAGAAGATTGTGATAAGTTGCCAGTTCTCTCACTCATCTTTTCCACCTCTCCAAACAATCTAAAAGCAGTTTCTTCTGCAGTCTGAGGCAACAAATCAAATTACATTCAATCCCCTGCTGCCCAATAAGAGTCAGCTAAAAATAAACACTAGGTAGCAATGAAAAGTGTCTGACATCAAACCAAATTCAATAAAACTGCTGTGGCTCAGGAAACAATTAAATATTTTTCTTTTAATATTTTATAAATTGAAATCACAAGTTGAGAGCATCAGAAGGCCAGACTGTTCAATACAATGCACCAAAGAACCTGGACACTTTTTTTTTGGTCACTTGTGTCTTTTCAAATTACACTTCCAAGTACAGCGTCTCCTACCCATTTTTTGAGTATTAGAGAGCGACAGCAATCTTGCTTATAGTGAGGATTTTCATTGTAACAGTATGCTTCCAGGATCAGCTTTCTGACAATGTAATCCTTTCTAATGATTATTTAGAAAAGTTCTGTAAGAACACATTTGGCCACTTGAGATTGTTCTGATTTCTATGTAGCTATTTTTTCTCTTAATTAAAAAAGAGAGACATAGAACCAAAAAACTCTTTAGTTCAGCCACATTAGAAAGTATAATTACATCAGGCATACAAGGAGGAGGAGGAAAGTCCTCAGGGTACACCTACACAGCAGCTGGAGGGTACAATTCGCAGTTTGGGTAGATGCACAAGCTCTGCTTGAGCAAGCACAGTAAAAATAGCTATGTGGGAGCAGAGGCATGGACAGTGGCTTGGACTAGCTGCCCAAGTATGTACACAAGGGTCGAATTAGATTGTACTACGGCAGCTAGCCTGAGTCATGACCCAGGCCACTGGGGCCACTCTGCTATTTTTACTGTGCTAGCTTGAGCATAGCTAGCACACATATGTCTACTCAAGCTGGGAACTACACTTCCCAGCTGCTGTGTAGACATACCCTTAGACAACAGGTGGAGAGGGTCAGAGTTTAGGCTGGTATAGGAACCTTATTTCCCTTACTCTTAAGCATTTAAATTAATTGTTTTGCTACAAGCTCTTATATTTTAAGCTACTGCAAATGTATTTAACAGATGTTTTCTCTAGTTTCTTCAGCAAGAATGGCTTCAGTTCCTCTAGTAATTAAGGTTTAAGTCATAAATAAGAAGAGGCAGCCAAAATAGGTGAAGAAAAACAAAACAAGGACATACTTTTGAGAGAAATCCTTCAGATCCTGCAGAATAGTAACCTTTAACGGAGCTTGACGTTTGATGTAGATTTTGGGGTGTGGGACACATACCTCCAGCAGCCGGATTGGAGAATAGCTAAGAGCAATAAAAAACAACCTGGTGTGAAAATGAAAACAAACACCACCCTGCTCCATTGCATCTCTCCCACCCTTTTGCTGTTGGTGATTCTCCTTCAATTGGAGCACAGAGTATCAGAAAGAGCCCTGGAGGTACTTGGCGGTACTTGAAATACCTCAGCCTTCCAGGATACTATCAAGTATGTGCTGTGTAGCTACTACGTAAAATGAGTACACAAACCATGCTATAAACCAGCAGGGTGAAGTTTGGTAACACAGGATTGATCATTTTCCCCCAATGCAGCTGGCCTATGGACTGCTGGTTCCATCATGTTGAGTCTCTTATTCCTAGAACTACTGTCAACCCCCCATCTCCCAGCACTGCATAGAACAGCGTGATTAGATAGTGCCAGTTTCTAGACATGCTGTTCTTCTAGAACAGAGGCACAAACTATAGTATAGAACACTGTCCCTTTTCCTTTTTGACATGCTCAAGATTAATTAATTAGGAGGAGGACAGGAGTATTAGGGTTGCTCATTCAGCTTGACCCAAGCACTTTAGGTGGCTATGCAGTCAGAGTTGGGGTGGAATCTGGACGCGAAACCTTACCTGAAAGATGCCACCATCTGATTATATGAGAAATACTGGTGATAGTCATGGTGTATGGAGTGACCGCAAGGCTCTGCATTAGCTCTTCTCGTGTACTGGTGCCCGTAGAATCTCAATTCAAGGTATTTTGCAAATGACATGGACCAAGAATCATTGGAAAGTGGGACAACTGGTGTGACCTGAAATTTGAAACCAGATTTTAATTGAAATGGACCAATGACTCAGGGAGAAGCAATGAGTACACTTTAAGTAAAACTAGCCTAGTCCAAGCAGTGATGTGGTATTCAAGCAATTCAAAAAATGTTTCTAGGAATGTGAAGTGTGTGCGTGCACGCACACACACAGTCAGTTTTTATAGCAAGAAGTGCTGATCAGGAGAGATTTTGGTTATTAAAGCAATATAAGAATACTTGCCCCAGAAGGCAGATGTTTCCCCACCATAACATGTCTGCCTATATTTGTAAAGTGATTTCCTTGTCTAGTGGCATCACTTGTATCAAGGCTTAGTCAGTAACACCGATATCACTGCACCTCCGTGCCTTAAAATATTTATCATCGAGTGCCTGAGCTGTGAAGATTCCATTGAGTACTCCAAGACTTTAGCTTCTATATTTGTAATACTGCTTGCAATTTTAGGTGGGTTATTTTTATGGTCAATATTTTTACTGTTGCTCTGTTTCTAAATGGAAATATGTTCATTAGGAATGTTAACAAGCAAGTAAGTTTTATATATGGGATATTTTCTGTATGCATGATTTTTATCTGCCTTCAGCTATCACGCTGATTTTCTCCAATTCTTTTATATCCATCAGGGTATAAACCAGTATAGACAGCATGAAGTCATTAGACAAATATTCAACTTGCAGTAGCAATTCTATATAGTTTCTAGATAGCAAAATGGCTATTTTATGTACTTTGTTTAAATGTACATGAAATTAATTTAGGAGGTCTTGAATAAAATTCACTCAAGAGACTGGTGATTATAAGTAGATTTCTAAAATTAAACAGAAGTTTGTTTTAACTCCAGGAGACATCTAGCTAATTTTCTTAAATAAGTATATGAAGATTACTGAAGTTACAAGAAAAGGCACATGCCCTATATGTTATTTTACTAATTATTTCAGGTTTTTAAAAAGGATATTAAATTCATCTAATATTGCAGTTCTCTCATCTAGTATTTAAGTGCTGAACAAAGAAAATTTGTAGATAGTTTTGAAACAGAGTACAGCAGGTGCGGTTGGACTTGATACAGACACACACTATGTATAGTGGATAACAGCAAGAGCACATTGTGGAGGAGATGGTTTTAGGTCAATTAATGGACCAGTACGTCAGGAGAGTGGATTTTTGTCTTTCCCCACCTCAACATTCAACAAGCTATGTTGTGGCTAGGAGGCCACAACCTCTACTGGCACATATGGGAACGACTCCATTTAAAAAATCAATGGAGTGCTCACCTGCTGGTGTCTGAAACTAATTTGGTCCAGCTGTCAGCATCATTATCCAAAGCTATTTATCCTTTCAAAAAATACGTGATAGACTTTTTCAAGCAGAAGCAGCCATTTCCCCTGTAGTACAAGATACTGGGAGCACCACACCCAACAGCATCAGTGGTTATGTAGGGTTAGTCTTAGTTACATCTGGAAGCACATATACAGATCAGAAGCTGCTAGTATTACTTCAGCTGCAGCTTTGAGAAAATACAGTTCTTTCTGAAAGCCATTGCTCCCTGCGTGAAGACCTATCACATCTGGGATTCTGCTACCATAGCATCAGAATATTCTTCTTAATCTTTACCTGTTTGCACAATCTACACCAGGAGTAGGTAAGGATGGTGTGCTGGTATCCAGGGACTGGCGAGTCGAGCTCCTTCAGTATGATCTGCACACAGCCTTGCCCGTGGACAAAGCGACGAACATGGTGCACCATCGGTGTTTCACAAAATATGCTGGGGCATTGGTAGGAAGGCCTTAAAGAAAAGAAGTGGGGACACTGAGTTGTGAGGACGTGTGTGTTACATGTGACAATCTTGAAAGCAACTGTCAGTGGCCCTAGCATACCTCACACTGCAGTAAATTCACCTTCCAAGATGTATAGAATGACCAAGTTTCTAACCCATTTCTAAGTTATCTTAAATATTTTAAGTTTATTTACAGTGAGATCTGTTACTGCAGACCAAGGTTTAAAAAAACAACAACAAACAACAACAACAAAACACACTAGTGCTTCAAGTTAAGCTTGCAAGTTTATATTTAGGTACTCAAATGAGGAACAATATTTTCAGAAGTGCTGAGCTCCCACGTGGGGAAAAGAAACCAGTGTAGATGTTTGAATATAGGTTTAGGAACCTGTGTCTATGCACCTAGTTTCTGAAAACGTTGGCCATACTGGTTATCAGAGAGCCTTCCAAGGGTTAAACTTGCACTCAGTATTTTCACACTGATTTTTATCCATTGCTAGCATCAGCTTTCCCCTCTGACAGGGGAACACCTGTTACCCTGCACCAATCACTGTTTCAAGAGTAGTGAATGTAGCACTTACAATTTAAAAAAAGCGAACACACACACACACACAGGTCAAAATTTGATCTAGATTTTTTAAAAAACGATTTAAATTTGGCATTGACACACATACAAGGCTAACAGCACTAGAGACTGATTAGTTACCCACAGAGTAGGTACACCCTAGGCAGTGGGTGTGCAGCTTCTCAACTTCAAGGCTATGTCTACCCTGAAAAGCTGTCACTGCATTGAGGGACTATGGGCCCTGTTGTCTAGAAATGGGAATGGGCCTACCACCCAGCTTCACATATGGTACAGAACGTTTATCAGATAGCAAACACTTGTTCTCAAATCAGGAGAGCATCACGCCAGTAACCTAGAGAAGAAAGGTTCTAGGACTAAAGTTTCCAAACACATCTAAGTGACTTAGTAGCCCAAGTTTAATTATAAAAAGCAACTTATGAAGTTCAGAGAAATTGACTGCATATTCCTTTATTAAATCCCAGCATCATCTACTACACTCCATCCTTCTGCTTAACATTCTGTCTTCTGTTCATTTTATTTAATAGAATGATAAGCTTCTATCTTAGTTACTCATATGCATCTTTCTAATGCAGCTAGTGTCAACAGTAAAGTAAACCACATTCTTTAGGGTGCCTATATAAATAAAGACAGATTCATACAGGGGACAAAATGAAGTAGAAAATTACTTAAAACTTCGCATAAGAGACTCTGTTAAGAAGCTAACAAAACAGAACAAGTCCTGCCTATAATGATAAACATTGTATATCATGTATTATGACCTACAAAAACTACATATAGACTTCATGTAGTATCAGATATTCCTAATTACACATATAGATGAACATAATATATTGGGGAATAATCAACACGGTTTTTCTAAAGGGAAACCATACCTCACCAATCTACTAGAATTCTTTGTGGGGGTCAACAAGCATGTGGACTGGAGGATCCAGTGGATAGAGTGTATTTTGATTTTCTGAAAGCCTTTGACAAGGTCTCTCACCAAAGGCTCTTAAGCAAAGTAAGCACTTATGGGATAAGAGGGAAGGTTCTCTCATGGATTGGTAACTGGTTAAAAGATAGGATACAAAGGGTAGGAATAAATGATCATTTTTCAGAATGGAAATAGTGGTGTCCCCCAAGAGTCTGGGACCCGTCCTATTCAACATTTATACATGATCTGGAAAAAGGGGTAAACAGTGAGGTGGCAAAATTTGCAGATGATACAAAACTACTCAAGATAGTTAAGTCCCAGGCAGACTGTGAAGAGCTACAAAAGGATCTCTGAAAACTGGGTGACTGGGCAACAAAATGGCCGATGAAATTCGATGTTGATAAATGCAAAGTAATGCACATTGGAAAACATAATCCCAACTACACATATAAAATGATAGGGTCTAAACTAGCTGTTACCACACTCAAGAAAGATCTTGGAGTCATTGTGGATAGTTCTCTAAAAACATCCATTCAATGTGTGGTAGTCAAAAAACCAAAACAGCATGTTGGGAATCATTAAGAAAAGGGATAGATAATAGGACAGAAAATATTGCCTCTATATAAATCCATGGAACACCCACACCTCTGCGTGCAAATGTGGTCGCCTCATCTCAAAAAAGATATATTGGATTTGGAAAAGGTTCAGAAAAGGACAACAAAAAATGATTATAGGTACAGAATGGCTTCTGTATGAGGAGATATTAATAAGGCTGGGAGTTTTCAGCTTGGAAAAAAGAGATGACTATAGACTTCCATCGTATCTCGCCTTTAAAGACATGACTGGTGTGGAGAAAGTCAATAAGGAAGTGTTATTTACTCTTAACACAAGAGCTAGGAGCCACTAAATGGAATAGCTGGTAGGTTTAAAAAACAAACAAACAAAAGGAAGTATTTTTTCACACAACACAGAGTCAATCTGTGGAACTCCTTGCCAGAGGATGTTGTGAAGGCCAAGACTATAACAGGGTTCAAAAAAACTAGAAAAAACTCATGGAGGATAGGTTCATCAATGGCTATTAGGCAGGATGGGCAGGGATTGTGTCCCCAGCCTCTGTTTGCCAGAAGCTGGGAATGGGCAACAGGGGATGGATCACTTGATAATTACCTGTTCTGTTCATTCCCTCTGGGGAACTTAGCATTGGTCACTGTTGGAAGATTAAACAAATGGGTAGGAGAGAGGCAACAATATGAGCACGTTTTCACTTGTAAGAATGCAGCAGGAGTAAATGGAAGGAACGTACTTTAAGAAACATTTCCTTTTTTCCTGCAAGCATCCTAATAAAACAAACGGAAAAGAATTATAGAAGACCTATTCAGCAGAGATGTCTCTAAAGCAGTCGTCCCCAACCTTTTCAAGCAGCGTCATCCAGAGGCGTCGTCGCTGAAATGCCGCTGAAATGCCGCCAAATTTCGGTGGCATTTCGGCGGATGCTCGACCACCGGCCAGGACACGGGCACTGCACTGGGGACCCCTGCTCTAAATAATGTTTTGCCAAAGATTTTCACAGGGTATGAATACCTTTTTAAGCACATTATGAGAACAGTTCTCTACAAACTATACAATACTTCATGCATATGTGTAAGAAAAGCACATCTCAGTCTGATGAGGCTACTGAAGACTTTCTTAAAATCACGGGTGATATTCTAGTGTAGAAGTTCTTACCTGAAACAATACCGCTCTAAAAACACGCCTAGAGTGAGGTCGTTCTTCCCATAGAACTCCATCGTCACAATCCTGATGTAGAGGAAGAACAAAGAATTTCAGAGGGAAGGATCTTGTATTGGTTTGAGAGGTGTAAATTACAAGAATGACTACAACATGGGAACGCTCATGAGTAAGTACATTTATCTCGGCAATCACCACACAAATGTGCCTTTAAAGTTCATGGCGAAGAACTTCCAAACTTGGGTATCTGAAGTTACTAATTTTAATCAATATTTGAGCACCTAATGAGGCATGATTTTCAGAGGTACTGAACACAGCATCCCAGTTGATCCCTTCTAAATGATTTTAATGGGCACTTCAGCTGCTTTGCAACTTTGGAAAAAAGAAAAGCCACTTTAGGTGCCTAAATACTGATTTGGATAACTCATTTTAGGCACCAAAATTTGGAAGTTTTGTCTAGAATCAATGTTGCTGCTTTATCACAAGTAGGGCCCTACCAAATTCACAGCTATGAAAAACATGTCATGGTCTGTGACATCTGGTCTCCCCCTCTCCCCCACCCAGTGAAATCTGGTCCTATATGTGCTTTTACCCTATACCAGGGGTTGGTAATATTTGGCACCCGGCCCATCAGGGTAAAGCCGCTGGCAGGCCGGTTTGTTTAACTGGAGTGTCCGCAGGCATGGAGCCCCACAGCTCCCACTGGCGGTGGTACGCCGTTCCCAGCCAATGGGAGCTGTGGGAAGCAGTGGCTAGCACGTCCCTTGGCCTGTGCCGCTTCCCGCAACTCCCATTGGTCAGGAACAGTGAACCACGGCCAGTGGGAGCTGCGAGGCTCCATGCCTGCGGACGCTCCAGACAAACAAACTGGCCCGGCCTGCCAGCAACTTTACCTCAATGGACAGGATGCCAAAGGTTGCCGACCCCTGTCCTATAAGAATTTCACAGGGGAAACCAGCATTTCTCAAATTGGGAATTCTGACCAAAAAGGGAGTTGCAGGGGAGTCATGGTATTGCCACACTTATTTCTGCACTGACTTCAGAACTGAGTGGCTGGAGAGCAGCAGCTTTTGGCTGGGCACCCAGCTCTGAAGGTGGCACCCTGCCAGCAGCAGTGCAGAAGTAAGGATGGTAATACCATACTGTGCCACCCTTACTTCCATTATCTCCCTCCAACTGCACTGGCTGTTTGGGGACAAGCCCTACCCAGAGTAAACAGCTAAGGATTAGTACTAAAAGTCTGTCAGTAACCTGCAGCCTCACAGCTAGCTCTGCAGACATTAAAACATGAAATGCTACTTGCTACAAAGGAATTCCTGCCCTCAGTAGGTGAGTAAAGCTGTATTAATATTTAGATTGCAGGAGATTTTCTACACCCCATTCTGGAGCCCTACTACTAGAAAAGAAAAAAAATCTTCTGAATTTACAAGTTCCAACCTGCCCAACAGAGATTCCACAGATTTCACTCCCCAATCACTGCATTAAAATCTACTATACAGAACCACAGAAATGTAGGGCTGGAAGGGACCTTGAGAGGTCATTAAGTCCAGCTCCCTCTGCTGAGGCAGGACAAAGTAAACCCAGACCATTCCTGATAGGTCTCTGTCAAACCTGTTCTTAATAACTCCAATGATGGGGATTCCACAACCTCCCTTGGAAGTCTATTCCAGAGCTTAACTACCCTGATAGTTAGGAAGTTTTTTCTAATCTCTAACCTAAATCTCGCTTGCTTCAGATTAAACCCATTACTTCTTGTCCTACCTTCAAGAGAACATGGAGAACAACTGATCACTGTCTCCTTTCTAAAAACAGCCTTTAAACATATTTGAAGACTTATCAGGTCCTCCCTTGGTCTTCTTTTCTCAAGACTACAAATGCCCAGGTTTTTCTAACCTTTCCTCATAGGTCAGGTTTTCTAAACCTTTTCACATTTTCGTTGCTCTCCTTTAGACTCTTTCCAATTTGTCTATATCTTTCCCAAAGTGTGGCACCCTGAACTGGACACGGTACTCCAGCGGAGGCCTCACCAGTGTATGACACTCCTGTTAATACACACCAGAATATTATCCTTGTTTGTAACAGCACCACATTGCTCACTAACATTCAGTTTGTGATCCACTATAACCTCTTAGATACTTTTCAGCAGTACTATCACCTAGCCAGTTGCTTCCCATTTTGTAGTTGGGCTTTGGATATTTCCTTCCAAAGTGCAGTATTTTGTACTTGCATTTATTGAATTTTATATTGCTGATTTCAGACTAATTCTCCAATTTGTCAAGTTAATTTTAAATTCTAATCCTGTCCTCCAAAGCACCTGCAACTCCTTCCAGCTTGATGTCATCTGCAAATTTTATAAACATACTCCCCACACAATTGTCCACATCAGTAATAAAAATATTGACTACTGTCAGATACAGGGCTAATGCCTATAGGACCCCACTAAATACATACTCCCAGTTTGACAGTGAACCACTGACTACTACTTTGAGTTCAGTCTTTCAGCCAGTTGTGCACCCACTTTATAGCAATTTCATCTGGACCATGTTTCCCCAGTTTGCTTATGAGAATGTCATGTAGGGCTGTGACAAAAGCCTTACTAAAAATAAAGATAAATCATGCCTGCTGCTTCCCCCCAATCCATTAGTCAGTAACCCTATCAAAGAAGGACTTTAGGTTGCTTTGGAAGGATCTGGTTTTGACTAATCCATGCTAGCTATTCCTTATAAACACTATTCCCTCAGTGCTTACAAACTAATTGTTTATTAATTTGTTCCATTATCTCTCCCGGTATTAAAGTTAGACTGACTTGTCTATAATTCCCTGGGTCTGTTCCCCCTTTAAAGATAGATACTATGTTTGCTCTTCTCTAGTCGTCTGGGACCGCCATCCATCCTCTACAAGCTCTCGAAGATAACTGCTAACACTTTCAAGACCGCTTCAGCTAGTTCCTTAAGTACTCTAGGATGAATTTCATCAGGCTCACTTACAAAAGCAGTGATTAGTTAGAGCACTGAATTACAGGTTGGGCTCTTTTTTTCTCCCCTCCTCATTCCTGCCTTAAGCAGGTAAGTGACATTACTCAAATCCATCTAGTCATACACAACTTAATGTGACAGGCAACCCTAAAAAGGGCTAAGCTGCCTTCTCAAGCGTCCTTAGTGAAGCTGTACAGAGGAATTAGCAGTGACCTTGCCTTCATATAAAGAGAGATATTAGCACTTAAACTTTGTATTTTAAGAGAGCCATAGAGAAGAAGAAATTCATTTCATACCATGGGCTAACGCAGGCACTTGGAGCATTGCTGGATTGGGCAGAGGAGCTACTGAAAAGAACACACAGCCTCTGATGGTTTACTGGACTCAGACAGTCCACCTGACAAGACAACCCATTAGCCAGTTACAACCACATATTTTCACCAATACAAAATAGTTTACACTTTAAAAGCTGCATAGAATGGAACTTTATTCAGTGAGAGATTCTGTGTTTGTCCCACTTGTTGGATTTACTTTTATCAAGAGATTAAGTTTCCACCTAGAGCTCTAGGAAGACTTATGCAAGGACGACTTTTTTGGATTACAGCACAACCAATTAGGTACAAAAGTTTAAGGAACAGAACGCCCTTAAAACAGTTTGTGACAGTTGGAGGGGTCTTTAATCCACAAGTGTTATGCATTTTAATCCTTTGGATCAAGAAATCTTGAGCCTGAATCTTGACATTTGCTGCCTACCTCCTTGCAAGAACAGTTTTTCTAGTACACAAGATTTCAATTATTCAGAATACACAAGGCAGATTTCCCCTCACCCACCACCCACATGGGTTTACTACTTTGCTGCTAAAACTTCAATATAAATATAACCCCCCCACACACACAAAAAAGTCAACCAGTGAAGATTTTTGTGCTGGGGAGATGGACTGGCAAGTATTCACTTGTTTGCTCTAAATGAAGTTCAGCCATTTCTGCCAGTAACCACAGATTCTAGTGCAAAAAAGCATCACATCCCAAGAGGAGATGCGAGATTCCCCCCAGGCAGAAGTAGCAATTTTCATAGCAAACCAGAAAGATTTATCCACTTGTGAAAACAGATACCTGTATGAAAAAAATTGCTTCTTCACAAGTCTTTTTGCACACAAATAATTGCAATATTTCAAAAGGCAGTATAATTAAGGGAAAGGCTATAAGTACATTTTCATTAAAAGATTCTCTTGACACTTTCCAACTAATCTGGATCAGATATTTAGAATATTAAGAGATTTTTTTAAAAATACTTTGCAGTTACATCCTTCCAACACTATCCTTTATTCTAACTGGACACCATTCATGACCTTTAGCTCCCAAACCCACCAGGAAACAATATCAACATTAGCATTACTCTGTACAAAAAGAAAAAACAAACAGCTTTTAAACGGATGGGAGATTGTTCTCTTCCCTATCCCACAATTCACCCCCGATTGTGGATGCAAGCACATTCACTCCCAGCATGTAAAACTGAGCTTGTAATGAGATGTACCAAGTTTCTTGCTCTTCCTGGTGGTTCAGAGAGCAAGTGCCTTGCAAGCCCCCTCCACCCACAATCCCTCAGGTCAGCATCTCTCACAATTAGAGACCACAATGTGGTGATTAAACAAGCCGACATCCAAAATGACAGAGCACGGCAGTCCTATATGAACTTTTGTTATGCCTGGCCTGTTCCTAAACATGATATTCAGAAGTATGTCCTTTCTCTCACCACTAAACAAAAACAGGAGGTAAAAACCTACATTCTTACCTTATGAGACCAAACAGATTCACCCCGAACCAATCCTCTCTCATCCTCTTCATTTCTGCCTCCAGGTTTTCCTCCAGGAACACCAGATGCATCTCTACACAGGGCAAAGGGATCTGCATTTTTCTGTTGTATCCTTCCTCCTCTGGCCCGGTAATCTGCCAGCATTCTGGCCAAGCTTTGGCTATCACCCAGATGCTCTGCAATTCTAGTGTTAACTAGCTCATGGGTGGGCAAAACCTGGATGGCCTTTGCCTGGATACTTCCATTTATCCCTTGCAGTCCAGAGAGATCCCTTAACAGCTGTTTCTTCCTTCTGCTCTCCAACTCCTTATACTCTTTGTTGAGGAAAGGAGACAAATAGACCTGCTCTGGGAAGTAATCCCGGGCAGGGCACCTCATGCCCATTTCTGTTAGAAGAAAAGGTTCATGGAATGTGATCACAGGCGAGATACAGAGAATAACATCTTTCAGCTCCTGTTTAAATGCTAAGGAGTAGGCCTTGAGGCGATCCTCAGAGGAAGTCACTTCCTCCATGACATACAAACCAGTGTCATCCTGCAGAGGGTCTCTAAAGACTCTCATCTGGCTTTTGGAATCCTGCAGGTCACCTGGCTGCTGCAGAGTCTCCAGATGCTGACTGTATAGAATGCCTGGGTGTTGGTCCGTATTATGGAAGGGTAGCCGCGACTCTGGTACTGGTGTTGTAATATTGCTTGATACTGGCAGTGAATATTCCATTCTGAGAAGCTCTTGGTGCCTTAAAGAGGAACCCTCTCGCAGGACATCATCATCATCTTGATCCTCTTCTTCAAACAAAGTTCTTTGCTCTAGTGTGCTGGCTTCATCGGAAGAGACAGACTCAGAGACCATGGCCACTTTTTCAGAAGAGAGTTCAACATCTCTGACCACTGTGCTAAACTCCTCACCATTAAAGAGGTCTTGGTGCCCATTTTCATCTCCTTGGCTTTCAATCAGTGTGTGGAAGTTTTTAGTAAGAGATGGGGGCATGGCGAACTCGTCCATAAGGAAAGAAATTTCCAGCTGGGAATGATAAGCCACACAGACCATAAAGATAAGGATCTCCTTCACTCGGGTCAGTTCATAGTCCGCAGCTCCACGCAGCTTGATGGTGCAGCCCAAGTGTGGGGGGCACCCTTCAAAAAACATTAAGGTTTTGGTTTGATCTAGAAAAAAAGTTAGGAGGAAAACAGTAAGGGTCAAGCGGTTCTCACATTTCACAAGTAAGCAGCAGAACTGAAATGTTTTCCTATGAAAAAAAGGAACGCTAATTATGATGTAAGAGTTGGAACTAGAGACACAACCAGTTATTGCAACACCGCTGCAGGAACTTGTGCCCAGTCCAAAACAAGGGTGTGGCTCAAGTTGTACATTTTTAGGTTTCTTTATGGAAAGTTAGCCTCCGCTGTCCCTTCCTTTGCCAGTCAAGTTCCTCTATGTTTTGAATCCAGTCAGGACAGAACAAAACAAAACAAGCAGCATAATCTCCCAATATACCAAGATTAAGCTAAGCCACAGAAGTGTAGGGCTGGAATAGATCTCAAAGGTCATCTAGTCCATCCCACCCATGCTGAGGCAAGATTAAATACACTTGTCAGGGATGGTCTATGTATTTGTCTAGCCTGTTCTTAAAAATCTCCAATGATGGGGATTCCACTACCTATTCCACTGTTTAACTCATGATGTTCTAAAGCCTACAGACTTTGAGAGCAAATGCCTTGATTTGGTTTCTTTCTAGCTAAAAGAATCTGAGGAGTGCATGTGGGGCGGGGGGGAGGGGTGTTAGGGGGAAAATGCAGGTTATTACAGCCAGGAAGCAGCCCATTGTTATGTAACCCATTGGGCTAAGCTTTAAATCTATCATGAGGTATTCATTTATGCTGCCTTCCTTGCTGCACTGGCCTTTTGTTTCTGTAATTAAAACGTTAAAAATATTATACCTGAAGTTTCTTCTCCTAGGCTCCCGACCAAATGAGGGGTTTTTGTCCCCTTGTTAGATGCTCATTTCATGTGTTGTATATGGAGATCAGCATAATATAGATCATTTCTTCATATTTTTTGCAAAACATTAGATAAGGGGCAGGCAAACTTTTTGGCCTGAGGGCCACATCAGGTTTCCGAAATTGTATGAAGGGCCAGTTAGGGGAGGCTGTGCCCATGCCACCCCATCCAATCCCCCCTCTACTTTCTGACTCCCCTGGACCCCATTCAACCTTCCGATCCCACTCCGATCGCCCTGACCCCTATCCACATCCCCAAACTCCCGTGCCCTCTATCCAACCGCTCCCTGCCCTCTTACTGCACTGCCTGGAGCGCCAGTGGCTAGTGGCACTACAAACACACCGCCCAGAGCACCAGGACAGAAAGCCATGCCGCCCAGCTGGAGCCAACCACCATGTAGCACAGAGCACGGGGTCAGGCCACGGCTATGCGGCTGCGCTACCCAGCAAGAACTCGCAGCCCCGCCGCCTAGAGCACTGTACTGGTGGCACACTGAGCTGAGGAGAACAGCAGGGGAAGGGCTGGGGGCTAGCCTCCCAGGCCAGGAGCTCAGGGGTCAGGTAGGACAGTCCCGCGGGCCGGATGTGGCCTGCAGGCCATAGTTTGCCCACCTCTGCATTAGATATAGAATTATTTGCATTCTTTGTTGGGGGCATAAAACATCAAGACTATTATAGCAAAACTATGCTTAACAGCGCTGTCAACCTTCCTTCATTCATTCCAGTTACTTGGCAGTCAAGACTGCTTAACGTAGCAGTATTACTAAATTAATAATCCACTCGCCAACTCTGTTTTGGGCAAATGAGCTAGGACATCCAGGTTCTACTCACCATTAGGTAACTGGAACACTTGCATGTAAAATTTATGACAGGTTCCCAAGTGTGGTTTGGTCAACAATTGATCCATTGACATCACCAAGTCTCCCTGAGTCATCCGACTTATTCGGTCTAATACTTGCTGTAAACATGCATAGAACAATAGGGCACAATACTGTCATAAGTTAAAAATACATGTTCCAAGCTGTATCTGCTACTTCATCCTAAGCTAATGCCTTAGGCTTATCTAATTATAGTGTTTTCCTAGAGCGAATTAAGGAAAAAATATCAGCCTTAACTTTGAAGTCTCTTGGTTTGCATCATTGGGGTAATATACTAATTTCATTGCTTAAAAATTCATATTTGAGAAATTATTCTAAAGAAATATAAAATAATAATTTAACTACACTCCAGCTACCATTGCATTTTAGCCTGTATAACATGATCATACCAGACATGACTTATTACAGCAACATGATCCTGTGCAAGTATCATATGCTGTTACTGTGTTTGGGACCAAGCACTTACCGGCTTGACATTGATGACCAGAGTGATGCCATGTTCCAGCAGCATGTCCTGGGCAATTCGGGACACAGTCTTCTCAACCAGAACCAGGGTAGGCCTGACATCCACTATCCGCTGCACATAGTTCTTCAAGAACTCCCTTTCCTAGATACCAAGAGAAAGTACGACAACTACTGTGGATCTAATTTCTTTTAAAAAGTGAAGCAGTCACACATCGTTACTTTCAAAATGTTGTGTCATTTCAGGCACTAAACCGGCCCTTGAGTCATCATGCCTATGCAAGTGATTTTACAATTCTCTTTATATATAATTAGTTTCTCTCTCCTGTTACTGTGAAAGGCCAATGCACACAGGAGAAACTGACTAACCAGAAAGTGTAGTCAAATGTATAAACATATACATTTCCCATTCTCCCTCTCAATGTTGTGTGAATTTTACTGTGTCCCTTTAAATAGAGGTTTAATTTAATTAGCTTGATATCATTAACGCAGGAAGACAACCCCTTATCAATAAGAACTGCATATTAAGATGATTTTATATGTTGTGTTGAGGTGCATTCAGTAGATTAAAAACAATGGAACTGAGATTTTAGCAAGTTACTCAATTTAGTTTTTTGCATTACTATGCTAAAACATAATGGATACTTCTATGTAGCTTTATTGTATGGATTTGTTTGCCTAAGATACTCTGGAAAATCATTCTGAGTTATTGAAAGGTGCAAATTTTACGTGGATTCATCTTTCATTAACTCAGATTAACCTTCCTGAGCGTCCCCATGTAGACAAATCCTATAACACACACACACACACACACACGTTAAAGTAACATTAAGGGAGCAAAAGTAAGGTTGCATTGGCAACATTATACAGCTCCCTTGTGCATATGCATTAGGATTCAGTCTTTAATTGCATGATCACATACTACTGTTTCTTCAGAACCCCTCCCTCATTTAGTATACCATATAAAGAATACTTTTGTCTGTAGGATACTGGCCCAATTTGTTGCAGAAATTGGAAGGTAGGTAGTAAATGAAGCAGGGGAACTGCAGTTAGAAAAAGGGACAGTCATGGGTAAGACAATTGAATGCTGCTCTGGAGAACTAGATTCTATCCTTGTGGCTTTGTGAAACAGTAGTCCAGCCCACATTTTTCACAACTGGTCATTAGCTGTGTTCTCTTCATTTTCTGGGCACTTAAGCTGAGACCCGGGGTCTGATTTGCAGAAGTACTAAACACCCACAGCCAGGGTCACACCTAGCCATTTTGGTGTCCTACGCAGCCTCCCTGCAGAGATGTGTGTGGTGCCCAGACCTGGCATCGTCCAAGGCAGCATGCAGCTGAAGAGAAAGTCCTGCTCAGACTTTGACTGAAGCTTGTTTGGCTCAAACAGAATCTTCAAGGATTTTACCAGCTAAAGTCTAAAGTCTCAGAGCATGTGCTAACTGCAATTTTTCCAAAGGCTTCCAATCAGCTCTAGTTGTGTTGTGTTGGAAAAATTCATCTGTTGGAAAATGCCAGTTTGTCCAAAACAAAAACATTAGATGAAAACACACAACCTTAGACAAAAGTTGAAAGAAAGCATTTAGATAAGGCTGAAACATTCAATTTTGAGCTTTTTGGAACATAACATTTTGATTTTCCATTTCAATTTTTTAATTTTATATTTAAAGTTGAAACTGGAACAAAAAAGATTCAACTTATTTGGAGTTTTGGGTCATGTGAAATTTTGAAGCCGTTATCTGGTCCATTCTTCAACAAAAGAAATTTTAATTTTGCAAAACTCTACCCCAAATGAAAAATCCAGCTCCTGCACAGATCTACTTACAACTTTGTCAGATTTTCACAGAGTTAGCAAAGTCAAGTCCCTGACACCAGGGCAACACTGCAAAATTTCAAGCCCCTGCTCCAAAGCCTGGGGGCGGGGGGGAAACTATTACCCCCAAGAAAAGGTCACCACAACTTGCACTTCCTCAGTCTTTGTTGTTAACTCTATTTAAGCTGATGAGCATGGGAATTTCTGAATGATGAGGGCCTAACCTTGCACTCTGAGTGTGGGTACATGGCTGAGATATCGAGGCCCACCTGGGCACTTAGCATCCTCCCAAAACACCCAGGGTTTTGACAACATAATAGTATGTCAGTAACCCTGGTTAGTGTGCACTTGGTTCTAAAGTGGATTTACTAAATATTCCCATCCTTCAAAATGGCACTTATTTGCTCAATTTATAATGATCCTACATGACAATAAAAAGGTGGCCTGTTAGTATTCAGAAATTTCAAATGCATATCATCTCTAATCAGAGTCAAATGGAAGGTGGATTTAGTGGAGGATAATTTTAACTGGTTAGCAGCAACATAAGAGGATTTTGTTTAAAGAAAATTTAAACCTCCAGCTTCCATATACCTTGAGAAATAAGCAGGATTATGCATGTGTATAAAGATTTCATATCTCAATACTTTCATTGAGATTTTTTGGAAGAAGTCTGCCAACAGACAAATAAGAGGATTTGGCAGGTGATAAAGATTTATCTGCAAATCATCAGCTTACGCACTTCATTTTAAAAAGTTACCGTCTGTGATCAAAAGGCAGTACAAGACATCACCAGCATCTCATGTTTCAAAGCAATATTAGGCTATGGATCCTATTCCAATTAGGCCTTTGAGTTACTATAGGTTACACAAAATTCCAGTACTAAGAAATTGTTCTGGAAGCTCTGTCCAGCTGGCCAGGAAGTTACTGGATGGATATTTACAAGTATGAAGAATCTCAAACAACACTGCCTCAAATACATACCCTGCTGCGTTTCAGTGTGGATTTTTCTATTAATAGAAAAGGTTGAGATAATTTTAAGCATACAAGATCAAGATTAAAGCCACACCAGATGTATGGATTTATCTTTAATTAGCAGAGTGAAGTTTCAAAACCACCACTTCCCAACACCCATCAGCATTTTTTTGGCATCTTCAACAATTTCAGACTTTGGAGTTCAGCAAGATGGATAGAGTGTTACTGCCTCACACAGAGTATGTGAACAACTTTGTGACAAATTGCACATTTCATAAGATTTAACTTCAGTATTGAAGTTAAATTATCGTCTGTGAAATATGCAGTTTTTGGAAGAATCCTCCACTGCCAGACAGTTTGTGCTATTTGTTGCAACTTCCGCCTGCCAGAAGCAATGCTTTACCCTCTGGCTTGAGTTTACTCAGATCCAGCTAGATGTTCTGCAAACTCCTCTCACTACCACCATTCCCATTACTGCAGCAAGGATTAGAAAGTTATTTACTAGCAGAAATCATTGACCTAGCCTCCATGAAACATTGGTTCAGTTCTCCATAGCAGTTCCCCTTCCTTCCCCTCCATAGTTAAAGGAGATAAAGGGATATAGTCAGCTTTATTTCAAGGACAGCTTTGAAAAAAAAAAAAAAAGTGTCAGTGAACAATATTCAGAAGGAGAAGTTACAAGCTCTACCTTTTCTGTTGATACAAGGATTGACTCCTATCCTTTATTGCGGAAAAAGCTATTTCATCGAACAATGTTGAATTGTACTGCTAATATTTCATTTCTATGCTCCTGGGTTAAGCACCAACCGTTTCAGGGTCTCAACTGTGACAACAGACTGTCAATCAATGAAGCACTCAATGTAAGGGCTTTCAAAGGGTCACTGCACATAAAAACACTCTTAATAAGACTGCTCCCTTCAGAGAGATATTTATACTTCGTGTCTGGACAAAAAGCAGCTCTAGCAATTTAGGCATTAAATCCCCTGACACCTCCTATCAGTGGTGAGAACGGCACACAGCTCTAAAGCAATATTTGTAATTTTCTCCATTATTCAACCAAGCATTATCACTTCCCACAGATTAACACAAATACAGAAGTACATCTCGACCCAATGTTCATCCATTCCTGAGGGCTGGTCTACACTAGGGGGGGTAATCGATCTAAGATACACGACTTCAGCTACGTGAATAGCGTAGCTGAAGTCGAAGTATCTTAGATTGATTTACCTTGGGTCCTCATGGCGCGGGATCGATGCCCGCGGCTCCCCATGTCGACTTTGCTACCGCCGCTCGCTGCGGTGGAGTTCCGGAGTCAACAGGAGCGTGTTCGGGGATCGATATATCGCATCTAGATGAGATGCGATATATCGATCCCCGAAAAATCGATTGCAGTCTGGATGTACCATTTGTCTCAGTCAGCAGTTCTACCATTTTGAACAGCAAGATCCCCGATTCTTAGGCACACACTATACAAACCCGCCTCTTAAAAACTCATGTTATTGAAAAAGGCCATGAATTCCTCTGGATCCATGCTACTTCCCCAATGCCAACAGGACTCGCGTGTTTCTGTTGAGGCCAGTATACAACTTTATCCTGAAGTCCCAAGCCCAAAGCAGCTATGAGTTATCCCTTATCACAAATTCTCTTCCTTCCACTCCATCCAAGCCCCCCGGTGGCTAGAACTGAAGTTATACATATATGGTTAAGTCATTAGATCATAAAAAGACAATATAGAAAATTTAAACTAAAAACAGAAGGAAGATGTTCTAACCTGAAGAACAATGGGGTCTATGCAGGTGAATTTTGTTTCTTCTCGGTAAAGGTACTCGATGGAACACTTCAGCAGAAGAATTTTGGGATTTTTTATATAGGTATTCATCTAGAGAAAGGCATGGTAGTAAAAAGAAAAGGGAACAGACATCAGGGTGAGATTAGACCCAAGACTTTTTTCCATGAGGAACTTTTCTAAAGCTCCCTCATACAGTTACCCAAAGGTGACATAGTTGCATAGATGAAATTCTGCAGCATATCATTCAGAGGATCGCTGCAAAAATTTACCACTAAACCATGCCAACTAGGTAGTGGCTCCAATCAAATAAACTTTATGCTGGCCAATCTCGTATTAGAGAAAGCAAGATACGGTTTCATCTGTCCTGCAGGACAATTACTGCTCTGTAAAGAGAATGTCAACAATCAAGTTCCTGGTACAAACCCATTTCCTGCACAACAGATGGAATTCAAGACTTCGTAAGCCACCAGAGCATACTAGGTCAGTCAATCAGATTCTCTCCATCCTGATCACTAGTGTTATTTTACAGACTCATTTACTACATGCCATAAAAAAAAAAAAGTGCAACCATAGAAGGATCTTTCCCCAGTAAATCTTAAACGTTTCTAGAAAGTGTTCTATTCTACAGTTTTGAGAAAAGTTTAGTCCCTGCTCTCAAAACTCAGACTCCCGGGACTACAAAGGAACCCTTTGAAAGAAAACGCAATATACGTGCACACAAAAAAATCCACAAATAATCAACTGTTCAACAGCCTTGAGTAAAGCCCACTCCACACCCCTTAGGAAAAAGATTTCGTAGATCAAAGATGATGTTGCAGTACGTTTACTCTCAATGTGCACTACCAAGAAGGAGACGTTTCTCTTTTTAAATGCAATGCCCAATGCCATACTAAAAGAATGCAGGCTATTTTATTTACGACATCTTCATTACCTTTTTGTGAGCAACGTTCTTGGTGCAAACAAAGCCATTCACCACCACAGAGTCAAATTTCTTTCCACCTGGGATCTAACAAGATAGCAAGATTTAAAGGCTTTCTGGTGTAACAGTCAGTCACTTAATCTCTCTTTAAATTCATTGAAGAGCATACTATGTAAGGTACTTAATGAAAAAATTGTATTTTACAGCATGCATAGGTTTTTCTAAAACTTCAATTTCCTGATTTTTATTTTCTGTGCCATTATAGATACAGTAGAACCTCGGAGTTAAGAACACGAGAGTTACAGACTGACCAGTCAACCACACACCATATTTGGACCCAGAAGTACACAATCAGGCAGCAGCAGAGACCAAAATCCCCAAACACAAATACAGAACAGTACTGTGTTAAATGTTAACTACTAACAAAAATATAAAAGGAGAGCAGCGTTTTTCTTCTGCATAGTCAAGTTTCAGAGCTCTATTAAGTCAATGTTCAGCTGTAAACTTTTAAAACCACCAAAACACTTTGTTCAGAGATATGAACAACCTCCATTCCCGAGGTGTTCATAACTCTGACGTTCTCCTGTACTACAACTCCCACTATTCCATGTCAAGATCTCTTTAAAAGCATACTCTCAGTGGAGATAACAAAAAAAAGAGCCTGGAAATGGCAGCTCTACGTATCTTAGAGCATTTAGAAGAAGTTTGCCAAGGGGTCAGAGTCCCAATAACACAGTGAAATGTAGGCAAAAAACAATAGACACCAAGCAGGCTCTCTGAATCAAATTTAGGTTGCCTAGAGGCATATTTCAGAGATCACGTTATTGCAGAAATCCCTTTCTAGGTCACCTACGGCACAGCATTAGGTTCTGAGGAGCTGCTCATCTACCAAAACTCAACCTGAGTGCTAGGAGAGGAGGGAGCAACTAATATAATCAGGAAAAAATTTCGTGGGGCTGTCTGCAAAAAGTGTACAAGACACCTCTAATCTTACATGGCTGCCTGAAACAGAGGATGGCCTACTGAGAGTAATTTCTGTAAAGAGGAACAGGCTTGTGCTTGGTATCTTTATTCACAGCAGCTTCATGTCAGGTCCCAATCTCCTGATGGCCTTTCTGATCTGTGATCATGGCCCTACATTTGTTACAACTGCTGTAGCAATCGGTGTATCTTGCCTAACTCCAAGAAGATTAAGCTACCTCATGGAGGCCAGTTGCTGGGCTTAGGGTGGAGAGGTTAACTCTTGCATAATAAGCAGTTACAGGAAAGAGTTTGCCTCCAGTACACTACACAGGAGGCTGACAACTACCAAACATCTCTAGTTAGACATGCAAGGTTTAAAAAAAGGCAGGAAGAGAGTGAGTTGCTACTGTGACTTCATCCCACGCCATTCTCTGCAGCCTGAACGGAAGAGATTGACTCAAATGCCTCTAAGCGCTTTGCAGCATAGGAGGTAAGAGTCATGTACATATCCTTCCCCAAAATAGCAACCGTCTTCTCTGCAACACAGGACACACTGGTTACTCATGTTAATGAATTTGTAGTTTTTAATCCAGACACCTGCCCCATCAAGAGCCACATCATCTTTATTTCACACAAATTTCCTGTCATCATTCTCCCACTCCCCGTCACCAGAACTCACCTTTTTAATGTGGACAAACTGGCGGATATCCATATCATCGTCTCTGTTCTTGACATCAGGTCGGACAGTCTGAACTACCTGGCAGACCACAGGCACAATGATATCCCTCCAGGATAATGACAATGACTCATTGTTGAGTAGCTGCTGAAGCAGTGCCATCATGTGGTTATGATTAGCTGAGCTGCAGAGGAATCAGAGTGATTAAGAGAGAGGAGGGGAATACATGTTGCTTCATCTGAAGCAGTGTGACCTGGAGGTTTTTTACTTCACAGTGTTTAAAATGCAATAAGCAATTTGAGGAAACATCAGTCAGGAGCGTTCCGGGTCATCATCTTGTTTATTTTTTCTGCTCTATAGTAAGAGGCAACAGGTAGCGTAGAGAAACAAAAAATATCTTGATTTTTCCCTACTGGGACCTAATTTCTTAAATAAAAATAAATCAAATAAGTGCAATAAGTATCTAGATCAAGTCTCCCTTGAAGAGAAAAAGTTCAGCTTTTGTTTGACGGTAAGTTATTAATTTTATTGCTCTAGCAGCAAAATGCACTTTGCTACAACTCAGTTTCAGAGCACACTGTTCACAGGTGGGCAATAAGCAACATCTCTTGGACACTGTGTGGCAATATTGCATACTATCAATAGAATTCAGACAGGCAGCTCCATTTCAAGATTATTTGCATGTGCTTATATCACGCTATTTAAGGCATGCCAAATATTTTTGGTGGAGTAGTCCCATAGTATCATGCCAAGCAGCATATATTAACAGCACCATGTGTATGTCATATTGGGAAGAATTTTGCTTTATATTCAAGGACATGAGTTCAAATATGGATGGTTTAAGCATCAATTTTAACAGCAACTGTGCTACTTTTTCCGTTTGACTTTTACAATGGACAAAAGTATTAGCAGACATGAAAATGATTGGCATGTTTGTAACGTTTAATTACATTAACTCAGACACACCAGCACAAAAAATTGTTTCAAAACTGTGGGATCACCAATCCACGGCTACAGCCAATTGCCAAATGCTCAGAAGAAGGCATCCCTTATCCCAGGCCATAAAACTGTGACAACAGCAGACAAGGAGGCTGCATGTATGAAAATGAAATCTCAAAATATGTCTACACTACCAGCTAATTCAGCACTGCTGCGATCAATGCAGCGGTGTCGATTTAGCAGGTCTGGTGAAGATACACTAAGTTGATGTCTGTACTCCACCTCCCCAAGAGGCAGAAGCTATGTTGACAGGAGAGCATCTCCCATCAACATACAGCAGTGTCTATATCGTGCTAAGTTGACTTAAGTTACATTGACTTCAGTTACATAACAGAAGTAGCGTAACTTAGATCGACTTGCAGCGTTAGTGTAGACCAGCCCTCACTAAGCTGTTAAAGGACACTTCTATAGCTCCACACATTTATGTGGCATTTCACACACCACCACCACACTTACTCTGTCTCAGGCTATGATTTAAGAGAGCCAAGACAGGAGACAACAGAACAAAGAAGGGGAAGGCGAGAAGACATAGGCGAAATTGCAAAAATGAAAGTCCCAGAACAACTTTTTTTGGAAAGGGAGAATTTTTTTTTACCAAATCATGAATTCCTTTCCTGCTTCTCTAGCATATAGATCTTATTACAGAAAGGATTTGAATTAGAGGCAACATTTTCAAAAATACTTAAGGAGTCTAAGTCCCACCGAACATGGAAGGGACAAAGCTTTTGAAAATTTATCCTAGACATATACAGCAATTCCCTTTTACGCTCTACTTACAGAAGCCTCTCCATAGCTTGTTTCTCCCCATTCTCTTCCCTCAGCAGATCCAGATTGCTGTGGTGCCAGCCTAAAGGTGTGAAAAACAGCTCTTTGGATTTCTCCTCCACCCTCCGATTGAACAGTGACTCTAAAGAAGAACAGCAAGAAAAGCTTGTTTATACAAAATCAAAGCTGAATGCTTACGTTTTCTTTTTTTAAAAAGCTGAAAGAAGAGACTTCACCAAGACTAGTTCAGGCCTGCGCTGTGAGAGGCTCTTGAAATGTTAAAGTTGTGCTGGAAACAGTGTTAGTCACTGAAAGTAATTTAGGTATTTGCAATGTCATCCACTATAGCAGAGTAAGCATGCTATTACACACACTTCAGGCTACACAGCCTCATGCCAGATAATTTGCTTTTCTTCCCTCTAACCTGCTCATGAGCAGTTCAATCTTAAAGCAGCGAATTAACTACACCTCTACCTCAATATAACGCAACCCAATATAACACAGTAAAGCAGCGCTCGGGGGGAGCGGGGGGAGGGAGCTGCGCACTCCGGTGGATCAAAGCAAGTTCGATATAACAGTTTCACCTAGAATATGGTAAGATATTTTGGCTCCCGAGGACAGTGTTATATCGAGGTAGAAGTGTATATATGGTCAACTATATCCTCATGTTACCTAAAATAGGTAGTAATCTGAATCCCCAGATATATAACCTTATACTTAAGGCCTTTTAAAATTAGAACAGTCTAATCTTGTATGGTTTCACTGGCAAAAAGCTATTGTTTTGGAAGCCTTATATCCAAAAGCAGCATCTAGTTATTCCACTCAGGTAGTGAAGTTAGCAAAAAGGTCATGCACATACGAATACATTCAACTTATTTTAATGTTTGTTTTAATATAAATATAAATGTATTGTTCTAATATAAATGTATCCACTCAAGGCCAATGGAAATGCATCTCTTGGCTAACCCAAACTCTTAGAAATTGAGTAGACAATTGCACAATAAGAGTACAAGATCTTAAGACAGTGGAGATTTAACCCACTAAAGCTAGGGCCATTCACTTGAGATAAAATCCTACTGAATAGGATTGTTGGTCATAATATTATACCTTGCTTTCCCAACATAACTGAGTGAGTACTCTTAGAGCAGTCCAATCTTTGTCAACGGAAGTCACAAGTTCTGTTGAGTAGTGTTTGGTCTCTGAACTAAGTCTCACAGTTTAGCTAGTAGTCTAATCAGAGAGCCAGATTCACCACAGTTGTTCCAGTTTTATAAGAGTAAGACTCCACTGAACTGGAGTAACAGAGGTCAGTCAGGCCCAGAGTCATAGAACTGTATGTAATAAAAATATTGGCCATATGAGGCATAACCTACTAGGTTGGTTACCTTTTATAAGACCAAAAATAACAACAAGCTATTTTGGTACATATGATAAGAGCCATGGTTTTTAAAGATCTCTTTAAAATACATGAAGGGAACAGCTGACAATTCAGCTTGAGCTTGCTAACTTTTCAGTTCATTTTGCTTTTGCCTTTGTGTGGATTCTTATTTTTCCCTTTGAACAATACAATTCCAAAGTAGTAGTAATTCTTAGGAGTTGTAGTTTTGTTTTTTAAATCTGTCCTTTTATTTCTTCAGGTTGTAACTAATAGCTAGCCTTTAACTTTTAATATTTTATGAGTTTCCCCCAAAATGAAATGCCAAAAATCTTAATTTGTCCTTCAGTTTTTTTATTTGATAAAATATAAGTAACGTGTCATTCCACTGAAGCCTGGTCTCACTGGAAAAAAAAAAAACAGTGTAACTCAAGTGTACAACTCCGGTGTCACTCAGCTGGGGGTGCAATTCTTTTTAACAGTATATAGTTATGCTAGTATAAGCTTTAATGTGAATGTAGTTAGATCGATAGCGTGTTTTGGGAAGCAAAATAAACTATAACTGCATCCACATGGGGGAGGGAGAAGGGGTGCTGCTTTAAATATATTGGTATAGTTAACAGTGTAGTTTTAGCACAGGCAAGCCCTGTGCATTGCACTAATTGTCCTAATCTTCCAAAGCCGCTATGATTTTCTTTATGCAGCTGTCCAAAGTAAATGTTGTTGTCATTTTAGTGATTAAATTTGATTGCCCCCTGACACTACTGTATCAAAGAGCAATATTAGAAGCTTCACTGACGTCATTATGCTGACTATAAAATTCATATTTAATTTGTGCCAGTAGTGCACATTTTGCATTCAAATTTAAATCTCCACAGTCTAGGCTGTAAGGGGAATGGTCATCTTTTCGACAACAACTCAATACAGCTACAGGCCATGATTAGCATATTTTAAGTAGTCTGCATAGGAACAACAACAAATGCTATATGAGTACGTGACTAAGAACAATGCCTGTGGACAAAATAAAAAGGTATTTTCCTCTTTCAGATGCTTTCCACCTGACACTGAATATTTGTCAATAAATTGCATGCCTTAATACCCAGAAATTTATAGCCTGCTTCCTAAGCACAGAGCCCAGGCAAAAGCATCTCATCTAAAAGGGTCTCAAACTAACAATTGTGTCCAATAGAACTTGCCTTTCAACAGAAGTGACAAGAGAAGTTGTGCTACAATGACCTCAGAGGTTAGTTTTGAGATGTCAGTGGCACAGACGTGTTAGGCGCACACACAATGTACAGGAAATAAGCAGGTAGGAAAGTTAAACACCTGATGGAGCCCAGAAAAAAAAAAAAAAAACACCACACACTAATCTCATATGCAGGAACATTTTACAGATGGGGAAGTGTAATAAAATGCTAAACACGGCCAGTTAACGTGTAATGAAGGAAGCTTTTTTTCAAGAGCGTTTAAATACAAAGAATTTGACAAGCCTGAGTTCAATCTGAAAGTGAACCAAGTAAGAGAAGAAAGTTACACAAGGGTTTCTCGCTAAGTGCCCTTAGAATTACTTTAACAAGCCAATGTTTAGCCCAGCTCTAACATCAATAGCTTTCATAACTACATTACCCACTCACTAGAAAAAAGCATTTCCATTCATCTTACCCTTGATGAAAGCGTCACTTATTGAGATCATCTGTTGCCCTCCGTTGTCAGGATTCAAGTACTCTGAAAAGGAGAGAGCAGATGGAGATGGGAGGAGATACAGAAAAATGACTGGTTATGTTGGCATGCCAGTGTAATTATATTATGTACACACCCACACCATAAGAGAAAAATATTACTCATTTAAACATCTAGTCATTGCTGTGGCAACAACCTGATGAGCGGTCAAGACAAGAATATCCTCTCATGCTTGTTCTGTCTAGGCTCCAAAATGACAACACAATCCTACTTAAAATTGTTCAGCAACCAACCTAACATGGAGATTATATAAAATAAAGAAGTGTTGGGGGAAAAAAAACCTCCCTTCCCAAGTTACATGTGGCTAGTTTCCCCTCTACATCTACATCTGGAATGTATTAAGTCTTTACCTGAGAGAGACTGTGGAGGTACCCAAACGCAATGAGGAAGTAGGGCTCTTAATTTTTTTAAGGCACACTAAAACCAAAGGCGTTCCCCCGCCCATGCATAACCTTAACTTTGTTCTCAGATGCAGCTAACAGGCCCTTTATGAACAACAACTAGCTCTCTCGTAGGAGGGAAAGAGAGCCACCTGGTTCCGTGACTCTTCACCATCAAAGAGAGAGACATGCAACATGCTTTCCTTAAGAGCTAGAGGGGGGATATTTATGCCATACTTAAAATGGATTATAGTCAAAATGGAGAGAAGAAAAGAGGATAGTCAAAAATGCGTGAGCAGTACACAGTATGTATAAAGGCATTTATCAGTTCACATACAGGTACATGCAGACTATGAAGTTGTGGGTGTGTGTATACATCAATATAACAGGGGTGACCAAACTGTGGCACGTGAGCAGCAGACAGCTTTTTTTACAGTTAAAGTGTGGCTCGCGGAACCCCCACCCCTATTCTCTGCCTCCCAAACTGGGGGGTAAGGAGCTTGGGGCTTCTGCCCTGTAGCGGGATGGTGGGGCTAGAGGCTTCTGCCACAGATGACTGGTGCCTGCTGAGAGTGGGGGAGCACAATTAAAGGTTCAGCTCCCCCCCCCCCCAACACCCCCAAATAGCTTGAATTATTACTCCCTAGCACACTCCCCTCTTACCCTCTGTGGCCGCTCCTTGCAGGTCCCAGGTGTTAGCTCTGCATGGGAAGGCAACAGCAAACAGCTTGGAGCTGCAGGGAGGGTGGCTGCTTTAGCAGGGTGTGAAGAGGCAGCAGCAAAAGCAGCAGCTCTCCCTGCTGTTTGCTGCTGCCTCTGCCCACAGCTGCAGCTCCCAGTTTGCTGGCTCCAGCAGCAGCCGTGCAGGGAGGGGACCAGGCAGCACATGACTTGAGTGAAGCCAGCAAACCCTGGCAAAAATCCGGGGGGGGGGGGGGGGCAGGAGGGGAAGGCATGTGACCCCACTCATACATCACCTCTGGCAGCAGAGCGATGGTGTTCTCGGGGCAGCAGGTGCGCACCAGCTCTCAAACATCTGAAGATTGTCATATGCGGCTCTGTGGGTCAGCAAGTTTGGTCACCCCTGGTGTATAATACATGCATGCGTGTTGTGTAATACAAGATAGATACTATATTTGTAATTACTTGTCAACTTGTTTGCCAAAAAACAGTTTTCCAGGAAATATCTATCGACCACTTGTAACCATCACATGTCAAGTTAGTAACTATATCCAGCTTTCACAAAACCAAAAAACCACAATGCTGTTTAGAGGAGAAAAGTAGCATCCAATGACCCCAAGTCCCACATAAGCACCCCCAACATGACCACCACACTTCCTTTCCCCCAAAAAGATCTTAATACTTCAAGACAAGAAGTGTTTTGATCTGGGAGGACTGTGATGAGTGCACATTTCCAAGGCCGAGAAAAATACAGAACTAAATAAGACAACTGATAAAGCAGCAGAAATCTCAGAACTATGCCCGCACGAATGACAACACAAGTAAAACATTAGAGGGACATGGTCAACATAAGTTGCATTTTTGCCTGGTAGTTTCCTAGCTGCTAGTGTTGTAAATACCCTCCCTCCCCATTTATGATTATTGCTCTAGACCAGTGGTTTCCAAACTAAAACTATTCAACAATTTCAGTAATTCACACTTGAAAAGGGATGGAAAGAGTTAAAACGAGTCACAACAGCCATGACCATTAGGAAGGATGAAGTGAGAGCAGAAGGAGAGAGAGAGCGCGCTTTTCTTCATTGCTACTGTAATCACTATAGATCACTAATAGCGATTTAAAATGTCTTAAAATCATCCTGCATTAGCAAAATGAATATATGCCATTTTCCTTTGGTGGTGACAGGCCCTCAGACAGGCAAGCCTGGGCTTGCCCTCACTCACTATATCCTGACCAAGACAGCCAGGGACAGACTCTGAATAATTCTACAAAAGCTTTGGCTGAAAACCGCCACAAGACACCTTTTTATTATGGACTGACAACCCTCCTTTCCCGTGTTCCACTGCAATTGTATCCCTTTTACGTCTAACTACACAAAAGGTGAAAACTGCTCTGTACTGAAGAGAATCTGAAGATATAATTGTCAAAAACTGACATAGCATCTACAAGGTGAAGTCTCAAAACACTCCCATTTTAAACAATGTAAAAAAAAGTTTGCCTGTTGTAACACTAGTTCACTTTTAACCATTGAGCGGGTATTTCATTCAATGAAAATAAGAAGCGAACATGATGATCAGGTTCATTTTTGTTTATCATCAGTTTCACTTTCTGGCTTATAAATTAACAACCTGCTGCAGCATTTGGGCTGCACACCCTAGAAGTGAATGAAATTTGACTCCAAGATTATTGTGTTGGAATTTAGTTTCATGGGAAGTGTCTGATATTACTGAGTCTTTAATATTCTCACAAAGACGAGTCCCTATACTGGACACTGCAACAATTAGAATACCAGAAGGTTTCTAGTACATTATAGACTGTTGCTCTACAGCTGTTCCCTCCAGTATACAGCCTGCAATTTCCAGTCATAAATAACTTTATATTTCAGAACTGATTACATACTACTTAAAACTGATGTTTTGTCCCTACTTTACCTCCCCTTTCCCCATGATTGTGATTTACAGATTGTGTGAACAAACCATCAGATTACTTCCTGTTGTAGGAGGATGTGTCACCACCAGTTCTGCAAGTTCTCATAGTAAGGAGCAAACTCACTACCATGTAAGATAACAGAAGATCTTGACTAAAACAAAGCCA
The DNA here is from genome assembly GCF_003597395.2 of Chelonoidis abingdonii. Lineage (NCBI taxonomy): Eukaryota > Metazoa > Chordata > Testudines > Testudinidae > Chelonoidis > Chelonoidis abingdonii. The sequence goes on from NC_133778.1 coordinate 15,970,652, forward strand.
GAGACTAAGGCCTGTTCTACACTACGCGTTTAAACCAAATTTAGCAGCATTAAACCAAATTAACCCTGCACCTGTCCACACAGCAAAGCCCTTTATATCAATATAAAGGGCTCTTAATATTGATTTCTGTACTCCTCCCCGACGAGGGGAGTAGCGCTGAAATCGGTATTGCCATGTCGGATGAGGATTAGTGTGGCTGCAATTCAACAGTATGGGCCTCCGGGCGGTATCCCACAGTGCACCATTGTGACCGCTCTGGAAAGCAATCTGAACTCAGATGCACTGGCCAGGTAGACAGGAAAAGCCCCGCAACTTTTGAATTTCATTTCCTGTTTGCCCAGCGTGGAGCTTCTGATCAGCACGGGTGGCGATGCAAGTCCCAAATCCAAAAAGAGCTCCAGCATGGACCATACGGGAGATACTGGATCTGATCGCTGTATGGGAGACAAATCTGTTCTATCAGAGCTCCGTTACAGAAGACGAAATGCCAAAGCATTTGAAAAAATCTCCAGGCTATGATAGACAGAGTCACAGCAAGTTCACTCACAGTGTGCTGTGTGACAAGCGTAACGGAAAGCCAAAGAATCAAATGGACGCTCATGGAGGGAGGGAGGGGGTACTGAGGACTCCAGCTATCCCACAGTCCCCACAGTCTCCTGAAAAGCATTTGCATTCTTGGCTGAGCTCCCAATGCCTGAAGGGTCAAAAACATTTTCCCCGGGTGTTCAGGGTATATGTCGTCAATTTACACCCCCCCCCCCCCCAAAAGAAAAGGAAAAAAAATCGTTTCTTCGCCTTTTTTCAATGTCACCTATGTCTACTGCATGCTGCTGGTAGACGGGTGCTGCAGCGCTGAAAACAGCAGCATCCCCTTCCCTTCCTGATGGCAGACGGTAAAATGACTGGAAAACCGTCATCATCAGCCGTGAGTGCTCCTGGCTGGCCTCGGTGAGGTCGGCCTGGGGGCGCCTGGGTAAAAATGGGAATGACTCCCAGTCATTCCTGGCAGATGGTGCACAAAGGCTTGGTAACCATCCTCATCATAGCAGCTGGAGGCTGAGCTCCATCAGCCCCCCTCCCCCCTTTCATGTCTAAAGAAAAGATTCTGTACTTCCTGGACTATCATAGCAGCTGGAGGCTGCCTCCCCCTCATTTTATCTCACTAAAAAGTCAGTGTTTCTTATTCCTGCATTCTTTATTACTTCATCACACAATGGGGGGGACACTGCCACGGTAGCCCAGGGGGGTTGGGGGAGGAGGGAAGCAACAGGTGGGTTGTTGCAGGGGCACCCCCTAGAATGGCATGCAGCTACTCATCATTTCTGCAGGATCTCTGGGGCTCTGACCAGGAGCGGCTGTGCTCTCTGGTTCTCTAGTACACTTGCCCCATATTCTAGGCAGGACTGACTCTATTTTTAGACAAAACATAAAGAAGGAATGACCTGGGGAGTCATTCCCATTTTTGTCCATGCGCCCCCGGCCGACCTCAGCTGAGGCCAGCCAGGAGCACCCATGCAAGCAAGCATGGTACAAAAGGACTGATAACCATCATCATCCAATTGCCAAACGGTACAAAATGATTGATAACATCATCATCGCCAATTTACAATGGCAGACAGTGCAATAGGGATGGTCTCTTGCTACCTTGCAAAGGCAAATGAATGCTGCTGTGTAGCACTGCAGTACGCGTCTGTCAGCAGCATCCAGTACACATACTGTGACAGTGACAAAAGGCTAAATGGGCTCCATGGTTGCCATGCTATGGCGTCTGCCAGGGCAATCCAGGGAAAAAGGGCGCGAAATGATTGTCTGCTGTTGCTTTCACGGAGGAAGGATTGAATGATGACATTTACCCAGAATCACCCACGATACTGTTTTTGCATTGGGATCTCAACCCAGCATTCCAATGGGTGGGGGAGACTGCGGGAACTATGGGATAGCTAACCACAGTGCAACGCTCCAGAAATCAACGCTAGCCTCAGTACATGGATGCACACCACCCAATTAATGTGCTTAGTGTGACCGAGTGCACTCGACTTTATACAATCTGTTTTACAAAACTGCTTTCTGTAAAATCTGAATAATCCCGTAGTCTAGACATACCCTAATTCCCATCATTTTCATAAGGCAACATCACAGTAGACTGCATCCAGCATCTGTTAGCTGTTAAAGATTTGTCTATGTGGGGATACTTCAGAAAATTTCCAAATTAGCTCATTAATTCCTTAGGAAGATTATTTTGGCAGAACAGCCACCAAGCAAGATTTACTTACAAGTGAGCTATAAACATGAGGTGGCAGTACACACATTTGATCTCTTCTATTTTAGCACTTTCCTTTTGTCATCATTCATGTTTTAGAGATCATCCATTTAATTCCCCTGAAAATACAGTACCGTTTCTCATGTCTTGACCAGCCTAGTTTTAGAAGCCTGGAACAACAGGATCAACACTCCATTCTCCAGTCCCCTTTGAGACTTTCACAGTCTCACGTGAGTGTCAGGAAGGGTTTCTTGTCTAAAACATTTAAGTGTTTCCCTTTCCACTTTATCCCACAGCCTCCCCTAGAGGTTCTCACACTACAGGACAGGAACTATAAGTGTGTAGATAGAGTCACACCATTACTGGCTTCAAATGTTGTAGGCTATCTACCCCTAGTTAAACTATGCTGTACACATGGAGACTGATTCTGATCAACCTCATGACAATTCCACCATCTTAGTGAAATTACTCTCACTTTTATATTGGTATAACATTGCCTAGATATAAAATTTACTTACGCCAGAAATTAATGGAGAATTCCAGATTTGGTTACATGAGTTCCAGACACAGAGCAGCGCCATTAAATTCCCTTTCTTCATCATGTAATGTTTGCCTAAAACAGCCCAAAACTACACTGATTTCTTTTGTATTACCTGTAGCCAGGCTTACGATCCTTTAAGCCAAACTGCAGCCTGCTTCCTTGCACTTAGGAGGGGACTCACAGGTATAAATGAGACTCAACCATAGCCATACAGACTTGCACAGCCATAGAGACACACAGTAGTGAGTTTCGTTCAGATTTACTGAATTCCACGTTTCTCCCTCTTAATAAAAGGATCTTTTGAATTATTCCCCCCGCACCAGTATATTAACTTCCACTTTGAGTCTCATTTTGTTGTTTCCAGTCACCTTTTCTAATTCCGCAAGTGTCCCAGCTCCTCCCAGTTTAGATTCCCTCTACAGATTTCATTCCAGCGGTAATGCTGCTAACTCTGCCCACAACCCATTGCAGATTTCTATCAACCCACTAATTCCTGTCCTTGGAAAGCAGATAAACAGCTGATTTGGCCAGTGATGTCTTTAATAATTCTGTAATCCTGGATGTTGTTCTTGGGCTCCCTCCCTCCTCCCCAACCTAGCATGCCTGGCTTATCTTCTTTGGTCAAACTTCACAATGCTATTGAAGAGTAACATGCTGAGGCTACAACACAGCAGAATCTACTTCCACAGTAAAGTTCTCTCAGATTGGAAGAGACTCCGACATTTTTTTTTGCCTTCCTCTGCAGCATGGGGCATGGGTCCCTTGCAGGTTTACATTAGCGTAAGTGTGGATTCTCTGTAACAAGTCTTTAAACCATGATTTGAGGACTTCAGTAACTCAGCCAGAGGTTATGGGCCTATTATATGGGGTAGAGGGGGAAGGAATAACTCAGTGGTTTGAGCATTGGCCTGCCAAACCCAGGGTTGTGAGTTCAATCCTTGAGGGGGCCATTTAGGGAGCTGGGGCAAAAATCAGTGCTTGGTCCTGCTAGTGAAGGCAGGGGACTGGACTCAATGACCTTTTCAAGGTCACTTCCAGTTCTAGGAGATCTATATAATATAATAGGTATATCTCCAATTATTACATGAGTGAGTGGGTGAGGTTCTGTGACCTGCAATAGGTCAGACTAGATGACATGAAAGGCCCTTCTGACCTTAAAGTCTATGAGTCTAACACACACAAAATTTAGGACTACGCAAAAAAATACAGATGCAAATAAAAATCCCACAGACCACCTAGGATCACATTTTCCTATCAGTTTATAATGGGTAGATAATGACAAATGTGATATTCATCAATGTGACAGGAACATAAACATACAGCTTCCAGAGAACTGAAGATAATCTAGCCCCCACTGTTGTGTGCACACTTTTTTTTTCCAAAAGTGGAAAACAAGGAAAGGAGAGATGAGAAACATCTGCATCAGCAATTTCCAAGATCTCAGAGCTCTGTGGTGGGAACACTTTCCTTTTAGGTTTATTCCCGACTGCTCCAGATGGCTTATCTTTGATTCCAGTTGTGTGTGCTTGCTCTCAAATATCTAGCTTTAATACACTGAAGAAGCTACAGTGGACAACATTTTCAAGCTTAAATGCCTTAAATTAGGAACCTAATAGTAAGCTGTGCCCATAAGGGTCAGTGAAGTCAACAGATGAGGCTGATAACCTTTTGAGGGGAAGAAGATGGGGTCATAACATCAGGCAAAACTAGGCTATTATCGAATATAAGGCACTCAGCTTTTGAAAGCATCTTCAGCACTTTCATTTTTACAATACACATATTTTCCTTTCCTTCTGGACAGGCTTTAGCAGGTACTGGCAGTGCCGGCTGTAGATACTGGAATTTAAGATTAACACCCACTATTTTTCACCCTTCCCACTGTTAAAGGGGCTTTTTCATTTTTTGGTTGCTAACAGTTGCCCCCTCAAACTCATTTTAGGCTGAAGCTTCCAGTATTCTCTGTCCAACTCAAGCTTTTCTGTCCTAATTCACCCCAACAGAAACTTTTCTGTTGTATTTACCTTGACAACTGAGGAATGCACTCTTTAGGAACATCCCAATTGAAGATGCTCTACTCTGCTAGCGAACCTGACAAGAACCGTGGACAGACTTCATAATCAAAGACTTTTAAATGCCCATTCGAAGAAACTAAGGATAGGAATCTGCAAAGCGGTTGAAACTGCAGGTAAGGGAAGGGAAAACAGAAATAAAGAGAGTCACCCCAGCATTTAAAGGAGCACCACAATTATTTTCAAACAAAAACAGTGGGCCAGTCTTTGTTTCAGTCCACCATAGTCTGGTTCACAATATACTATAACAGAATGGGAGAATAGGGGATATTTTCAAATAGATTTCATTTGCCTTTTCACATTCCAATTTAGCATTCATTTATAGAAAAGATTTAAAAGTTACTCAGCAATCTGACTATTAGATTTGTTAATCAATGCATTTTATAAAAGGATAATTGGTCCAACAGTGGTAAACTGATGAAAAGGAGGTGGAGAATTTAAAAAAAAAAAAAAAAAAAAGATTGTCACTGTTTTTTTTGTTGTTGTTGTTTTTTAAAATAAATCAGATCTTAAATTGGATAGATGGGAATCTTCTTGGAACACAAACTTAGGATGTTATCCCAGTTAGCTGAACAAGACAACATGCCTGGAACCGCCATGCTGTGAAAGGAGAGAGGAAGAAGTATTGTATCCTCTGATTGCAAAGAGAAAAGCCACACAAGAAGTTGCACACTCTTCAGAGAAGGTGGCATAGTTGATTTATTCTGAGCACCCTGACAAAGGTAATAGTGTCAAGAGGAAGTATGCAGCGGGCTAACTAAAAAGACCTCATATATACACACCCATCAACAAGACAACTACAGGTAGTAGAGTCTAAACACAGTGTCAGGGCACCGCTCTTCATCATGTGCAACTCCAGCTGGTGACTACCTCATACCTTTTTGGTCGGCAGGGTGAGGGGGCACATGAGGGTACTTGGAGTGCTTCTTGATATGGAAGTTCACGTTGTCCAGCTCCACGTTCAGGTTGATGGAAGCGGCTGAGTCACTGTCCATTGTGGACTGGAAGCTGCTGACTGATGTGCGCTTGCTAGGGCTGGCGGAGTCTTTTAATGTTGGGTAAGGGGGAAGATACAGGGAGGAAAGGGGTTCAAATGGGTATCATGAGGGTATTGGAGAGGAGAAAAATTGTCTTTAAAACAGAGTCCAGTGTGCAATACTAAAGGGATACAGTATTTTCAGTCTCAAATATGTACACTTCAAGATAAGATTAAGTGTTGGGTAGGAGTTCTATTGATATATTTTAAAACCCAAGTGAACATTAGGACAGCGTCTGTCTTGATACCCCAATCTAGCCTGTCTGTGCTACTGTAATCCAGAGAGTTTATACTAATTTAGAAACATCAAGTCTTGCAAACTGGTTAGAAAACACTGTATCTACCACAAGAAACAGTAGGACTAGTGAGGTTTTAGTTTACTTGGAACCTTACAGCTACTACCAGCAAAGCAGGGCTTTCACTTCCATTACACGCACACAAAAAGAGTTATGCTAATTTGTCATGTGAAGATGGAAGAGAGTCAGTTGAAACTCACTGGCCAAGTTATCCTCCCCTTCGTCAGCAATCTGTTCCGTGTCACTGTCATCAAACTTGATGTCTTTGAACCAGGATGGCTCGGAGTGCCCCTCCACGGAGTTCACCGAATCACTGTCTGGAGAGGGGGTTTCTGAGAACTCTGTGCTCTGGAAGATCAGGAAAAGAGAAAGCAAATTTATTCTTCAGCCCTACTGGGATGTTAAGCTGCTTTAGAAAGGCACTATTATGCACTGATCAAAACAGCAACAGCTTACATTTCTATTGTGTCTTGCAGCCTGAAGCACTTCACAAAAGTAAATGCATGCACACAGTGGGATAAACTTATCCCTTAACCAACCACCACTTGAGAGGAGGCAGCAACTGCTTCGGACAGAAAGCGAGTACCTCTTTACTCTGCCCACTTCAGTCTTTGCTTCTTCCCCCATGCACCTCACCCCACTCTCACAAGTCAATCATGTTTGAGTAAGGCAAATGAAAGACTCGCAGGTTTTCTATTTGCCCCACACAACACGTTAGGGCCCGCAGAGATTTGAGTGCTAGGACTAGAGCACAGGGGTTTGCCAAAGTCTATCCTTTGCCCCCATAAGCTGACCATGCTGATCTGGGAGACGGGCACACACTTTTAGCCCCTTGAGCAATTCTGTGACTGACCAAATCAAGTGGAGGGGAGCTAACAGATTCAGTCAAAAACAGATTCAGCCAAAAGCCAGGTTTGGCCCTCTAAATCAAGAGAGAAACTATTGTGAAGCAAGGCCATGCGATCTGATAGCAGGGAATCCCAGAGAGCCCACAGCAACTGCAATCTACCCCTACCAGATGGCAATTTTTTACCAAAGGAATTGCAGTTCTAGATAAAATTCCCTCCTTTGAAACTAATGCAATTGCTGCAATACAAATTCACTGACACCAATTTAACTCCACTGAATTCAGTGGAGTTACTCCCATTTCATACAGAAATAGACAAGATACGAGTCAGATGCAACTTCCTACTGACTTTACACACTACAGGATCAGAGATCATACAAGAGCATGACCAGTAAATCATGAATTGCACACTATATACAACCAACTATAACTAAAACTTTTTTTCTTGAACATTAGAAGTCATTGCATGAATTAAGACAAAAAACTAATGGTATTAGCAGATCTTACCCCTCAGCATATCTCAAGTAAGACCATGCCAGAGCCCAGACAGCATCTTCAGTCACTGACAAACCTCTCCTTTACTGGGGCCCTGACTTTCTCTTTCTCCACACTGCAATTTAGGCTCAGAATAAAAGAGACCATTTATATAATTAGGGTGGAGAAACCCTTTATGCAAAGTTTCAAGATACTTTAGTGGCAACAATAAGTGAATCAGGGAATTCAATCTTTTCCTAAACCCACCAACTTCTTTTGACCAGGAATTAAGTAATTAATTTCCCAAAACACTGTCTAAGAGTTGGAATGATGCTGTATTTTTTAAGTCTTTATGAAGACCTTGTCAAAAATGTCATTGTTCAAAGAGACAATGGCCCATTCCGGGGAAAGTTACACACTGTATCACAAGTGACATCTACTCCTAGAGTGTGACAGCTGTTTGGAATACTGGCTATGCTATTCAGAAGACACATTGGAATGTGCTTACCATTGTGACGTTATGCTTTTGTTGATGCAATCAGAGATTTTAGAACCCCTCCTCCTTTTTAACTTAACATAGGTGTGGCCACCCTTTCTCCTCACAGAGGAAGCATCACAGCTTCCTTGCCTGACCTAGTTTCCTCTATGATCTTAACTCAATTAGTTTACATTAGTGGTTTAATGAGATTAAGAATATTTCCACACACTCACAAAACAGGACAGACCCCACCCGGCATAGGGATAGCACCAAGAGTACAAAGAATGTGAGGCAAGACTCAAGCTAGGCCTAGATCTCTTGAAACCTAGGAGCTAGCAGAGCATACTGAGGAAGGAGAGATTGACAACAGCTCCCCAGCCACAACTGAGTCGGCATTCCAATGGCAGCTAGAAAAGAGGTTTCTGTACCTGTAGTGGTCTGTACAGAGCATATTCATCTCTAAAAATTTGATCATGGTGACTGACACAATCCAGCCAGCGTCCATCTACCAGTGCTTGTCCTATTGCGATGGCTTGAGCTCTAAGGGCAGAATACAAGACAGGCGAGCATTAAGAGTCTGGTTATAAGTGTGTATGGTTTACAGTACAGACTTTTACCCAAAAAAGTTTGACTAGACACCATGTAATTTAGCTCTCCTTTATTTTTCACTGTTCGAGAAAAGGTACTTAGAGACAATTTGGTGAGGCAGTGGATTGAATACACGACTAGAGCCAGGAATGCAAGTGTTCCCCACCTATGTTTGGCTGTTGATTTTTGGAGCTGCTGAACACCCCCAACTCCTTGCTGTAGGTATTCAACACTGCTGAAGACTCAAGCCCATGCTGTGCAGCCTTGAATCATCTTGACTCCTGCCCCTCTTAACTCAGCAAGACAGAGATAATCGTTTACAAGCCCTCAGCACTGCAAGGCAAATGCACAGTGCTATAGGGGATGGTAAGCTGTCACACTGCAGACCCAGTTATCCCTAGATCCTAGGAACATGCGAAGCCTACAAATATAGTTGGGGGGGTCCTGAACCCCACCCCCAAGGCCAGCCAGCTATAGCAGCAAGGCTGTATTCATGCAGCTAAGAAACACACCTACAATATCCACGCAGCACAGCTGATCTGATCTTTTGTTTACGGAGGTTACATTATTTAAAAGTGGAGACTATCACTAGAGCATTTACCCAAAAGGCATGGCTTAATTCAATTAACATTAGGAATCCTTTAAGAATGAGCTGATCAGCAATTATGAAACAAACAAAGCACAGTATTCCAAAAACAGTGACATTCTTAACTATAGCGTAGTGCCAGTTTTAGTGATTACCATTCTCTCACTGTCTCCTCTGCCCATTTCAGTCTGCTATTTCCATTCTGCCCCTTCCCCACACTCCAACTACTTTTCCCTCTCACTGGGAAACTCCATTCCCTTGGGCTAGTTGTCTGCCCTAGCTTCTGATTCTACTTACCCCTTCATTAGGTTATGTGCTGTCAGAATTGGCAAATGAGTTAAAGACATTCTTTACCTTGTTCAGAGGAAAGGAGGAGGAGATGATCAGTCTCCTTTCCTCTTGCTCCTCTACATCCACTGATACACATGCCAACCAACACCTACAGTTGAGTGCAATGGAAGATGGGTTTAATTTAAGCATTTTTAAAAATAAGGAATACCTTGTGGTAATGTGTCCATTTCTGATGAGCCAGTTGACTAGTTCCTTTCCTACAATACAGTTGGGATGTGTTCGCAGCCAATAGCGGTGGTCCTGAAACTCCATCCCACTATTGTGATGGCAAATTTTCTTCCACAAATCCTTCAACTGGACAGAGTCCTGTGTGAGAGATAAAGAGTCAGTTACAAGAAGTGTTTTAAAAAGACTAGCTCAAGCCTTTAAGTTGGCTCCTAGATCTACAGCCTTCCAGTAATGAGAGTAAAATCGAAGGTGTTATACACTGCTTATCTAGAAACAAATGCATAACAGCTGCTATTTAAGTCCTTTCTTTTACAACAAGCGATCCTATAAGCTGAGAATGAGGCAGCAGCCACAGACTAATACTAAAGATCAATTCAGAAAGAAGGGAAAAATTTTTGCAGTAATGTTTTATACATTGCACAGTGAGCTTTTGCACTGTTTGACTGTAAGTCATGCAAGTGCTTTCCTAGCACTAAATCTACCATGCTGAACTCCCTCTTCCAGCCCCCTGGAACTGGGGGCTATGAAGAACACCAAGGAACACCGAATCTTTTTTCAGGTAAAGCAATAAATGCTCTTCTGAGCATTCTATGCTGTTGACCTGAATGCTGCACTCAAGCCTGTTTCAGAGCTCTCTTTGGCCAACTAGTTAAGGAGATCCCTTTGAGAACGAGGCTTTCTATGTTGCCATTTTGTTCAAGTAACTTCTACCATTCCTTTTCTATGAACGAATGCCTCTCCACCATCTCCACTTGTTTGTTGGACAATTGAGAGGCCAATCACACCACCTCATCCCTACCTCCAATCTTCTCGACCCCATTCTGAATCCTTAAGGTTCAAGCCTCCATCCATTTTGATGCAAACACTCCTTTCCCAGGACTTCTAGCTCCATAAGAGTAAGCACAGCTGGGAAATCAAAGCCAGTTTTCTGTATGGTAAGACCCCTCTAGGACCTCACTTTACAGTTAACATAACCAAGGGCCCAGAACATCCATGAACAGAATTTCCACACACCCCATGATTCAGGTTCTCTGATTTCTGGTGCAAGACAACTCTGAATCACAGGGTTTGATGTACTTGCTAGTTAGACTACAACTTTGAATCATGTGGTCATAAAACCTCCTGACACTAGCATGGCTGTAGCCTAGCTAACATTTACATTGGTCCTGGCTATATCTCTGCAGCCAGAACAGCTCTCTGGCACCAACACACCCAGAAAGTGCGCTTATCCTTGTGGATGATGTTTCAGTCATTTGAAGTGACGTACACCACAAGAAGAGATCTGCAGATGTTGAACCAACCCAAAGAGGAAGAGAGGGAGGAACTGGGATTGTTTCTTTAGTTGCTCCTACGTGATGCATAAAGTTAGCCTAAAGAAGTGTAGGGGTTTTTTTATCCCCCCGAAAACCATATAAACATACAGAACCAGTAGAATTATGACATTAATTATCAAGAAAACAGAGGGGAAGTGATTTTCATTTAGACGTCAAGTGTTTTTATTTTTAATCTCTGTTTAGGACTGTTTTTAGGGTTTTGTGCTAAAAACCCTTCAAACAAAGGGCTAAAAAAAATGCTCACAAGACATACTGATATTTTCAAGAACAAAAACTAGATGCAATGTTCCTGATATTTCCATTATACATGTATACACATAGTGTGGGTGTGCATGTGAGTGTATTATACACACAAAAACAAATTAAAAAAAAAAAGCCAGGACTCCACCACATGCCTCTTCATACACAAACAAATCCAGTTCCTCACCCCTTTGAAAATTCAAGTAACTGAATGATTTATCAAATCTGATCAGCATTCCTCTCCTCTCACCCTTTTGCTGAGATGACAAGTTTGCCAGCAAAGTTCAGTTTCTTTAGGATCTCCCCTCCTCCAAAAAAACCAAAGTCTATGATTTTAACCCAGTCTTGTGTGCAAGTTTACTATATCTACCCCCAGCAATTTCTACCCCCCGTCCCTGCTTGGCTTCATCTTACAGGAACCTGGTCCCACTGACTGGTTGACTCCAGTTCTATGCACCTCATGTTAGCCTCTCCAGTGCACTGCATGTTCTTGGGTTGTCAGCTACAAAGCACTTCACTCCTGCCATGGCGGGAGTATATAAAATTTGATCCAGTAGCAATTCAGTCATCTTAATATTGCCTTGTGTTTTAGACTGAAATTGAGTGGCAGAACAGTTTAACACTTTAAACTCTAGGATTTTAGCTTGCAGATTATGGAAGCGTGCATGGATTTCATTCAGAATTCTCGTGCTCCTGCACCTTGTCACAAACTCCCCCTTCTCAAGCAAAGGCCATTACCTTTTTATCATAGTACAGTCAACTCAATGCACCACATAAAAGAGTATTATGACCTGACAAGGACCCAGGACAGTTCCTGTATTGCAATAAGCAATTATGACATCCTAAATTATTGCATAAAAGCAACATTTCTAAAAAATCAGATCTCAAGTGAAGCAAAGACAGACTATTTTGTCCCAAGCTGTATTTGCAATGTTTAAACTATTAGTTTAGGATCTTATTCAGTATGGAGGACAGACTCTGTCCCTCTACTCTCCCCAACACTCCTCTGCAGAGCATATCTGCTACAGCATTCTCCTTCCTCAAAAGGAAGAAATTGTCCCATTACCAAGCTTGCTTCAATGTGAAAGCTCTACAATAAAAAGGTGAGCCACCACCAAACATCAAATTCTGCCCTTACATATGCAATCCACAGGGAGACAGGGCTAGTACAAGATTTGACCTTGTTGATTTTGAATGGGAATAGAAGTCCAGAAAGATTCAGCACTAGTTATGCAGTTTGGACAGTTTTAAATGAAACATCTGCCCCCTTCCTCCATTTTGGCTGACTATTTTATTAACATTAGGTATGTCAACTGGGGCTGGAGTGTTTCTTTTTGTTTTATGTAGTATTTCTCACAACGCAGACATAACAGAATGTTTTATAACAGGATTTCTCCAGAGTGCTGTGCTACTGGTGTTGATTACCTTTCTGGAATAAATACATTAGTGCTACTTCCTATGAAAAAAGTTACATTAACTCTGCAAGCAAAGCAGATGGAGAGAAGGACAAATTTCAAACCTTCTAACATTAGCTGTGGTCTCTATAAATTATTCAAATGACTAGATAACTATTTTACAGTAAAACAGCTATTTACAATTAGAACTTGCTAACCCATAAGGAAAAAAAACTAAAGGATCATAAAAGATAAAAAGAGCCACAAGATGTACCGCAAGGAAAGCATTAGAAAGACAGACACACGTAATACATCGCTATCACAGTGGAAGACGACAAAAATCTAGTTTGTACCAGAAGAATTTTGCGCTCATCCTCATTGGTCTCTGTTTTCAAATACGTGCGATTAGGCTGGGGACTAACGGATGTCTCGTACGCAGGCACCATGGGTGAAGCAGACCGATCCAGTGACAAGTTAGTAATGCTGGCCGATCTGGAGAGAGAAAGAGAAACAATGCTTACAGTCTGCAAACCCCTCATAAACAAAACTTTATCAGAACAGGCTGTGACCTTACAACATGCTTCAAGAGTCATTAAGCAATGTGCTAGCACACACTAGCTTTCCAAACCAGCACTTAAAGGGCAATTCCCCACCTCTCCCAAATTAAGGTGGCTGCAATACAGCAAACATTACAATGATGTTATGCTGAAAGAGATTCCATGGAATCTCTATATTATAAAATAAGTTACCAGGCAAAATAGTTCATATCGAACAGCTTCACATCAGAAGGAATCTTTGAGCCAAGTGTTTTGTTTCCTCCCACAACGATAAGTGGGGGGGGGGGGGAGGAAGAGAAAATCAACCTTGGAGGACCAACTTTTCCAAACACTGGTCATCCCACATCACAGCGAAATGCATTGGCCAACACCAACTCTCTACAAAAGATAATGGACCACATGCAGTAGTTTAGAATTCTAACATTCAAAAATTCAGTCGGGAAACACATCAAGTCCCTGGAATCATACAGATCTACAAATCACAATTCGTACAAACATCAAAATTGCCAAAACAGACTCCAACTAGAAAATGCAGAAACTGAATTATTTACACTATGAACTATTCAATTAGCTCGAATGAAGACTTGGGAGTGAATGGCATTACATAAAAGTAAAAACTATTTCCCATGCTAATTTTTCCCCTACTGTTACTCACACTTTCTTTCACTTTGAAATGGGCCATCCTGATTATCACTACAAAGTTCTCTCTCTCTCGCTGATAATAGCCCACCTTAATTGATTAGTCTCGTTAGAGGGTTTATGGCACACATTTTCATTTCTGTTTGTGTGTTATATATATTAATACACACACACACACACACACATCCCGATATAACGCCGCACCTTCCTACTGTTTAGGTCCGTGACCCTGCTTTGTTGCGGCACTATCTGTAAAAGTTGTACAACTCTGATGAAGTGGGTTTTAGCCCACAAAAGCTTATGCTCAAATAAATGTTAGTCTCTAAGGTGCCACAAGGACTCCTCGTTCTTTTTACAAAATGGCGACACATTTGCTTTTTGTAACTACACAACAGATCCTCTTCTCCAACATCCCACAGCTTTGGGAAGCCTCTTAGAGTAACCCAGAGTATATTTTATCTTCTTTTCCCTATCCACCTCACAGTAATGCATTTTGAAATGAGAGTTCTCTATGGGGACAATACTCAACATAGGCTAGTTTTAAAAAAGTGATTTGAAACAGGTTCCTGGCAGGGTTTTGGTTTGTTTTTTGGGAAGGGTAAGAACTGTGCAACTTGTGCAGTTGTCCTCTTTTAGGCACTGCCATCTTTTAGTGCATTAAGTTTTTTCCAGGAATAAACTATGGATTATAGGATAGATAGTGAACAAATTCAGGCTGGAAACAAGCTTAATTTTAAGAGAGCTGGACCACTTTGTAAGTGGGACTTGTAGGGATGCTTCTCACAGTGTGGGGCAGGGCTTCACAGCTCTGAGGAGTCCCATCTGGTTCACGTTAGATATCCTCAAACTCTCATGCTTCAGGTCACTTGCAGATGTCAGGAAGGAATTACCTCCCTCCCCCTCCCCAGTGTATTCTGGGGTTTCTTGGTCTCCATCTGAAACAGAGATACCACAGCTGGAGACAGTAAACTGGATAAGGTGGGCCAGTGCTCTGAGCCAAGCTTCCTCTCAGGTGCTTGGCTGGCTGGTTCTTGCTCACATCCTCAGGCTCTAACTAATTCTCATATATGGGGCCGGGGAGGAATTTTTGCTCAGGTCATATTGGCAGTAACTTCTCTGCAGCATGGGGTGCAGGTCATTTACTAGGATGATCTCATTTAAATCAATTCCCTGCCATTTCAGGGGCCTCTGGTATTGGTGTATCGCAGTGCCTCCTATTCTCTGTCTGTGGCACACAATAGTCTAGTCTCCTGAAGGCTGTAATACCTTGGTCTAATTTCAGTTGTTGGGTTTGGTGTGCAGTGCTGTTGGTGACCTGTGAGACAGAGGTCAGAATAGATGATCTCACAGTCCCTTCTGGCCTTACTCTATACTATTAGATAGCTAGGGAATGCAGACTACAGAAGTTAATGAAACGTGAAACTGTAAGAAAGTGGACACTGACGTTATATTTAAAAAAAAAAAAAAAAGAGGGAGAGAGAGAGAGCGCGCGCAATCGAATGAAAAAGCAGTAGTCTTTCAATTAGTAGTACTGCCCTGTTGAAGTGTTTTAAACATAAAGGGGAAAAAAAGTCTACATTAATAGGCTCAACTTAGGTAATGAGCGAGTCAGGATCAAGAGAAGCCACGTTGCTATTTCAGCAATTGACATTTAAGGACAATTAATGGCATTTTCCTGACCAATATAAGTAATGTGTCACAGCATACCTCTGACATACAACTATGACTGTCATTGCTAATAGCCTTCAACTACTGCAGATGTTATGTTCCTAGTAACACAAGTTAACAGCATTTCAAGATTGATAATTTAGTTCAGTACAGAAAGTTTTATGCAATTTTAAAAACCTCATATATATCAGAAATGTTTTCCAGTACTAGTCCATTGTTTTACAAGAGCTAGTTTTACAAGAACTAGTTTAATTATGCCATCTAGCTGTAGAAGGCATAATTGTTTTATTTATTTAGGTATATATAAAACCACACAAACATGACCAGCTAGCTAAACGGACATTAGTATCAAAACTTTGTCACCATTGATTACATTCAAAGCCTGATTGTTTTTACCTGAATTGGTCTAGAAAGGACAGATCAAACAAAATAGGTTTTCTAGTTAAAGCTTCGTTCTTCCAGGAGGAGGAACAAGAACGTGTAAGAAGCTCAAACCCTGGTGGTTTAGACTGTAATTGTGTGTTTATTTTATGAGGATTCAAGTCACTTAGGGTACATCTGCATGGGGATAAAAACCTCATGGCATAGCCACAACTGGCTTGCATCAGCTGACTCGGGCTTGGGGGGCTGTAAAACTGCTGTGTAGATGTTTGGGCTTTGGTGGGGCCTAAGCCCTAGGACCCTTCACCCTACCTGGAAATTTTTCAGCCCCACAGTCAGAGCCTGCGTCAGTTGCAGGTTTTTTATCCTGTGCAGGTATATCCAGAGATTCTTCTGTCCACACACCAATTTTAGGTGGCAGTTCTCTCTACCTTCTGGGATCTATTTCTTGCACTAAAATTCAATTACGGGCTAAAAACCTATAGCATCACTTAAATTTTATCATTTAAAGTCTACATATCTAACCTGTGTTTTGTTACTAGTGCTTTGGTTTTTTTTAAAGTCACATTCACAAAGCAGTTTTACCTTGTATATATAGTTTTCTTGAAGATCAGCATTTGCAATAATTCTGATATTAAACATACAGAATAAAAGTCTTTCAAAGACAGACACTCGGTACATACATGGCCTCCTTATAAGCGTAGTATTTAAGTACCTCCCAGGTATTTCAAACAACAAAACAAAACCTCTTTCTTCTCAGTCTGCTGGAGTAAATAGTGCCCTATTCATCCTCTCCCAGCAGATAACTACTCAATTTGCCACAGCTCACTGAACCACCTGCTCTTGAAGTATTAGCTGAAGCATCTGTAAGTACATGTAGCAAGAAGAATGGAGAGATTTCTGGCTGTTCTTTCTGAATACATGATAGATGCAGTGGAGCCAAGTGGCTAGCACACTGGACTGGGACTTGAGAGATCTGGGTTCTGTTCCCAGCTCTGCCACTGGCCTGTTGAATAACCCTGAGCAAGTCATTTAACCTTTATGCCGCAGTATCCCTATTTACTTCACTACATAGAGTAATTCAATTGATTTTAATAGGACCATTTGTGGGCATCCTAACTGTGGCAGACTTGGGTCCTCTAAGAACATCCTTTATAGTCTCTTGTATGACCCTCTTATTTTCAGTACTTTACACTTACCTTGACGGGCAAAGAAATCTATATCAAATAGCTAGTTAGAATGGTCATCCATTTCTAACTCCTTTGGCATATGGAATTCAGTCAAGTTAGCAGTCAAATAGCAACTATGGCAATTAGCTACATTTGCCTGTTCAATGCAATAGAGAATTAGGAAGTAAGTGCAAAAGGCAGCCTTAATACTCCTCAAAACAGAGCATGGCACTACTTTGCCTCGCACATTGATTATTAACTTGCTGTCATTGCTTCTAAAAATGCCACAGTGCATTGCAGAGAGAAACATGTATTTGATTAACATGTGTCAGGCATTTTGAGGACCTACTGCCATGTATTCTGAAAGATGATTTAATTTTTTAGGGAAATGACTGCGTGACTAATGAACTCTAGAAAGTTTAGAGATATTCTAAGCAAAGTCATAAATACCTAGGGGTTAGAGGGTGCATATCTACACAAGGATTTTATACCAGACTCTGATCAGTTCTGACTGTCAGAAGAAAGTAGTTTGGATCTACAGAACACACAAAAAAAAGTGAGATTACCTCTTCAGAGCCTCAGAGGAGATCTCAAAGCCTGTACACTGCTTTGGGGTCTCTGTCCATCCCCGATTGAGGTGGATGAGATATGGTAAGAATGAGAGAGAGCAGAATATGGGTATTTTTGATGTGAAGTGGCTCTAAAGAAAAAACTGCCAAGGGAGGGGGCCCATGCACAGACCCCTCCTTCCTCCAGTACAAAATGGACTACCATCAGAACAGAGTGAGAAACAGCAAAACATTAAACAAGCCAAATAAGCAAACAAGGGCCACAGGGAGGAAGCACTGGTTCTTCACAACTATTCTGCTAAGACTAAGCATTTAGGATACAACTTCCGCCCAGGAACCCTTCCTCACTCTGAACAGAATACAGCTGCACACCTACTCAATGGAAGCTGCTTGGTGCTTGTTACAGCTAAAATAAAATAAAATAAAATAAAATAAAATAAATATCAGGCCTCTAAGTGCCTGACATTTAGTCATTTTTGAAAGCCTTGGCAAGAGTATCATGACAGTCAACCCTCATGCACTAGGATACCTTTGGAAAGGTAAGAGCATAGAAATGGCTTTTCTAGATCTTTGAATAGTATCTCTAACAAGTTGATTGTTGTTCTATAGCCCTTGCCAACAGTATTCCCCAGCGTCAAACAGATCGTAGGAGTTAATACAACAGAAGTTCTTTATGTCTCTTTTGACCGTAAAGGGTTAACAAGTTCAGTAAGCCTGGCTGTCACTTGACCAGAGGACCAGTCAGGGGACAGGATACTTTCAAATCTTGAGGGAGGGAAGTTGGTTTGTGTGCTGTTAGTTTTTGGTTGTTGTTCTCTCTGGGTTCTGAGAGTGACCAGACATGCAACCAGGTTTCTCTCCAATCTCTCTGATTCAGGCTCTTGTAAGTTTAAAATAATCAGTATTAGGTAGATAAGGCGAGTTAGGCTTATGTTTGTTTTCTTTATTTGCAAATGTGCATTTGGCTGGAAGGAGTTCAAATTTGTATTTGGCTGAAAGGATTTTAATTTGTACTTGTATACTTAGGCTGGGAGGGCATTCCCAGTGTCTATAGCTGAAAAACCCTGTACCTATTCCATCTTAAAATTTACAAAGATAATTTTTACTGTTTTTCTCTCTTTAATTAAAAGCTTTTCTTGTTTAAGAACCTGATTGTTTTTTTTTCTGGTGAGACCCAGGGGACTGGGTCTGGATCCGGATCCACCAGGGAACTGGTGGGGAGAAAGGAGGAAGGGGGAAGAAAGGTTAATTTTCTCTCTGTGTTAGGATTACTTTCTCTCTCAGGAGAGTCTGGGAGGGGGAGAGAAGAAAGGAGAAGGTGAATTTTCCTCTCTGTTTTGTGATTCAAGGAGTTTGAATCACAGTGACCTTCCAGGGTAACCCAGGGAGGGGAAGCCGGGGAGAGGCAACGGTGGAGGAAAGGGCTCTCTTTCCTTGTGTTAAGATCCAGAGAGTCTGGGTCTTGGGTTTCCCAGGCAAGGTTTTGGGGGGGACCACAGTGTACCAGGCACTGGAATTTCTGGTTGGTGGCAGCGCTACAAATACTAAGCTGGTAATTAAGCTTGGAAGAATTCATGCTGGTACCCCATCTTCTGGACGCTAAAGTTCAGAGTGGGGAATTATACCATGACACCCAGGTACACCAATTTTTTGTTAAGTCACTTTAAAAATATTTTACTCTTCGCTTACACATTGATTCCTCCCATCAAAGGACTAGGTTTTGTGTAAGACTGAGATCAGGTTGGCACGATCAGAAAAAAATATATACTTGGGGGGGGGGGGAACGAGCAGTTTGTTTGGGAGGGGGTTGCTATCAAACCCACTGAATGAACCATTGTCCTCAAAGATTTAAATGTCTATTATAAGAAGTGGCCTGTAACATTTATTCAGAGATTTTAGGTTCAGTACTGACTTGAAACTTCACAGGGCTTTTAGTGCACATAAAACAGTTAACCAACTATGCAAGATCAGTACCAAAAGCTTCCCACAACATGCCCTCCCCAACACTTAAAAAATTAATTCCATAACTATTCCACTTAGTTTGCTGTATGCTGGAGTTCTAATGAGATCCAGTAAGAGCAAGTCCCCTCCAATACCCATTCCAATACTGGTTTTGCTGCACTTTATCTCCCGGATATTTACTGCAAATTTTGTCATCTGGGATTTTTAGTCCCTTTACTTCCTGCAGCAGTGACAGAATAGCCTTCTTAAAGGAATGACGAAGTTTGTTTAGCTGGAGATGCCCACACAGTGCTTTTAACACGTTAAAAGCTAAGCACTATAAGAATTCATAGTCTGCCAAAAGAAAGCATTCAGCCTCTGTTTCATGACCCAAAGCTACAGATGCCAAGAGAGTCTCATTGGTTGGGACACTGACTTTGCCAAAATTCTCAAGATTCAGAGATAGGGTGGCTTTTCATCATCACTCTGTAAATGTTCCCTAAGTGAACATTTAAGAACAGATACTAAGGTCAGAGAGCCATTCCAAAAAAGTTACTAATAACCGTTAGACTGAACAGCTGCAAAGTGGGTCAGCCAGGCATTGCTCAGGACACTCCCACTCCACAAAAGCAACCAGCCAGTCCGAGCCTTCTGGAAACAGCAAAACCTTCTCCAGCAGGGAACTGGGAGTAGAGGACAGTAGCTCTATGGCCCTAGCTTCTCCATGTTTTTACAGTCATTCAGCATTGAGTTTTAACTCTGGACTTCCTGCTCTGTTTGCCGATCATTCATAGATTGTTGGTACTAACACATTTAAAGGTGATAAAGAGGGAAGGAGGGTGAGAAACCTATATCTAGCTCCTCAACCCCACTTCCCTCCACTGTTCCTTGGTTTTGAAGGCTCAGTGGAGCTCAAAAGAGGAAGAACTGAACTACCGAGATGAGCTACTGAAGCAGCCACATAATCTCCTTATAAACCAGGCAGGCTCTCCATTTCCCCCTGCCCACCTCCATTATCTTAACTTGTTCTGCCCGTGTCTCCTTAGATAGCCTTGAAGAGCTAATAGAGACCATGCTCTGCATGTGTAATACTGAGTACATTGGTGACACCTAGTGATCTTTCTAGAGGACAATACCAACTCTCTGAAACTACTTTAACAATATTAAAGACTCACATTATCTTTTCCTAGCCATCATCTTCTCTCCTTGTGTTTGTGTCCTAGATCTGGCAGTTACAGCTGGAAGCTCTTTGCGGTAGGAACCAGTTATTATGTAGCACCAAACAAACTTACAGTATCAAAAAGCAACTAAATTCTAGCAAGGGGTTCCCCATCAGAAAGCTTATTTAGACAAAAGCTTCAGGGGAAAAAAGGCAGCTGATTATTAAGTTTTTACACTTATTAAAATCTACTTTGGCACCTGGAAGTTTAACTAATTCTTATACAAGATTAGGTGTGGGAATAGTGAAGTGAGAAAAGGAACCAGTTCAGCCAGCAGCAGATGTAAGAAAAAAAAAATTTCTACAGATTTGCTGCATGAGCCAACACCTCAAACAAGCAAACTGAAATCCAGGGATTAGTCTATGCTCAGTTCACTCAAAAACAACCTGAACAGAATTTGCTTACAGGGTCCCAAAAGCACACACAGAAAGAACTACATAACTGCCAGGGGAACTCAATGCAGAAGTTAATGACCCAAATGGAATTCAGCCAGGACAAATGGACTAACATGGTTTCTCTTACAAGAAGAGCTAATAAATAAAGGGGGCCATGCATCCAGATGCTACTAACTGAACTGAACTGACAGCCTTGGTTTTAGCAGCCTAGTGACGCAGGCGAAGTGAACCAATCAATTCAGTACAGCATCTCTTGCCCTTGTTACCATAATTCTTCCTTCTGTTCCCTCTCAACCTCCCCATATAAGTGCTAATTTTTCCACCTTTCTACTTACACCATTTCTCTTGCTCTCAAAAGCTTTCAATTTCCTCTCACCTTTTCCCAATCATGGCCTTTAGGACATAACCACACAGTCTCCTCCCCTAGCCTCTCACTAACCTGCTTCCATGCTCTTTTCATTCTGTTCCAATGGAGCAGCCAATCCAGTTTTCGTGGTAACATCAAAACAGCCACACTACTGAACTAGAGTAACAGTCCAACTTTACTGTATTCCTGATCCTTTTTCTCCCCAACTCTATTATTAGTCTTGCTTGTTTAGTCACATGTAGCCTGCAAGCTCCTCAGGGAAGGAAGCATGTTTAGCTGTGCATTAGAATACTTAAATACATTTGGCATTGTATAATTACTGAAAGCAAAGACATCTGGGTTCTTCAATGACCACAAGTGAACAGGATTTTAACCTCACATCTCTCAGCCAACAGACTGTACCTTTAATAGCACAGTGGTCCTCTCATTACCACACACACACACACACACACACACACACACACACACACACACAGTAATTTACCTATTTCGAGCAGGAGACTTCCCTGGATCCTCTTGTACAGACACAAGGCGTGTTGACAGTGTGGTAGTTGAAGAATCTGGGTGAATCAGACTGCAAAGAATAGAGCTCTGTTAAGACAACCACCATCACAAAGCAGCACTAAAAACAGTCCCAGTAAAACCAACACCATTTGGGATAACATGATTTGCACACTTGAGAAGTTCAAAAGCAGCCAGAGCACAGGGGAAAGATCCTTCATAACATCAGCCCAAAGACAGCTGTACAAAAGACTGGTATGGTGCTCTCATTTTAGACTCCACTGCCAGTGTCTTTCAGAATGATCAAATCCTCACCTACTCTTCATCCTCATCCTCTCCCCCACTGCCCTGCCTCTCTAACTCACCTCCCTCCCACTTGGTAGTACTAGTGCCTGATACTCCTTGCCCTTCCTCCTTCACAACATTCCCCCGCTCCCCAAGAAATTAATAACCTTAAAAGCAGCAAAGAATCCTGAGACACCGTATAGACTAACAGACGTTTTGGAGCATGAGCTTTCGTGGGTGAGGTGCCACAGGATTCTTTGCTGCTTTTACAGATCCAGACTAACACGGCTACCCCTCTGATACTTAATTACCTTAAATTTCTAAAGCCCATCCACGGAGCTGCTGATAGAGAACACAGCTACCACCATAACACATGCACAAGCTTCAGTAACCCTCTCTTATCCATAGAAGCTTTGTCCTTCTTTCCTTGCCTTTATCCATCTTGCCCTACTACTTCAATTAGCAGCTGTGCAGCACAAGGGCAGCATCTTTTTCCATTCAGCACCTTAGCATGCTCTTGTGTGCTCTGAATAAATACTGCAGCCTTGCCCCATAAAGGTTTTTCTGGCTGCTCGAAAGAGTTTATATACTTTGGAGAGAAGACATATTTCTCCTCAAATTCAGTAGAATAGAAGCAGACTTGAGTTCTTGTTACTCTGGGAAGACTGAGCTGCAGCTTCTTCTCAATATTCTTTTTGAACAGCCTGCACCTAGCATGAAGTATCTCATGACTTACAAACATGAATTAAGTTCTGCTTTAATTGCAAAGCTGAGTTTAGTTTGCCAAGTTTCTATTGCAGTACTGTTAAGTTCGCTTAAGACTTTCAGCATGTATTCCCCTACTAATGAATTTTAAGCCTAATCTGGTGGGAGGAGGGGAAACAAAAACAAGCTAGCTTCTTCCAAAAACCATTACATCATGCTCATTTAGCCAATTTCCCTATAACACTGATAATTATGACATCTCCAGAGATACCAGTCTTTCAAGAGTCAGAAAAACTTTTCCTCCAAGGCTGTATTAAGACTGCCAAGAATAAAGATGCAAATGCTTTCCACACACCATTATTCTACTTGAATTGTTGCACTCCCATGCTAAAGACAGCATGGGAGTGGAAAAAAGCTATAAAGGCAGATCAGAACATCTCATGATTTACAGTATTTTGCAGCAGATGTTTTCGTGAGCATGCCACAGAACTCTCTGTTCTACAGTTCAGTTTCCTTGGACAGCACTTCTATCGGACACTTTAAAAATACTAGTTTGTTTTTAATAAAATGCTGAGACCTACACTGTATGTACTTAGTAAAGGAATTTAGTTAGTGTCCCCAGATACAAGGTTAGAGATGGTGAGCAAACTGCCTGCATTGAGTATTAGTTTATAAACTGTCTTACCATTTAAGAAATGATCCAAGACAAAGAATCATTCACCTTGAGAGAATCTCTTTGCCACTAGATCTTTATTTAGACCTGAAGACAGCTTATACAGAGTACTTTCATTCTAGCTGTTAGCACGCACTGAAGGGAAGCTGAAGTGGAAATCAGGATTCTCTGAAGACAGCCATTTTCTGAGCTCTCTTTTATTGCCAGTAGAGATTAACCACTAGCATACATAGAAAAAAATCCAACTCTTGCCCCTAGAGAAGTTACACACTGCCACTTATAGTACTCTTCTGGTTACAAAGCAAGCATGATTATATTAAAAGAACACTCCAGTTTTATCCCGACCCTGCAGTCCTGGAACGTATTTGGGTTCTTCTCACACTAATCGAGATCAGTGAGAGTAAACATCATCATGTTGTGGCTTAAATGCTGTACAAGACAAGACTGTTTCTCTTTCCTTTCCTCTTAGTAATTTTCTATCTAAGACCACTAGGGAGAGCTTTGGCTCTTATGACAGAGATAAAAGAACCCTTCAGGTTGTCCCTGCAGTCTCATATCAGGCGTTTGACTCTTTCTGCAGACAGTCACTGTCTGCTAATTTCATCGGTAATCGGCCCAGAGAGCATTTTTAGAGTCTACCATTCCTAATTCTGACAGTCAGCAAGCTAACACTTTATTGAACTGAAGCCTGACTCACCCAGTGCAGAACAAAAACAGAGATATCTTCCATCTCTATGAAGCCGCAAGCCTACACTGTTACAGTGAATGCTCCTATTCACATTACCAGCTTCCAGCTCCAGTCTAGTTTTAAAGGGTTTTATTATTCCAAATGGCAACAGCCTCACTAAGAATGTGGCCAGTAATTCCTCTGGGAATTGCCCATCTCTTCTCTCCATTGAAGGAGAAAGTTAAAACCAAGCGCAGGTTTCAGGTCTTTTATAGAAAATAAGCCTAAATTATCAGAGGCAAAACTAACAGCCTGAGCCTACATAGGTGAGGTAATATCTTGTAGTGGTTCAACTTCTTCGCCTAAAAACAGATGACAATCTGGTAGCCGTGGCTGAGATTCTGACCCCTAACCAAAAGTAATATGAAACCATTTCATACCTTTGCCAAGTAAGATCCTCCTCCAAAAAGATATTTCGGCTAGCTTTTCTACTCCCAACAGGTGTGCGTGGCTCCCCAGGTTCCAGTACAGATACACAACAGGTAGAATCAGAGAGCGCATTTAAGTCTTCCCCAATGCAGTTACTGTCTGTGGAGTGTGCGTAGCTTAAAGCTATTTTGCGGCAGTAAGTGCAAGCTCGGAGATCCCCTGCAGAAAAAGGAAGCAAGAGGAGTGTAAGCCAGTGTACAGGAGAAGTGCCCTGTATGGGAGAGTCTCATGAAATCTGTCAAAGCAGCGGTTCCCTGTTTCAGGACTTGTGCACTAACTTGAGTTTGAGGCTCATTTGAAGAAGAGCAAAAATAATAATAATAATCATCATCATCATCACACAAGGAAATTCTCCAAGTTCAAAAGTTAAGCATGTAGATCTGGCTCATGTAGATCTGGCTACCAACCCAAAGCAGCTTACATGCTACCAAAATTATGGCGTGGTAGTAGCAAGTGTCAGATTACAAACTAGTTGGGAACAAGCTGTTTCTTAATTGTTTCTAGACTTCAGAGTTTAGAGTTTAATATTGAAAATTTTGTAAGTAAACTGAATTTGTGGAATTGAGTGAACGCATATTCAGCCATTTTAAGAAATCTAGTTTTATTTGTGAATATACTTTGTCATGTTTGACATGTCTGTTGGATACTGGCCATCTTTCTTTGTTTCTTCATCCTTTTAAGATGATTCACCCTTTTCTTATCTAATAAAGTTTTCCAAAGCACCTCAGTGATTTATAAGCCCTAGGCTCATTGGAAATCAGAACGATTTGGGCTCCCAAGTCACCGAGGTACTTTGGAAAATGTTAACCACTGCTTTATATTTTGTTATACATGGGTGTGTGCACATAAACGTATTATTGCATTCTGGGTTTTTAATTTGCCTTTACCTTATTAGAGTGGCTTTTTAGATTAATTGTTAAAATTGGACCCCTTAATTCTTTAGCGATCAGTATTCTGAGTGCATAAGATATCGGAAAAACAATCAATTTTTAATACAAAAATGCACCAGGAACAAATAAAAGAGCATACCTGTGTAACCCATAAATTTTCCAGGGATTTCCTGGTTGCAGCATCGGCTACAGAAGATCTGCCCACACAGCCGACAGTGGTGTCTGCGCCGGAAGGTGGTGAATTTCTCACTACAGTCATAACACTCTTTACATTGGCTGTCTGGCATCCAGTACTGCTTTAAATCACTATCCTACAAAGTCAGTCATATTAGAGAAATGAGACAGTATTCTATGCTCCTGGCTGCTACACAAGCAGTGAGTGAAAAAAAGTGAAGCTGGGCATATTTATAAAATTAGGATAGTTCATAGATTTGATGCAGCACTGTAAAGAGTCACAAGGTCATAAATAAAACGATTGATCAGGTTCTTAGCCACAGAACTAAACTGAATTATCCTGATCAAATTCTCAATCTGGCTGGTCTATTAAGAAAATGTTTCAACAAACAAAAGCTTGCAATCTGTAGGTAAGACTTCAACTACCACATGAAAAATTGATTTTCCTTCCCCTGCTCATCCCTACTACATGTTAGACAGACAATATAGGGGGACATTAAACAGTAATTTGATTTGGCTATTACAATGACTCTCACTGAGTGTAATGACCATTGCAAGAGTTCAGTTCTGGCTGAGGGCGATTTGGCAAAACTGAATTTTTTGTGAAATGACAGTGGCAAGTTGTTCCAAGGACAAACCAGAACGAGTTAATACAGAAATATGACGCCTAATATACAGCATGCTTTTGTCACTGACTCATCTGAAACAAATATGTTCTGAAGTGGCTGCTCAATACATGCAATCTTCAATGTTTGTCTGCTAAATAGTGCATCATTTCTGATCAGCAACTGATATTACCCCAAGAGACCTTGGGGGAAAGAATTTAAACATCAAGATTTGATTTAAAACAAACAAACAAACAAACTCTAGAAATGTTAACATAAATGCCCTTTGGCCTGCAGGATCTCTATCACACACCACTAGTGACACTTATGTCCTGTACAGAACACGTTTGTTTCAAAATGTACAGGACCTGAAGCGGCTGCCAAATTGAAGTGTCTTTGTCAAACGAGACTGCTTTGCAATATATTTGCAACACAGCAGAGGGTGCCAAAAAAGCAGCTGACTGAGTCAAGTGTCTCTGGTGCTGCATGCTCTAGTGAAAGGTCTTTTAGCATCTGATGTGTGTTTCAGACAAAGACAATGTGCTCTATAGTAGAGTTGTACCAGGACCCACAATAAGAGAATGCTTGTTTGAGTCATTTCACACAGCAGCTGAAGATCTCCACAATCAGAGAGAATATTATTGCAGTTTGTTCAGATGTTGCCATGGTGATTACATGTAATTGCAGCCTGCACACAAGGATCAGCAAGGATCACACAAAACATCTCATGGCTTCATTGGGTCATAGCAGCAAGAGATTGACTGTGATGACCTCATCTTCCAAGAGTTTGGGAAATGCCTGAAAAGCTGTATCAGGTCCTTCCAAAGCTGCTGGCTTTGAACTCTGCAGAGTTATTAACAGCGGATTCTTGACTTTATGTACTACTCTGTAACAACATGCTAGTGAAGGACAGCCCAAACCCTTTTCTTCACTGAAGCAAAGACTCTTGTGCCAATGCAATGGTTCATCTCTTCTGATTAAGAACGGCATAGGTCTCCCCAAATGATAATCAACTTCTCCTTGCTGATGTCTCCAGTAATTCATCCTGACCGGCATGCTTCTGTCTACCAAATAGATATATTTGGGTCATTTAAAAAAGAGCTCAATTTTCCTGAGCATGTGCATTCCACCCTGGCCAGAGCATTCATAACAGGGTAAAAGCATTCCGCAGGGGTTTAAAAGCTGGTCTACCCAAGAGGAAATTACTCTGATCCTTTTATTTTTGTTTCAGACTTCAGAGGAACTAAGCAGCTGATCAGGAACTCCTAAGTCAGCATCAGGAACTTCAGACCCAACTGCAGGCCTTCTTTCCTGATAACAGAGGGAAAAAATGTAGATCCAACAACTTATCCATTCAAGGTGCTGACAGAGCCACTGCAAAGTCTCTGTGACAAGACCCTGCCACAGAACCTCTAGCCAGCCAAAATCTGCTGAGCTCCTGTCTCTGCAAAGACCTTGAAAATTCCCATCCCAGTTTTATCCCTGTACCTTTGCTAATCAGGTAACTACTGCATGATGGTGAGGAAACAAAAACAAAAACAAAGTATCACAATTGTGGGTTGAAGCAAAGGACTTCAGCCTGCACTTCCCCATTAATCATCATCACATGGAATATCTTTCGTCAGCAAAAGGGTTGCATCCAATCTGCTCTAATACAGCTTACATACTAAAAACCACCTAGTTTCAACCCCTTCCCAGTTTTATTGTTAATGAAGATACACAACTGCCTGCTCATACCTTGTCCCCAGGCTTGGCTATTCATGTTAGGTCCACTCTGTTCAAAACAGATTTTCTCCAGATCGCCAACCCCACTGAGATATGAAGGGAGGTGGAGCTAAGTCAACAGAACTCACTTAACTTTTTCCCAGCAGGGTCAACACCTGCTAATATGCTGGAGTGTTTCAGGCAAATACTCCCAGCCTGTTACACTCAGTTTGCTGTGATTGTATTTAAAATGCTGTACTTCGTTTGAAACTAAAGTTAGATTTCCAGACCTTCAGAATTAGCTGCTATTGCTACAATTACAAGATTTCATGTCTCATGGTTAGATCTTGAGGAGCAACATCATGAAATATTGTAGTAATGGAGGAATGAGGTCATCCTGCTCTGAAAGTTCCAGAAACTCTAATCTAGTAAGTAATTCAATAGGAAATACAAACAATGGCAAGCAATTTATATCAGAAGTTGACTTCACCAGTTCGAATTTCTCCCCATTCCCCACTCAAATATAGCAAGTTTACTCATACTCTGTTCTATTGAATGCTAGTAAAACACACCAAAAGAACTTAATAAGGTTTTACTCTTTTCCATTGGCAATACATGGAACACAGCAACACAGAACCCTTTAACATTTTAATTTCTATATGCTTTGACTGACCTAACTCACTTAAAACCCTTGATGTAGTACCTGGCTTTTCCCTTCCATTATTTCTTTGAGACGTTTTAAGACCGTGCTGAGACTTCTAAGCTGAACAGCTGTCCGAGGATCATGGCCACTGAGAGAAGGTTCCACTTTCCTTCGTGTGTCTGAAGGGGAGAGAAACTTACCGTCACCATCAAAGGCACTATAGAAATGTGTGTGTCATATAACGCAACATGCCGTTGGAAAAAGAAGAGGAGTTCAACGGGTATGTAGTTTAGGAAGTAAGAATTTGCAACATTACTTTAAAAAAAAAAAAAAAAAAAAAAAAAAAAAAGCTGCCTTGTGTCAGATAATCAGTAGCAATCTGCATTCAAAGTAGCTTGAAGTTTTCTGTAGCCACCTATCTGGTCCCTCTAGTATAATACCATAGAATCTAAGAACTTAAATAGGCATCACTGCTCAAAACAAGTGGTAGTTCTCATCCAGTATTTTCTAAAAAGAGAAATGCAAATTCTTACACAATGGAAGTCTCATTAAAAGCACTAATAATCACCAGATTGCAGCAGACAACTTGAATTCAGTCCTGTACTGTACATAAGGACTTAATTCAAGGCTCTTTCAAACAGCAGTAACTATTCATGCAAATCCCAGGACACAGCTGATAATGAATCTGATGGTTTCAGTGGAGACTAAGGATACAAAAAAAGTGCATCCAAAAAAAGTGCATCCACTGGTTTCACTTCACCAGCTTATAATAGCCATGTTTATAGTTAAGTTTAAGCCACTTTTCCACAACAACATTTTTCTGTTTGCTGCAATTAGTTTCACCTACTAATTGGTTACAAACATGAAATTAAATCATTGACATATAATAAAGAGTCGGTCTCTTAAAACCTTTACAACATGATCCACCTTGGTATTACATAATGCATATTTTTCCTGCCTAATATTCCATAGAAAAGTTTTGAAAGAGAGAGTTACTTCTCTACACTGTCTGTTTGCTTTTCAAAACAGCGTAAAGGTTTCTTACCAGCTTCCTCACTCTCCATCTGACAAGCATTTTATTTTGTTCCCTCTGGTACAGAGAAAATAGACATGGCTGCTTTTTGTTTACTGCTTTATATATCACTGATGTCAGCAGGAACGCTGAAAGCACTGGCAAGAGCGTGTTAGTTAACTGTTGCTGTGCAGTAACAATTAGGTTTGACTTTTAGGGGTGTGATAGAAGAAATTTTATCTTTAAAGCACCATAGTTAACTAAAAATATCTGTTAGGAATCTACTTGATTGGCCTCATTCCTAGAAAATATGTTTATCAGCCCAGATGCAAGAAAACATTTAGACATTTGTCCACAAAGCCACTACAGACCTGCCACAAGAACAAAATGTTTTTAGAAAAAGATTCCAAGTGTTTAGATCTTATTATACCTTTAACCACCTGGAATTTAAAGGCCAAACTGAGTGTCATTCTGGAGTATGTCAATAGTATAGGAGTCTGATATTTTAACAAGATTTAAGTGAATGTAGGATTTCAAATGAGCATAAATATCTTTACTACTTTAAATCTTAAGACCTCTTCCCAGTCTCGAGCAGAGTATTCCCAGTATTCAGCCGGACCGCCTGGAAAGTAAATGCTTCAACTTCCAGATGGGCATGTGTTCTTGTGACATAAGTGTTACTTAAATTATCTCTGCTATCAGAGGCATCAAAACTTCCACGTGAACTAACCTATCATACCATTTGGGCTGCAAGTACCAGACAAAGCTCTTTTTAAACAAATGGCTTCAGGAAATAAGAATGTTTAAATTAGGTAAGCGTGTTGCAAGACAGAACAAGAAGGTTAGTGAAAATTTCTATCTACATAGCTAATCATGTACTAGCTAGTTTTTAAATCTAACTTTTACTCTAACGGGTCAAAAGGATAAATGGGGAGACATACCAGGCTCATTCACGTGTGTGTACCGCCAATAGTGGAAACACAGCGTTAAGTAATTTAAGAGACATTGACCCAATTTTAATATCAGTCAATGCTCACTTCCCCTGCATGAGTCTCTCCTGCGACTGGCTTTATAGAACTGAGTGCATCCTGCACAATATGAACAGAATGTAGATGGATGCAGTCTCTTTTCTAGTCTCTCTATGGTTTTCAGTCAGTTCCTCCCATGTTCATGCCCTTGCCACTCCCCATTACCTGCTTGCTCTGTTACAGGCATCTAACACAAATAGCATTACTGAGCATGTTTGAGTAACAAGCTAGAAATGCTATTAATATTAAATGCTGCTACATTAACCAGACAGCTTATGAAGATCTACACAAAGTGGATAGTAGACTCATGACATTAGTTGAGTTATGCTGCCTTGGTGCAATTTGGACCATGGAACTTGGCACACAGATGTATATTCTAACTCCAACCAAAGCAGTTTGAGTCCATTGCTTCTATATGAGCGATACTAATGCCTCTTCCCCTCCCCCGCCCCTTATCTTGTGCAATCATTTACATTTGTGCAATGGTTACATGAAGGGCAGGACAACAGAATCAGGCCCAGAATCTCACAGGTGATCCTTTTGTGCTATGCCCATAAACGTATCTTCAGAAAGCCTGGCATCCAACTGTCTCTTCTCAATTACATTTATGTAAGAGGAGTTAAGTAAAAATGTAATTAACATTTTGGGGCAAATTTAGCTTTAATATTACTATACAACTAGAAGTAGAAAACAGTCCAGATTCCAAGCGTGAGCTTTGCTTTCAACTTACCATTTTGTTGCTAAAAAGTTTTTAAGACAGTCATTTCCGCTCCTTCTCTGGATTTAAAACAGTAGTTAGCTAAGCAATCCTATCCCCAGAGTTATGTGACTATCAATTGCACAGACAGAGGGTTCAAATGGGGACTCACAGGTTCTATTTCTACCTCTTCCATCAGCTCAGTAAGGGCTTCAGAAGTCATTTAGCCTCTTTGCACCTCAGTTTACCTGCTTATTTACATCAGCCTTTAATTATCTGTGAAGGGATTAAATCGGCTACTTAATCCTAATACCTATTGTAATGTAAAGATAATTATAAACTTAAAGGTGAAGGGCCAGATTCACAGAAGCATTTAGGGGGCTAAAAATGCCAAAAGGTGTCTTGTTGGATTTGAAGAGCATATAAGCAAGTTAGGCATTTAATTCCCATTGACATTAATGAAAATTTGGCAATTTACATGATTTTGTAAATCCCACCAGGCACCTGTCAGCATCTTTCATCCCCCTAAATATCTTTGTACATCTGCCCAAGAACTTTACTTACATTTGTAAACAAAAGAAGGGGGAGTCTACTCAGTGTTTCAGGAACCCTGCCATAAGTTCCAGAGACAGGTGTAAACCTGACTACAAGACACCCTTAAACATGTTAGTGTCGGCACCTTAAGAAAGGCATAAAGAACACGTGGTAAAGGAAGACACTGATCCTGAGGAGGGGGAAGAGACTTGAAGGGTTGGGATTTT
This sequence comes from Chelonoidis abingdonii, assembly GCF_003597395.2. NCBI lineage: Eukaryota > Metazoa > Chordata > Testudines > Testudinidae > Chelonoidis > Chelonoidis abingdonii. The sequence goes on from NC_133778.1 coordinate 16,003,054, forward strand.
TTTTAGAAGAATATGGGAAAGCAGGAGAGACTTGACAATACCCTTTCAAAGAGAAACTCCTGATCATTTACACCCTTATTGCATAATTAATGTTTTGTCACTGTAGCTACATTTTACCAGACTTGTGAGATATGCAACAAGACATCAGGCCATTTATTGGAATATATGATGGCATTATAAACAAAATTTGAATATGTACTTCTTTCCAGAGGCAACCAGCAAGTCACTGGGAAGAAGTGTGAAGTTCAGCCTGTCTATGCAGACATACTAGCTTGTCATGCGGTAAGTGTAAGACTACAGCATGACGCACACTAACTGTGTGGACCCTGCTGATAAGAGCGACATAAGTGTACCTCAGGGAACTTTTAGGGCACATCAGCAGTGTCCACACACACACACACACACACGCAGCTAGTGCGCCACAGGCTAGCGCAAGGCAAATTTACATCTCAGCTTGCCATGCAGAAAGTGCTTGTACAGATTCGCACTTAGGGTATGGCTACACTCACACTTTACAGCGCTGCAACTTTCGTGCTCAGGGGTGTGAAAAAACACCCCCCTGAGCGCTGCAAGATACAGTGCTGTAAAGTGTCAGTGTAATCAGGCCAGCAGCGCTGCACGCTACACCCGTAGAGGATGTGGTTTACGTGCAGCGCTGGGAGAACTCTCCCCCAGCGCTGCCGCTCCGACCACACTCACACTTCAAAGCGCTGCCGCGGCAGCGCTTTGAAATTCCAAGTGTAGCCATACCCTTAGATATAATGGGCCTGATTCACATCTCTGTTACTCTAGTCTTGTTCCAGTGTAAATCCATTGAAATGCATTGAGTTACGTCGAATTAAACTGGAGTAATGCAATACTGTCGTAAGTCAACCTCAATGAGACTAAGAATCTATTTTGTGGCAGCTTACTTCCAGCAGAAGCCAAAACCCAAGGCTTCCTCCTCCTCCCCTCCCCCCTGCACACACTGTTTAGCCTATTGGATAGGTTGGATGCCTGAGAGTATCTAAAGTTGTCTAAAAAACAGCAATTACTCCATCTACCCCAAAATGTAAGAGCATTTAAATAGCACAGGCAATACTACTACAAAGCAAAGAGAATGACAACTGGAATATCACGAAGGACTAAGCTATTTAAAATGGTGGCTACCACCATTGGAATTTTGCCAGAGTTAGACACCTCTACTCTTCTGGAGAGTGCCAGGGAATCTTAATAGCCACAAGCTGTCAACGCCTGGTTCAATGTCCCATGTGAGACAGCATTCCTGACAGTACAGTACTCTAGCTCTATGCTGAGGCGTTACTTTAGTAGGAACCAGAAGGATTGCCAATGCCACCTCATGACAAAAGACATATCTGGCTTTAAGACTAAGCTTGATAAGTTTATGCAGGGGATGGTATGATGAGATAATCAAAGATTAGTTGCCAAAATTAGGCTATCAGCAGGTAAGTATGCCCAGTGGTCTGTGATGAGATGTTAGATGGGGTGGGATCTGAGTTACTACAGAGAATTCTTTCCTAGGTGCTGGCTGGTGAGTCTTGCCCACATGCTCAGGGTTTAACTGATCGCCATATTTGGGGTCGGGAAGGAATTTTCCTCCAGGGCAGATTGGCAGAGGCCCTGGAGGTTTTTCACCTTCCTCTGCAGCATGGGGCACGTGTCACTTGCTGGAGGATTCTCTGCAGCTTGAGGTCTTCAAATCACAGTTTGAGGACTTCAATAACTCAGACATAGGTTACGGATTTGTTATAGAAGTGGGTGGGTGAGATTCTGTGGCCTGCATTGTGCAGGAGGTCAGACTAGATGATCATAATGGTCCCTTCTGACCTTAAAGTCTAAGTCTATGAATCACCAACACCGCTTGCTGCAGCACCTCTGTTCTTTGGAGGGCTGCCATCAAGGTACTGGCTCAGCAGTTACACAATGGCAGATTCCAGCAGCGCTAAACTCATTCCAGATAGCTGGCTAGAAGCGATTCAGTACAGCGTATGAGTAGCATCACTAAATCAGGCACTTAAAGTATTTTCTGCAAGTGCCCAGTGCATCTCCTCCTCAAAGATGCAACAAGTGAATGTTACAGGTAGTCTGCAACCAGAGGGACCATGTTTTGTCTTGTTAGGACTGAGCCCTACAATTCATTTTGAGGTGTCAGTTCTGTATTCTTAGGAGTTCAGCAGAATAATTAGGCACTAAAACTTTTATCCAAAAATGCAATCCAGGCCACACAAAGACAACTTAACATTTTTGACTTAGGAGTTTCTGCTAGCCTTACTTGAGCAAGATAAAGATAACATTTTGTCAAGAGTGATTATAAAAAGCTGTGCTGGTCAAGTTACTACAGTGTCTTGAGAGAAGAGCAGACATGCTCATGAGGAGGAGAAGTTGCAGCTTAAACAGAAGGTTATGCAAAGTCTAATCGGCAAACAGAGCCAGGAATTTCCCAAGTTTTAATCCCTGTTCTTGCCTTGGGAAAGTCACTGAAACACTCTTTACCTTAGTTTTCCCACCTGAAAGGTGAGAGTAGTACCTCCCTCCCAGGATTAGCCAGCACCCATGTAAAATACAGCAAACAATATTAAAATTAGGCACACATTACCTAAAGTTGCAGATACTCTGCGTTGTAACTCCCCAGTAAGCTGCTTTTTGTATGGAACCGGGGACCTCAGAGACTGTGCCCTGGAGGTATGCTGAGGACTGGACCAAGTCCCACTCAGTGCCTGCTGCTCGCCCTGGACACTCTCTGCAGGAGATGCAAGTCTACCGTCATCTAAGTTTAAGAACAGCAAGAAACCAACATTTCAAAAGGGAAGTAGAAACCTAGCACCACAAGCAAGTTTAAAGCTAAAGAAGCTTTATAGAGATTTCATTTGGATTATTATTTGCAATATGGTTGTCCCCAAAGGACGTGACAGGGACCAAGGCTTCCACTGTACTAGGCATTGTACAAACACAGAACTAGGAAGCTCTTCAGGGCAGGAACCAAGCCGGGTTTCACACATTCATTTCCCAAGTATTCTCTTCATGAAGAAAAAATTGCAAAGACAAATTATAACAAATGTAATTCTTCCACATAATAATCACGTAAGAATTGTTCTTGCTTGGAAGATAGATCTTTTGGATTGATTTGAACACCAGTTTTTCGAGTACAGTGGCAACATATTTAACAATACGAATAGAGCCTCTTAGAAATAAGTCACCTTCTTCAAATAGAAGCTTGAGTATGGCTAAGCTGATCTTGCTGCTTTGAGTGACACACTCACATTGTGTCTTATCTATTTCAGCAGAATTTCCACCCTTTAAACATTCTGTGATCCTGGCCATATTTATCTTATACAACTCAAATTAACCTGCTCATTTGAGTGTTAAAGTTCACACTGGCATGTCAAGTTTGGCCCAAAGTTTTGTACAAGTTTGTTTTTACGCCCCCCGCCCCCCCACCACCACCAAAAAACCCACTTAGCTTCAACATCCAACCATTGGATCAAGTTAGACCTCCCTCTACTAGACTGAAGAGTCTATTATTACATATTTGCTCCCCACGTAATCAAGGCACCCCTTACTCTTCTCTTTGGTAAGCTAAACAGATTGAGCTCCTTAAGTCTATCACTCTAAGACGTATTTTTCTAATCCTTTACTCATTCTTGTGGCTCTCCTCTGAACGCTCTGCAATTTATCAACTTCCTTTTTGAACGGTAAATACCAGAACTTGACACAATATTCCAGCAGCGGCCACACCAGTGCCAAATAGAGAGGTAAAATAACCTCCCTACTCCTATCTGAGATTCTGTTTCTGCATCGCAGGATCATACTAGCCTTCAGAAATGCACTTAAAGAAGCAGTTCCCCTACGTGCGTTATTGAAACTTCACCATTTAGAAACCATAGATATGTGCCAGATTCACTGGGGATGGGGAGTAGAGAAAAGCAGGGCCAGAGGTAGAATTTGCACAAGAAATGCTCATCTCACTGATGAGGGTAGGCAGTGGTAAGCTGCTTCCATCCCTGGGAATTTCTTATAGGGGGGTGATCTTTACATTCCGACTACGGCTCCATAGAAGCCCTACTGAAGGAGGCTTATGAATGCATCTCCCCACCAGCTAGTCCCCACCCATTGCTGGCTGCTGCCAGCTCTCAATCTAGGTAGATCAGAGGTTGCAAGCAACGCACACTTCTACATTTTCCACTCCTGGTGGACTTAATCCTATGACAAAGTTTCTACCACCTTGCCAGAGAGTGAATCCAGCTCGTATATTCTACTAAAGAAAGTAAAATTCTCATAGGAGCTTTCCTAATCATTCATTTAGCTGGCTGAAACCATGCTCTCATCTCATGAAGTGTTATGGTTTGAAATACTAGTTATGCATTAACATGCAGGTAGGATATTTAGGCACAATTAATAGCTATTGCTTCATAACGTGTGTTTACCTTTGCCAAAACGAAAGAGATTTACAAAGGAGCTGTAGGCAGATTTAAAAGGAGGCTCATCTTGATCAGGAGTCAATGGTTTGAAAAGAGTGAGATGAGAGGGACTGCTAGGAGAGCGGGGCAGATCACTGACAGAGTCCAGTGTTGGAGATTGTCTGTCATCTGTGGCCATCTCATGTGTCCTGGAAAAGAATTTCAGTGTATTATATACACATGCTTTACAAACCTGAATGTGATAAAGCAAAAGCAACATCCAGTCAGCTGGAAGACCTGTGAAACTGGATACCAAAAGCGGGCTCTGCACTGTTCTGATTACACATCTTGGTTCTTGGTCCACAGAGAATGGCTTTACCACCTGTCAAGAGGAAGTTATGAATCTTTGCAGAGAGATTGTGTTTTGACTCCATATTCTTAGGAGGGAAAACTAGAAGTAACAGTTGAATTCAAGAACTACACAGGTCAGGCACCAGTAAGGAAACTGGAATTGTTTTATGGGCGGCTTAGAACTCTAAGGAGATAGAATTTCTAATGCTAAATAAAAGCAGAACTGGAAAATCCAGTTACTATTCAATGAGTAAGATATCTTGCTGTGCAGGGAAAGAGGCAGTATAAAGACTGATGTTCAGGGAGTGTAACTAGTTATAGCAGTGGCCAAAGCTGTGGTTCATGAGATCATACGCAACTCTTTCAGAGCTTCCTTATTTTCCAGACAGAGCTGACAAATAAAAAAAGAACATACATATGCAAAGATATCTGCAAAGAAATCAAGCAAGTTCTTGGTTTGCTTTTTCTTGCTAGTTTGTGTGGTAAGATTAGCCCTTATTGCAGGAAGTGGGGGGATCCCCAAGCTTGGTTTCCCCCTTAGATTTCTTTTGCTATTCTAGGATTGTCTTCTCTCCTCTCTTTTGAGGAGAACGGGTAATCATTTCCTAGTTTTACAAGAGAATTGCCAATGTCCTTAGGTATGTCTGAGGCACCTCAGTCCTAGCCTATAACACCCCATCTACTGTTCTAGTGGTTTTGCATCACAGAAGCCTCATGGAACTCTGCCACAATACAGGCACAGAGGCCCATGTCCTCAAAAGTATCTAGGCTCCTTTAGACTTCCATTAAAGTCAACTGGAGTTAGGTGCCTAAATATCTGTGAGGGACCTGGGCCAGTCTCTCCAGATTTAAACAGCATTTTCAAGAGGATTACTTTTAGTGGCTATTTCAACCCTTTTCTCTCTGGTTCTGCATGCCACAGAAAATTAGATAATGGGCAGGCAATGATTCCTCCATTAATAATCACTTATTTAAGCTCTTCATGTGATGGTTTGTATCAAAAGTGTATCTGGAGCGTTAGCCAGCTCAGCAACTGCTACCTCTATAGTGGAGTAACCCTTCCCTCATCTCAAACATACACTTTTCTCTCCTTCTTTTCTCAATACAAGACAAACACATAGCCTTAATTGTATAATGCTAACAAAACCATCAGTACAAGGCCATCAGAGGCCTTAAGAAAAAAAAAAAAAAGTCAGCCCGTCTCATCACCTGGATGTTTTCATTAGGCAAGGTAAGTGGACCCACATCATTTATCTTCAGAACTAGGCAATACAAAATCTGTCAGGAGAAATATTTTACTCCATGAGAACAATGGTTGGATTCTGTGACTAATCAAAAGACTGAGGGAAGAAAAAGGATATTTGCTGTTAAGTGATGATAAAAGCTCTTCTATTTCACTTCAGAAGTGACTGGTAAGCAAATGTATTCACTTTTCCTGCACAATACTCCACTTCTCCTAGATCATCAGGCATTCTTCTCTGCTCTCCCCACACCCTCAAGAAACAGATGGAAATAGTTGCTCACTTGTACTTAGTGCAGAAATTAAACAGCCAAGAGGCACATGATACCAATCAAGAGACTAGAAAGAAAAACAGATCATGCTTCTTCCTGTGGAACCAGAAAGATAATCTAAAGTGACTTTAGCTATGGTCAAATTTTGTCCATATGCCTCATCTATAATAAATGCAGTGTTAAAGCAGTGCAGTAGCTGACTTACCTATATCATCCTGCATTTTTAAAATGCATGAACATGTAAATATTGTGATTGTCTATAATACAGATCAGACATAATACCAAATGATTGGTTATAACAGCTCAGAGACATTATGGTGTAACAGATCAATACATGCACTTAACCAATTGCTTTCTTGCTATTCTGGTATTACTTGTAATCCATTAAATGTATTCCAGGTTTAAAGGCAAAGTAATCTCAATTTTAATCGTCTTAAAACTGCATCAAACACTTCAAGATTAAGTTACAGAATATCACTTTTGAATATCCCCTGGAAGTCTATCAGTTGCCATCACAACCTTGTCATGGGAAGTCCCTGTTTTATATGGCACATAATTCAGCTCCTGCTGCCAGGAGTCACTCCTTATTTGTATCACTTGGTTTTAGTGAGCATTGTGAGATGCAGTTTGTATAAAAGGCATGTTTTTTTGAGAGACAAGGTGGGAGTAAGATAATATCTTTTATTGGCCCAATTTATGATGAGAGGCTGAGGGAACTGGGATTATTTAGTTTGGAGAAGAGAAGAATGAGGGGAAATTCGATAGCTGCTTTAAACTACCTGAAAGGGGGATCCAAAGAGGCTGGAGCTAGACAGTTCTCAGTGATGGCAGATAACAGAACAAGGAGTAACTGGCTCAAGTTGCAGCGGGGGAGGTCTAGGTTGGATATTAGTGAAAAAAATTTCACTCGGAGGATGGTGAAGCACTGGAATGGGTTACTTAGGGAGGTGGTGGAATCTCCTTCCTTAGAGGTTTTTAAGGCCCAGCTTGACAAAGCCTTGGCTGGGATGATTTAGTTGGGAATTGGTCCTGCTTTGAGCATGGGGTTAGACTAGGTGACCTCCTGAGGTCCCTTCCAACCGTGATATTCTATGATTCTAACTTTTATTGGTGAAAGAGACAGACTTAGGAGCTATACAGACCTCATCTTGGTCTCAGAGGTTTCCTGTAAGCAGAGGGGTCCCCTTCAGCCTCAAGCTTAACATAGAAACACAAAACAGTCCAAAAATACTCATGTGCATCGTTATGGGTGGGGGGGAAGGGAATCCAGGGAGATAGTCGGACTCCACAGATAACAGAACCCACCTCTAAGTCCATCTTCCCTCACAATGCCAGCAGGGTCCCTGCACGACGTGTCCTTGCCCAGGATTTGAGCAGTGCGAGCGTGGGGGGGGGGGGTCTCCTAGCTTTAAAATCATCCCAGCTTCCCCTAGCTCCCGGGGGGATTACGGGCCACTAAGGCTCCATCAAGCTTTGATCACAAGGGAGGCGCTTTCAGTGCGGACAGGACGTAAGACACGACAGCACCAGCCAGACCCGGGGCCAGCACCTCGGGGGGGGGGCGCCCCCGCCCTGACCCGGGGCCAACACTCCTTGCCCCCACCCCCCGGACCCGGGGCCAGCGCTCCCTGCCCCCACCCCCCGGACCAGCACTCCGGGGGGCGCCCCCGCCCAGACCCTGGGGCCAGCCCTGTCGGAGCCGGGCGGCCCCCACCGGCTACCTCGTACCTTCTCCCTGCTGCTGCCGCCGCCGCCCCGCTACCTCAGGCCGCCGCCGCCGCGGGGAGAGCACCTCTCATACCGGCCGGGGCGCCTCTTGAGCCTTCACCATGAACGTTCCGTCCGCTTCCTGTCTCCCGGGCCGCCCCTCCTAGCAACCGGCCTCCCGAGCCCAAACCAATCGATAGCCGAGGGCGACGAGCGGGGAGACCGCAGCAATCGAGCCGCAGAGCAATCCACCCGGGCTGCGCCCAACTCGCAACCTCAGAGCTGGAGGCTGACAAAAGTTCTTCGCTCGGGTTGGCCCCAGCAGGGCAGCCCAGAGGATTCAGGGGGCCTGGGGCACAACAATTTCGGGGGCCCCTTCCATTAAAAAAAACGTTGCAATACTATAGAATACTATATCTTGCGGGGGCCCTGCAGGGTCTGGGGCAAATTGCCTCACTTGCCCTCCCTCTGGGCGGCCGTGGGCATTAGCTATACTGCCTTGTCCTTGCAGGCACATTCATAGCCCCCGCACTTGGGTTGCTGCAGATCGTTGGCACCAGGCGGAAGCATAATGGAGCAGAGGTGGGCAGAGGGCTGATCACACAGAGCAATGAACCCCACTGCATTTTAGTTTTCCTGCACGAGTATACTTTGGGGGGTGTCTCTTTTTGTGTCTTTGTGACATCCTGCATTTGGGCCATGGCAGGTTAAGAGTGATCAAGCTGCGCCCTCCAGCCTGCAGTATTTCCTCTTACACCTGCACTAGCATGATTGACACAGCTTTTATATAGGATTCAAAACATAAGGGGCCATGGCTACAGCTCTCTAAATGTATTGTGAACTTCATCAGGTAGATTTTATTACGCAAACACCCACACACCTTTACAAACTCTTTTAGCGTGGGGTGGGGAGGATTGAGTGAAAGGGTTTCAAATTTTTGCAATTTAGATTCCATCTGTGTTCTGAAACCCCATTCACTTTTACACCTGGTTTGAAAACTGAGAGGGGAAGGAGAACCATTAAATTATACAAAGAATTCATCCTTTTCTAGTCAAAATGTCAATGAAATATTTGATTAATATTTCAAGCATAGTCAGAGGATGGGATTTTCAAAGGTGCTTAGCCTTGGCATGACTCTGCTCTCATTAAATTCAACATTGACACTCCGATGGTTTCCAATGAAAGCACAGTTCGACATTGTTTCAAAATCCCACTACAAGCATATGCAGGACCTGACAGTCTGTTGTCTTGCATAGTTATTAACACCTATACATAGTGGGTGCCAAAATGCAACCAAATCTCAGTTCTCCCCTCATTTACTTTGGACAGGTGTAAATGACTATGAACAGTGCCAGACCGACAACCCCTAAATTAAACAAGAGAAATCAGTTCTCTTCAGACATATAAGCTCCAGTGACAAAGCCAACAGAATGTGTAAACACCATAAATTGAACGGCACTGGAATGCTTTCTTTTTTCTCTTTGAGGACATGGGGGGCAATGGTGTTTGTTTAAATTCTTGCAAATTAAGATCCTTTTCCTGCAAGCGCTTTTTCTCTTCTATTCTGTAGAGGTTCTTATACTGTAATGACCACTGTAGCGTTTGAGCACCTTCCAGTTGTAGCGCTTTTCCTTTAAATGACGTAACTAACATCTGCACATATTTATTCTTTCCTCCGTGCCCCTGGGGGAGAATTTTGTACAGGTAGTTGTCTTGGAAAGGTATTTTTGTTAGTGGTAGTAGTTGTGGTTTTTGTTTGGTTGGGGTTTTTTTCGTATACATTTATGTTTGAGAAGGTCAAAGAAATGTACTTTGCACTGGGGAGTGGTGCGGTTTGTGAGGTTCCTGAGGGAGTTCATTCCACAGCCTCAGGCCACCCTGCAGAGAAAACTGCACAGACAAACGTTGCTGTTTTTGTAGAGCAAGGGTAGGCAACCTATGGCACATGTGCCGAAAGCGGCACACCAGCTGATTTTCAGTGGCACTCACACTGCCTGGGTCCTGGCCCCCGCTCTGAGGGGCTCTGCATTTTAATTTAATTTTGAATGAAGCTTCTTAAGCATTTTAAAAACCTTATTTACTTTACATACAACAATAGTTTAGTTATATATTATAGACTGAGAGAAAGAGACCTTCTAAAAACGTTAAAATGTGTTACTGGCACGCAAAACCTTAAATCAGAGTGAATAAATGAAGACTCAGCACACCACTTCTGAAAGGTTGCCGACCTCTGTTGTAGAGCATTCCCCTGTGCCAGAGGAGTGAAGTCCTCAATCACGGTCTTTGTCCTGGAGCTTTAGGCAGTCTTTTAGATATCCTGGGCCCAGGCCAGGAGTACCTTGAAAATAAACTCCAAAACCTTGAACTGGATTCTCAGTATTCTATGGGAAGCCAGCAAAGACAATGGAGGACAGGACCTATGTGTTCACGGTAGCCTGTATGGCTGAGGAGACTTGCTGCAAACATTCTGTACCAGCTGGAGTTTCCTATGTGCTGAGGCTCCACGCTCAGGTACGCTGCATTGCTGTGATCCAACTGAGAAATGATGAATGTGTGAAAGAGTGAGGCCAGATCATCATTCTCCAGCATGAGATGGAGCCTCCTAGCCAACCAGAGATGATAGAAAGAGACACTAATGTGAGAAGTCAGCATGGAGGAATCCACAAATACTCTTAAACTGAGAACTGAATTGACCAATTGTGTGTGTGTTCCTTCAACCAAAGGAGACTGCTACTGCACTTAACTTTAAGCACCAGAAGTCTCTTTGAACTCAATAGATCATGTGTGCAGGTGCAGGGCTTTACTTTTGGGGAGAAAAAGTATAATTTTTTATCAAATATTATTTTCTTAATATCTTGCACTATAGCATCTTTTGTCTGACATTCTCAAAGGAATTTACCAACTCTAGTTCTCTGTTTGGTGCACAAGCGAAAGACTGTTTCAATTGTAGAGGACAGCCCAAAGATGCAAGTAGAATAAGGTTGGGAAATGCCCATTCAACAGTGCCCTGTGGCCACATTACATCAGTGTGGGGAATGCCCCTGGCACAGAGACCTCCCTGGCAGATTCACACTGACTCTGACTCTCTTCTTGAAAGAGCTATTGCCATAGGATCTGTGTTGGGGCAAACCGGATTTGGAGTTGGCACAGCCAAGGCATTCCTACAGCCCAGTAATTCCACAGCTAATGCAAAGCCCAAGAGGGTGGTGGCATGAGTTAGGGCAGCCTTCAGGGCTATCCTAAGCTGCACCAGGCACTGGCTCAACCCCCAGAAGTCCCAAGACATGGGGGAGACAATTCACCTCCTCTCAACCCCTGTGCCAAGATCTGTACAGAGATGATTCTGGCCCAAAGGGAGCAGGTTGACAGGAGGTCCCAGCAGAGAAAAGTGAGTGAGAGGAGGGATAGGAACGAAGGAAAGCTGGGTTGTGGGCAGAGCCGTGAAAGGCAGGGCTAGAAGCTGAAAACTGATGTTGGTGTCTGGTATCTCCTACAGCAGGGCTAGTCAGTAGGCAGACCATGGGCCAAATCCAGACCACCAGATGCTTTTCAATGAACCCCAACATCTTTTTCTTTACTTATCATTATGATTTGTTTTCTTTTCTCTGGAGTCTGGACCTTGACCAAGAAATTTGGACTTTGTCAAAAAATAATTGCCTCCCCCTGCCCTACAGCTTGACATAGGCCCACAGGGCTATGGTCTGATATGGGGAGTTGAGGGACTTGGCTGGTAACCCATGGGGATGCAAAACCTTGGCTAAGCCTCAGCCTCACCTGAGTAAATGTATTACCTACGTGGGAGCATCTGCCTGCCTTGGCCTCCCCCTTCCTTTGGCTCCCATCTCTCCTCTACCCCCATTCCCTTCTCCTTCCTCCTCCCCCCTGCTGCCTCTCCAGGGGTGGTCTTAGGGGTGGACCACCAGGGCGACCATCCAGGGACATCATAGTCAAAGGGGTGCCATGTGGCGGTGCAGAGGTGCACACTACCCATGTGGAGTCAGAAACTGCTCCTGGCTGGCAGGGGAGTGCTGTATTGTAGGGGGGTGAGAGCACCCAGATTTCTCCCTCCTGCCTTCCAGTGGGGGCGGGGGGAAAGCAATGGTGATACAACACAGATACTGCTTGCCCCCCTAGGGGCAGTAAGGGAGGAAGCAAAGCACAACACCAAGTGCTCCCCGCTTCCAGGTCACTTTCCCCATCTGGGCTGTGCTGTGAATCCACCATCAGGAGTTGCTGCTTTCTGCCTTCACCTCATGCAGCACAGGTGGGGAGAGCAGAGAAGAGAGCAAGTGTGAAAAATCGGGACAGTGGGTGCAACGTAACATGACTGATATAAGAAAAAGACCCCAAAGTCAGGACTGTCCCTGTAACATTGGAACATCCGCTCCCCCTAGGAAAGTGACCTGGAAGCAGGGAGCCCTGCACCTCCCCATCCCCCAGGCCCCCCTGACTGGCTGCTGCCTCTGCCCCTACCCCGGCCGCCCCAGGGCAGGACACACCTCGCCGCCCCGCCCGCGTGGGCCGCCCCCATTGGCCGCCCGTC
>NC_133778.1:16015633-16104039 GCF_003597395.2 Chelonoidis abingdonii
CGGGGGCCGGCAGGGGGAGCCCGGCCGGCTGTGAGCAGAGGCGCCGCGACAGCGGGAGCAGGAGCAGGAGCAGGCCGGGTGCGGAGACAGCGCTGCCCAAGCCCGTGACAGCCCGAGGTAAGCGGGGCGCCGCCTCTCCCCGCTCCGGCCAGCCGAGGAGCAGCGCCGCCCGGGCGGTCAGTGACAGCGGCCCCGTCTGCCCGGGGGGCGCCGAGGCTCCGCTGGCCGGGCCGCTCCGGGGCTGGGGTCCCGGGGCTGGGCCGATGTGGAGAGGACGGGGTCAGTCTTCTCTCTAGAAACGGGGCCTGATCGCTGGGGGACAGGCAGCCTCCCCCCCACCCCCCGCCGCAGCCTTAAACAGAGAGACCTTTTCCCTTTGATCTGTTTGCACAGTCCCCGTTGGCCCCTGAGCACACGGTGTTGTTATCTGACCTCTGTACTTTACACCCCAGCGAGCGCCGCCGTTGTGAATCAAACTTCCCCCGGCCTAGGCTGAAAATCATGATCCCCTTTTCCTTAAAGCGGGCATTACACCTCCAGAATGGCATACCTACAGCAGCGCTAGCTGCCTTTTACGGACGGCCTGGATCTAGATTTGTTTTGCAGCTTTATATCCTTGTCAGAGGTCTGACAGTGGCTCCTGGGTGGGTGAGGGTGCAGGGGCGTGTCAAGGCTGTCCCTGCTCAGAAACAGTCTCAGTGCATGATTTCATTCTCCCCCTGGAAAGTTTACAGTGTTTTTGGTTTTTTGAAAAGATGCACCTTTAAAATACTTCATTTTGAGTTGCTGTCAAGAGTAGGATTTGTAAATCTTTGGAAAATACCAAGCGACAGTTCATAGATTGCAAATTAATATCAAATTACTGCTGCTTCCTGACAACCAGAGCTTCACAGTGGTACTCTATTGTTTAGCTTAGATCACTTTTACATTAGTACAGACCTAGTCTGAGTGGAAATGATTTTGTTTCTTTGTATAACCTAAACTGTGAATTTCAGCCAGTATAATTATTCCAGAATAACCTCTCCTGTGGACATTTCTTGTAGGAGTGGCTTTTTTGCAGGGGAAGTTAGTTATTTCACTCTAGAAGGGGGCTAAGCTAAACCAACAAAAAGCCAGTCTTCTTCCACAATAAGAGTGGCTGTGCAGAGGGTTATAATGGCATAGTTATACTGCTATAACGTAAAACTTTCCCAGGCACACAAGGCCCAAAACCAAATTCTGATCTCAGACCTTGCCAGCACTGCGATTCCAGCCTCTGGCATAGCTGCACTGTTGCCCATCTCTAATGTGGATGTGATTTGAACTGTGTAACTTGCAATAATGTAAATAGCAACTGCACTATGCAATGAGCCTCTCCTAATGAAAGAGTGTTGGGAAAGTCCAATCTAGGTCTTTTTGGCTAGGTGCGTGGGCTGAGGATATGAAAGGAGAGAAAATGTTTTAAAGTCTGTGCTCTGAGGCAAGAATCTGGGAAACCTGAAAGGGATAGATCACTGAAGTAACTGACTATCAGAGGTGAACTCCTTAATAGGATGGCCAAATACCACATGTAGCTGTTCAAATCAGTGTTTAGACATCTGTGTGTCTAAATGTTTTATCATATGTTTTATAGGTGGGGAAACTGAGGCTCATAGGCCATAGCCATACTAGGGAAAATGTTGTTAGTTAACATGTTTAAATGCATCTTTTAATTTTTTTTCTACTGATGGCAAAGGCCAGAGTGGGTAGTAGCCAAAAATTCAAAAATGGTCAGTTTTGGTAGCCTTATTCTGGGCTCTCAAGCTTTTAGAACACCCCAAAATCAATGGCTTCTTTCTTGAAAGTGTTGGCCTAAATGAATTGCTAAACTCACCCAGAGCCAGAAACAGAACACAGAATCTTTTAACCAGTAATCCTGTGCCCTAACCACAAGACCCTTCTCCTCACTGAAAAAAACATGTTTGAAAATGAGGCCTGGAGTATTTATATGTGTGGGCTGAGCCTATTATGAGTTCAGCCAAAGTTTTGTGAATGGTCATTTATATAGTGGCTTGTAATAAGCACTAGGCAACCACATCTAATATTGGCAAGGACAGTATCTTCTGATATAATAAAAAAAAAATACCTTTAAAATGTTTCAGATTGGTTGTTATTCAAATTGATGTGTCCAGATGGGATTATTAGCAGCATAAGACTGCAAATTATTGCCACTTTGGAAGGTGGGTTTTTAGAGGAAGTAAAACAATGAAGCATGATCTAGCGGTTGGAGCACAAGTCTGAATCAAGAGTTCTCTGTTCTGTTCCCAGCTCTTCCCAGGACTCTGTGTGACCTTGGGCAAGTCACTTACTCTCTTTGCCTCGCTTTCCCCATCTGTAAAACAGGCATGTGACCCCTTTCCTACCTCAAAGCTTCTTGTGAAGCTTAAGAAATGTTTGTGAATGGCTCCGAGATCCTCAAATGAAAGCTGTTGTATAAATTATGAAATATTTATATTATTCCATTACTTTCACTTAAAGTCTAAAAATGGACTGGATACATGAATGCTGAATAAGAATTACTAATGCAAAGAATTTTTACTGTCAGTAATGCTCAGTATTTACACATTAAGGCCCCAAGTCTGCAAACACTTATGCCTGTGCATAACTGTACTCATGTGAGTCCTCCCATTGAATCCAGTGAAACTACTCATGTACATGAAGTTGTGCATGTGTATAAGTGTTTACAGGATCGGGGCCTTAAACAGGATTTTCCTGTATCTAAGTTCAGAACTTAAAATAACTAATGAGAACTGCCTGTGAGAACTAGGTTGCGTTTGCGTTTGAGAAAAAATTGCTAAGTCATAGCTCTTGTGTAAGCAGAAGTAGTCGCCAAGTGATAGTAGCCGTTTGAAAGTAGAGCATAAAGTGTTTGAATAGTACTTTCTGTTGACAAGGATCAAAATGCAAATAGGAGCCACGGAGAGTCTTGGTGGAAAATATTTTTAATGACCCTTGACTCCCATACTTTAGGAGTACTCTGTTTTCAGAACACTGATGCATTCCAGAATTTAACCCCAAAAACAAGATGTCCAAGTAAAGAGTTGTATTTGTATATCCTTGGCATTTCTGTACCAATGTGACATTTTACTCCTAAAGGGGAAAAAAAGAGCAGTGATAAACCGATCTCTACTAAGATGAATACGTATCACCAACCTTAAGCATTCAAAATTTGTGAGTCTGGTCGCTCAAAAATCGTGAGATTGGCTTAGAAACCATGAGGGTTTTTTAACTAATAAATTTGGGACTCTCTTTATTTCCCTTCTGGATTTTGAGCCTTTGGGAGGCACTCGGGGCACATTTTCAACCTTCTTTCCACAATCACCAGGGATAGAAATGTACATGAAAGTTAAGATTCTCACCTAATCAGAAGCATCCAGAAGCCGGGGCTTTAAGAAAAGCACCACATTTCAGGACATTCATAATAAAATGAGAGTTGATGACACTGCTAAAGGATTAGTGTTTGTAGGATTGGGACTTCTTTCTTTCCTGTTCATGTTACAAAAATGTGCATTGCTTAATATAGAGACAGTTTAGTTTGTTTTTACATCTTATTTAGTTCAAGATGTCCAAAAAAATCAATGGAGGGTCTGTTGTGGAGATGCAAGGAGATGAAATGACTCGGGTGATTTGGGAACTGATTAAAGAAAAGCTGATATTTCCGTATGTGGATCTGGACCTGCACAGGTAACCATATATTATACATGGCTGATTTACTGTTGGGCATTGGTTTATATTTTTGCATATGTGGGGGTTTATACTGTGTCAGAGAACAGGCCTCCCACAGACATCTCCCCTCCAGCACTCAGTGCTCCTCTGCTTGGTTTGCAAAATGATTTGTTCTGAAGACCACCAGGAAGGGCTCAGTCATCTACTTAAAGCCACTACTTGTTTGCCAAAATGTCTTTGCTATGACCTCATTCCTGCAAAGCCTTTCACAGACAGTCTCCGTGCACTCACAAAGGTAAGAGATGTACGCTCAGTAGTAAGTGGATTAAACTGTGCTGTGCCTCTTAGAAGGGACTGCGCAGGAATCAGAGCCCAGATGTTCAGTTACCACCTTCAGACCTCCTTAATTCTGGGCTGCTCTGTGTCTGGTGATGCCTCCAGTGTTAGAGCAGCATGCATAGTTACCTGTATGTTTTATGCAAGCTAAACTAGCTGGAATTCAGCCATTACTTCTTAACCCCCTGCCCCCAGCACGTTCCTACACTGACAGCTTTACTGAATGATGGTGTTGGGCTCCAACTGGTCTTATGCCAACATGGAGGGAATTCCCCACAGGGCTTTTTTACCCATTTAGGCTGCCGGAGTGGTACAAAGTGGCTGTTGCAGGGGATGGAACAGGATTAAACCGTGTTTGGATTAGTCTGTGACTGTTCACGCTTCTCACAGTTTCATAAACTGCATCCATCCACCTTTGCTCACCTCCAGAATAATAAATTAGGAGCAAGTTTTTAAGAAAACGGGGAGGGGGGATCACGCCTATTGGAACGTGATGACACTGCCTACAAGACTTATTTTAGGAAAATAGAGCTATTCCTTCCCTTCCTATCCTCAAAGTAGTAGGTGAGAATTACAGTGGCACCAGCAATGTTCATGGTTTTTTATTTTCCCAGTTGTATGATGAAATCTTCAGTGGTGTCAATCATTAGTCAAACTCAGGGAGTCTGACCTTTTCCCTACTTCCAAAGCAGTTTGCTTTTGTTCTGGAGCCTCCACCTCCTACTAGCCCAAGATTTACTGCTTGCTAGTGCCAAGAGGATCTTACAGGAACTTAGCAGCTTATTGCACACACAGTGTCTGGAGGAGAGTCCATTCTTAAAAAGTGGGGAAGGAGACTGACACTGTCTTCCCAAGTACAATGGATACACTTGTGCCCTGTTTTACACGTAACTGATTATACTTCAGGGACAAATATGCAGAGCACAATTGTTCATAAAAACAGTAATAAGTATAGTAAATGTTTTCCCCTCCACTGTTTTAAAGAAATATGTTCAGATGTCATTTTAAAGCATAACAATGTGCCGACTCTATCATCACTGGTATCATTGTTCGTGGGTCCTGTTGGTGTGCTTAGTGTTATGTATTACACAAAGAAAGCCACAGTCCCAGCGCCAAGAAGCTTGCAGTAGAAGGGTCTAATTCACTCAGAGTTTATGCTGATTTGCACGCAGGCAGAGAGTCCCCTAGTGGAAAGTCCAGTGGGGAAGGCTGAAATAATGCAAAACAGCCACAACTTCACTTGAGCTGCCAGGGTGACAGGTTGATTAGATACTCACAAAGCAGTTGGGTACTAGTTGAGAATGGGACATGGCCAAGGCAGCTGGGGATGCATGCATCTGTGTTCCTTTGCAGCAGATGCTCTTGGCGGGCTCCTACACAGTCTCAATCATAAAGTCACCCCTGCACCCTCACCTGCAGAAATCTTGAGGGAAGATACTGGTGTTAAGACCATCTACTTTCCCTTGTTTTGACTCCTGGTGGAGTGCAGGTTGGCTCGATATAGATACCAGTAATGACAGAATTCTAGGACTGTGCGTGTGTTGTCCATTTATATCATGTAGGACCATAAGCATCTTAGATTGATCCATCAGGTGACTTTGATTATTGATTATTTATAGCTATGACTTGGGCATGGAAAATCGTGATGCGACCAATGACAAGGTGACAGTAGAAGCAGCAGAGGCGATAAGGAAGTACAATGTCGGCATCAAGTGCGCTACTATCACTCCGGATGAGAAGAGAGTGGAGGAGTTCAAGCTAAAGCAAATGTGGAAGTCTCCGAATGGGACAATTCGAAACATTCTGGGTGGCACAGTCTTCAGGGAGGCCATTATCTGCAAAAACATCCCCCGGCTGGTATCTGGATGGGTGAAACCCATCATCATTGGTCGTCACGCTTATGGGGACCAAGTGAGTTACTACTTTAGGGTCATTCTCCGTTACAGCATGCACCCAACATGCATGTGATATCTCTTAAAGGCCATATTTTAGCTGCTTTTTCACAGATCCACACAGGGGGTGGAGATGCACTCATCATGCTCCATGCTTATTAGCATTCTGTGTTTGTACCATGGTGCTGGTCGGTGACTGGAGCTCTCACAGTTCCACTAATAATATACAGAGGCCTATGCTGGAGGTAGAGTGCACTGTTTCTTATTAAAGAGTGTAGAAATTTCCAACTGCCCTGAAAGCAAGCTCACTGCCTTTGCAGTCTAGAGACAGAATGCCTCCAGCAACTGCTCCCAGGGCCCTCCTCCCACCCCATTGCTTCACTGACTGTATAAGACAGACTCTACCCGTAAATATTTCCTTCTTCTTGTCCCAGTGTTGTTGAATTATCTGAAGTACTTCCAGGTAGCCCAACATCCAAATTACTTCTCGATTCTCCCTGTTTCCACCGTGGGCAGCTTTTGCAGAGCCAGATACTCATTTCACTCAAAAAACAACCCAAAACCAACAAAACCCACTTGCTTGGTTACCTTATAGGTTGTGCCTGGGGAGACTGGCCAGTGGTACCTTGGAAACCTCAGGCCACATCTTAATGAGGAACATTCCTATTCTTTAATGATTGCTAATACTGAGAGAGCTGGTGTAATATGAAGCTGAGAGTGTCCTATACTGTTCTGAAAGATGTCAGTCTATTTAACTGGAAGACCCACTCTGGTATCAGAACACCCCTCCACCCCCCAGGAAAGTTCACTTTAATGAGACCGTTAGAGGGAGGAAGAAAAACATTTTGTTGGGGCAGAGGAGTCTCATTGCCTGCCCTGCTCCTGTTCACGATGCACAATTGGGCCAAACGGTTTATGCAAGTGAGCTAATGAGGAGCTGGTGGGTGTTTTTGTTTTTTGGCAGCATACCGGGTTCTTGCCATGTCATTCACTTGTCCTGTGTTAATGAACACTGACATTTTATTGTTTGTTTGGTCTTACAAATAAATCATGTCATTTGAGCACCTGACTTAAGTACAAGTTTGAAAGCTTAGTGAAAAAGCATTTGTCCTTCTTTGAGTGATTGTCCGCACAGATTCCACTCTTGGTGCAGAAATGGTTCAGGGAGGAATGAGTTTTGGTCTGAAGCTGTTCAAGTGAAACAAAATGGCGTGGAAGGCAGTGTGGTCCCGTGGGACGGGTCCTGGACTGGAAGTCAGACGTGGCTTCTGTTCCCAGCCCTGCCACTCACCTGCTGTGTGATGCTGAGCAAGTCATAGCAGCTTGGTGCCTCGGTTTCTCCATTCATAAAATGGGAATAATGATACAGACCTTTGTAAAGTGCTTTGAAATCTATAGATGAGCAGTGTTATAGAAGAGTTAGGTAAGTCATATGCTCACCTAAAATGGTAGGCCACAGCTGAGTATCTAATTCCTAGGAGCAAGAAGAAATTGCCGAGCCCATACCTCACAAAAAAGAATAATTAGTCTTACGTCTTTAAGAAATAAATCAAGAGTACTGAATAATTAAGTAGGCAGTGGAAATTACAGTAGGCTAGACAGTGTGTTGATAAAGCAAAAGAAGTGGAAACTTGCCAGAGCAAGAGATTAAAGTGAAAGGAATAATAGATGGGAAGAGAGAAAGGAAAAACAGCAAACTGTAGAGCTTGGGAAGAACATTACTGATGTCAGCAAGGAAATGGTGAGAAGGCTCGAAGGCTGTAATGGAGAGTAGCCTAAAAAGAACCTAATGACATTTACCCAGGACAATTTGGAAGATGATACACGTTTTTTGTAACTAAGTTTTACAGTTATGTGGGTTTTTTAGAATGTGTGTTGCCTGCATGGGCAGTTTTCACCCATTCACAAATGCTTAAGAATGATTGTTACTGTAGTTAGGCCTGTTGGAATTCAGGGCTCGGAAGTGAAAGGCTAGACACTAGTAGCATAATTCACAGCTATTGTCAAGATAGTGTAGTTTGGTGCATAGTTGCATTAACCCAATTATGAAATGGTATCAATAGAATTTCTCAGAATATCCTTTTCCCTTCTCCCACTGAATATTAAACAATATTTTTAGAGACCTGCCACTTTAAAATCATCTACATCTGGAAAATGTACATTTCTGCATTTTTCAGCTCTTTTAGTGCATCTATTTCCACATTTTTTCTATGAATGAGAATTGCTATTTGACCAAACATGACTACTGCTCTTGCAGTTTAACCTGTGTATTGGCTGAAACTCCTAAACTTAACTCTTCTCTCTTTTGTACAGTACAGAGCAACAGATTTTGTTGTTCCTGGGCCTGGAAAAGTAGAGATGACTTATACACCGAAAGATGGCGGTAAACCAGTGACCTATCTGGTCCATAACTTTGAAGGTATGAATGGTGTCACAAAAGCTGTGATTGTCACTGGTATTTGGCATGATTCAAGTTGATGGGTGTGTTAGATTCACTGCAGGGTACAGCATCTGTACTTTCAGAGGCCAATTTCATTTGTGTGGAAGGGAAGGAGAACTTTCCAGCGCTGAAAGTTAATTCAATTGTGTTGGAAACCATAAAGCAAAGAAACAAAATACAAAACACACACACCAGACTTACCACTTCTCATGCATCTTGTGTGACACTTGCACCGTTGGTAGCTATGTCATGCACTGCTCTTTGCTGATAACAGAGAGAGAAATTCTCACATCGCAAACTCCCCACCATGCTTTGGGCTAATTGGCAGATTCTGTCAAAAAGCCAAAAACTGCTTGGAGAATGAACTACTTCTATTACTACTAAGGGAAATCCCCTCCCCCAGATCAGGGCTGAGCCATGCTGACAGGGTAGTGTGTGGGTTCCCAGCCCTGCTGCTGCACTCTAGATAAACAAAGCAATTGGTACACCAAGGCATTGAATCAAATGCCTTTCACCAGCACTATGCCATGCACTTGTGTTGAACCTGACATTTACAGTTATATGTGAATTATGTACAAATGTGCAAATTATTTTCAGGAAAATGTTACACTTGAGGCTGTACAAAACTTGGTAGCTATGAGACCCCTAACCCTAAAAGTTCTTTGGAGGACCTTGTAGTCAATCCTTTTCTGCCCTGTACATCATTAAGCATGGCAGGCTGGATGCCAATTTGCATGCTATGACTAATGGAGACTTGGCTCCTATTCCAACATACTTAGGGTCAGCTTTTATGAAACTTGGTTTAATACCCAATGTCATCTTAAAACGACTTTGCTTTTGTGACAAACAGTCAAACCTGCTTCAGTCATGAAGAGGTCTGGCTATTTCCCCAGCCACCTCAGGTACCTCTGTAATAAGTTTAACTATTTCTCTCATTACCAGGAATACACATAGGCAATGGTTAAGTTATCTTACAAGGCACTCCTTCCAAAAGTATGTTTTGGGTTTTCAAATGAGGGATGTCGTCATAAGAAAACTTACTGAAAAATACTTTGGCCAGTGATACATTTCAAATTAGGCCAGATCCTGCAGACCCAGGCAAACCTCCCATTTAAGCCAGTGGTAACTTTGCTTTGAAAATAATAGTGAAGGTCTAAGGCAGGGGTCGGCAACTTTTCAGAAGTGCTGTGCTAACTCTTCGTTTATTCACTCCAGTTTAAGGTTTCGTGTGCCAGTAATACATTTTAACATTTTTAGAAGGTCTCTTTCTATAAGTCTATAATATATAAATAAACTATTGTTGTATGTAAAGTAAATAAGGTTTTTAAAATGGTTAAGAAGCTTCATTTAAAATTAAATTAAAATGCAGAGCCCCTCGAACTGGTGGCCAGGACCCGGGCAGTGTGAGTGCCACTGAAAATGAGCTCGCGTGCCGCCTTGGGCGCGTGTGCCATAGGTTGCCTACCCTTGGTCTAAGGCATTTGGGTAAGAATTAGCCCATTTCAGGTTTCTCACTAACGGCCCCAACCAACTGTTATAGAAGTCAACAAGAAAACTCTCATAGAGATCGGCCAATGGGAACTACCTTACTGAAGTCTGTGGGATTTTGCCATTGATTTAAGTGGAAGCACAGTCAAGCCCAGGAACCTCAATCTTTTCATTTTAGTAATTGTCAACAGTAGGAAGACCATTCCAGTGGGTCTAGTTTTGATCAAACTCATGGCAGATACAGCAGCCTCTAGTAAATCTCACAACTCAAAGAAGGGGGTGTGCATGCTGCTATGAAGCCTACCCTGCTGTAATTCAGACCAGGAGAGATGACAGGAGGGTTCGGGGGAATTGTCTTTCCTTGGCTGATTGGCTCTGTATTTGTACTTATTTTTAAATCCATAGCTCCTGTTGTTCCCAATAAAATCACCAGAGTTCTCTGTGATAGAGTTGTTTCTGCTGCAAAGGGTGATTCCACTTCTATATGCCACACGCCATTTTAATGTATGTACTTTAGACTAAACAGGAAGTTAAGGAATGTTAATGTCTAACTTGTCCCACCCTGCTGGTCCACAAGCAGGTCTCTCCTCCCTCCTCCCAGGGTCTCTACAGAGGAAGGGATTACAGACTGTGGAATGGAGGACATGCACAGTTTTCCTGCCTTTCCCCTCAGACGTACACAGGCCGTGCACAGCCTAGTCAAAACACTGTCCAGGGCTGTGTTGTCTCTTCTCTATAGCCCTTATGGGGTTTCTAGGAACAGGAGAGCATTCCCTGCAGCCTGCTGACAATGAACCTGTTCTCAGGGAGCCAGAAGAGGCTGCAGCGAGGTCTGAGCCAGTGAAGAGATGCAGGGCCTCCACAGATGACCATGGATTCCCGGGACCCATGTAGTGTGGAGCTGGTCCCCACAGCTTTTGTCCACACTGTCAGTGGTTAAACCACCACTTCAAAGAAGTAGGATCTCCCACTGCAATTTCCTCCCCAGAACCCTTTTCCATGTGTTTTTTTTTTCTTTCTATGAGTAGTGGTGATCTGGACTGTAGTTAGGAGTCGTTGAAGGAAACTACATATGGCCTACAGCCATGTAAAAAGTTATTTAAGCTTAAAGATCCACCAGGAACCATGCCTAGCTCCATGCCTCACAGCACTGAGAGAATTAGACAAACGATGCATATGTAGGAGGAGGAGTCCTATTGTTTGTAACTGAATTCCATCATGTTATACTTCAGTCTCTAGAACTGCATCAGGAAAGGCAGACTGCCGAGGAGGGTTCCAGCCTGCTGGCTGGGAATTCTGTAGCGTGCTGTTAGAAATGGGGTGGGGGTTTTAGCCAGTGTTGTAGCTCATTCTTATTTACTGTTCTCTTTTCTCCCTTTCCTGATAGGCTGTGGTGGTGTAGCTATGGGAATGTATAACCTTGACCAGTCCATCAGGGATTTTGCACACAGTTCTTTCCAGATGGCATTATCTAAAGGCTGGCCACTGTACATGAGCACCAAGAACACCATTCTGAAGAGATACGATGGACGCTTTAAGGACATCTTTCAGGAGATCTACGAAAAGTAACTAGTACAGATTACTTCCAGTTTTCTCTTCTAGAGCATTTTTTCTGTAGTAGAAAGATGGTTCTTTTATTGTTTGTGAACCCCCACTGTCATTCAGAGCCCAAACCTGTGAAGTGCTCAGCACCCTCTGCTCTCATTGAAGCCAGAATGGGGCACTCAAGCATGTACTTAAGGGCTCTCCTGAATCAAGACTTTGGTGTCCATCTCCACTGGCATCTACTGATGATAAAAAGAAAGCTCTGGAGATTTGGATGGAGTCATGGAAAATCCCTAGCTAGTTGCTTTAGAACTTGAACCTCACTATTTTTTAGTAGAGCATTGCAAGTCTTCTGTCTTTAAAATGTACATATGTGTACTCTTAAAATAGCTTACATTATAAAGAGGGAATCTGTCTAGATTTCAGTAAATTGTTGCTTGGCCTTTTTTGAAGCAAGTATCTTATCCTACAGCTCTCATAATTAATTAGGGAGGTCCTTGAGTATTAGACTCCAATTGACCCCAGAAATAAGATCACACCAAATTCACTGTAAATTGGTGTCAGAAGCATGAAGCCATATTCTCCTCCCGTTCACCAGTTTAATCCTTTTAAATGCAGCTGGGTTGCTGTTGATTTGCCTCAGTGTAAGAGAGAACACCATTGGGGCTACTGATTCTCAAAGCTGAACTCATGAGACAAATTATTTTAACAGTGTTTCCTCTAATTTATGTTTGCTCTTTGTCACATATTTGAGGAGCTCCGTCATTGGTTGTCTTCCCTGCTCCCCCCACCTCTGACTGGTCACATGCTATCTTTATATGCATGCTTCATAAAAACCTATAAAACCAGGAGCAAAAGGTATTATGTACATTCTGTCCTTTCAGGTGCTGTTCAAGGCCCGTAAACATCTTCATCTGAGCCCACAGACTCTTTCCTCTCCCATTTCCTCATGCAAGTTAAGGATTTCAGCCTTTCACCTGCATGTTGCACTGACCAGAATTGTAATTGCCAGAAGCTACTTGGTGGTTTTCTTGTCTTTCAGAGAATACAGGCCCCAGTTTGAAGCCCAGAAGATCTGGTATGAGCATAGACTCATCGATGACATGGTGGCTCAAGCCCTAAAATCTGAAGGTGGCTTTATCTGGGCCTGTAAGAACTATGACGGTGATGTGCAGTCTGACTCTGTGGCACAAGGTATGTCCTGTTCCTGTTCCAGCACGTCGCTGGGCTAAGCCTCGATAACAGTCAGGCCACCAGCCTCACACCTGTGCATATGCTTATCCTAGAGCCACTGCTTTATCTCCAAACTGTTTGCAGTTCACAGACTCAAGAAAACGAAGTATGAGATACAAACTTAGCTTTAAAAAGAGTGCATCCATCTTCTATTTAGACTTCTTTGTATGATGGCTATTCCAGTGCCACAGCTACTAATGGCTCTAAACCCAAAGTGCTTGCACCAGTAGCTGGAATTTGGTCACCAAAATGCCTGCATGACTTGACCCAGGGCGCAGTGGCGAAAACTGAGCATGGAAAGGTCGCCTCAGCAAATTAGCTCAATGCCCCATGAGCAAAAAAGAAATTGTAATGACACAAAAATGTAACCCAAATGCCAAGAGCCAGATAGATATTGATATGAATAAAATTCGTAGCTCTTGGTAAGAATCCTACCCAAAGATGTGGCCTGTTGGCATGTGTGTGGCACTCGCAGGAAGAACATGAGTTGAGTAGTGTTCTTTCTTTAGCACCATCAGCAAATTTTGCCTCACACAAAACTTAGAGGGATTCTTGTTCCTTGCCCCAAGAAGCTTCCAGTGACCCAGATCTCAGAGACCTGGAAGGTGAGAAGGTGACATGAGCTCCCAGTTTTACATCCCCACAAGCTCCTCCCGCCAGAAGGCACCAGGAAAACAGGTTTTGTGGTTTTGTTTGTGTATGTTTGTTTTCCATTCCCTCAGGCTCTCACCTGTGGCTCTTTCTGTGGGATGGAGCACTCAAACCCAGTGTAAGAGCCTGATCCCATAAGTTGTAAGGTGCATGGAACAACTGTTCAAGTGTGGGAGTTCTAAGCACTGGGACCTGCAGGTTGGGACCCTAAGTGCTGAAGAATGTAGGAGAAGGAAGAATGGCCATGTGGTCAGGGCTGGATTAACCCATCACTGGATCCTAAGTAAACATACATTTCTCTTTGCCCAGTGCAGAGGAGAGGCTCTGGTAGGGTGACCAGGTGTCCTAATTTTATAGGGACAGTCCCAATATTTGGGGTTTTGTCTTATTTAGGAGCTTATTACCTTCACCCCATCCCAATTTTTCACATTTGCTATCTGGTCACCCTTGGCTCTGGAGAGGGGGAGGGGATTGGAGAGCGCCCGCCACACTCACCCCACAGTGGCGGTTCCTGTCCCATGGGGCTGGGTCCTGCTCCAGGCATTGTGACCTGGTGCATGAAGTTACAGCACCACTCAGGTTTGGCCCGGTCGGCCCTCTGTCATAACAGGTGGAGGGGGAGCGTCTGGGCCAAACATGACATGCTGCAACCCCAGGCACCAGGTCGCAATGTGCAGTGTCTGGAGTGGGGATCCAGGCCTAGACCTGGGGGACAGGAACCTGCTGCAGGATGAGTTCAGGATGGGCTCACATTCTCTTCTGCCCCTGGGGTCTCCCCTCCATGCCAGGCCAGGATTAGGGTTGTGGTGCCTGGGTGAAGGGTGGTTGGTGCCCCCTTGTTGGGGCAGGGCATTGGAGAAGGACACTGGCCTATGATTTTAACCCCTTACCCCCACAAATTTGGGTCCTAGGCATGTGCCTGATTTGCCTGTGCATTAATCCAGCCATGCATCTGGCCAAGGCAGAGGACAGGAAGTCATGACACTAGTTCTGTCAGTGCCACTGGGTCCATGTGACATTAGGCAAGCCCTTCAGTCTATCTGTGCCTGCTCCTCTCTGAATTGGGGAGGAGAACAATACTCGCCTACCACGCAGATGTTGCAAGGCAGAACTCGTCAGTGCTTCTGAAATGGTTTGAGATCCTCCCAAGGAGATAGCATGTTAATCAAAGTCATACTATGTTAGACATAGTGAGCCAGGTCATTAGCTGGCATGCACAATGTTCCTGGAGCATGTCACTTCATACCAGTGAAGGACCTGGCCCATACTACCCCAGATGACCAGGTGTGGCATAGAACAAAAATTTAAATCTCTGTACAGGAGCAAGTTTTTCCTCCCACTCCCAAAGCGTTTTATCTGATGGAACTTTTCCGTAGAGAATGGAGATGAACGTGACAAGGTAAATGTGGGGAATGAGTAAGGTGACCATATTTCCCAAAGGGAAAACGGGACACCACGTGGGGCTGCCCCAAGCCACTTACCCGAGCCCTTCCCCAACCCCGCACGTGGGGCTGGCCCGTGCCTGCCCCCCTTCTACACCACACATGGGGCTGACCCAAGCTGCTGCCCTGAGCCCTGCCTCTCCCACGTGCAGGGCTCTCGTCCAAGTCCAGCCTGCTCCCCACGTGGGGCTGGCATCATTCCTCAGCTGAGCCCTGTTCCCTCCCCTCCACATGGCTGGTGTTGCTGCCATGTGGAGGGGAGGGATCTGCCTGCCCTCGCACAGCTGGCATTGCTGCTTGCGCAAACCCCGTTTCCCCTCCACCCCCAGGGGTGGCGCTGCCGCTCACCCCCGCATGTTCCTCTGTGCCCCAGTAGGGGTGCACGCCCCACTTTTTTGGCAAAAATGGACAATTGCCCTGTTTACTCTTGCCAGCTGATGATCAATTGGCAAGAGCAAATGGGACAAATGCCCATTTTTGCCAAAAAAAAAAAAAAAAAGTCATCACAGCTGGGACATGGCTTTAAAAAGGGACTGTCTCGGGCAAAATGGGCCATATGGTCACCTTAGGAATGAGGATTGACAGCAAAATACATGAACAAATAAGAAGCAGGGCAGTGGAACTGGGAAGGGGGCAGGAGAAGTGCCACCACAATGGAAATATTGTGGGGGCTCTGCCCCCAGATAAATTCACACACACTGGGGTGGGGGAAGATGAGAGCAGGATCTGCCGGAGCTGGAGCAGCTGCAGCAGAGCCCAGGATTGGGCCAGGGAGAGGGATGCAGAGGGACTGGAATGGGCCTGGGAGCAGGTAGGAACCCGCCTGGACCTGGCTCCCGACACCTCCCTGAGCCACGTCTCAGTGCCTCCCCTCCTGTCTCTGCACGCACACCCCCTAAGGAAATCTTGCATTCCTCCTACTGCAGCTAGCTTTTCCCATTGCTTTTTTCCCCTAGGAGAAATATGAATCTCTCTTGGGAGAACTGAATTTCTTCTCTTGTTAGGACCACCGAGTGTGAAATCAACTGCAAAATCCGATTCCTAAACAGCCTTGCCGCTCCCATCCCCTTCCCATGCTGCCTTGCAGTTTTGAGTGACTCTTATTTTAGAGCTTTGGGAGTCAATGGGAGAGGAGAGGTGCTCACAGACTGAGCTCATTGACAGAAAAGAAAAAAGTGGCTGGTTATGGTGAATATGAATTTGCTTGAAGTGGGGCAAAATGTCTGCAGTTTTCTAGTGGCCTTGGTGAATAACTTCTATGATTCAGACACAAGAGCAGCTTCCTAAGTCAGAACTGAACGAGTGGGTGTTTTAGTATTTAATGTATGGCTGTTATTCAGGAATTCTACGTTTGTTTGGCTTCCCTTGTGGCTTGGCAGAGTGGTGTAGCTTTAGCAGAGTCGGGGTTTTCAGAGGAAGACTTGACCCATGTGATTATAACCTGCAGGGTATGGTTCTCTGGGGATGATGACCAGCGTACTGATCTGCCCAGATGGCAAGACCGTGGAAGCAGAAGCTGCTCATGGCACAGTTACGCGTCACTATCGCCTGCATCAGAAGGGTCAAGAAACTTCCACTAATCCCATTGGTAAGATGCCTCGTGTTTCTCTGACTGATTGCGACATGGAAGAAGGAGTTAAGACTGAACACCCGCATTGTTGTTTCTGCAAATTCCTGCATCGCAGAATGCCACACATGCTAATTGCATGATAATTTGTGCATCTTCTTTGGTACTTCTGCCATGTACAGTACAAGCAGCTTGAAACTGACTGGATGGGAGCAATGAATTAACCTATGAGATGTTCTGACGTCCCTGCGTTAATGGTGTAGTAATGGCACCACTGGGTTGTTTTGCTTTCCCATAAAATAGGTTTACGCAGCTGATAAGCACAAGTGAGCAGAGTATAGGTTTGTCTATGTGAACATTTAGTTCACCACAAGCCAGGGTGTAAATCTACCCTGCACATGTGGACCCTGGTGCGATGCACTAAAGAGTTCCCTCGTGTGCTTTATTCTACTCCTGTGTAGATTAAAGCACACTAGGAACTTTTAGTGTGGGGCAGCAGGGTCCCCATGGGCACTTAGCGCGTGGCAGGCTCGTGCACGATAGATTCACTCCCCAGCAGCCCGCACACTACATGTGTGTATCAACAAGTCCTATAAAATCATGATAAAACATCATCTGCACTTACACGCGTTCTCCGTGCATCGTGTTACGGGGAAGTAATCAGATTCCAGCTTGTATGGTATTTCATAACTTTGGATGTTTTAATTGCATGTAGCTCTTCGTATTGGCCTCTGTTCCTCTCCATCATGTACCACAGACAGGAGCAAAAGAGATACTGGAGCTTAAAAACAGATAAGGAATAGCACATGGGCTGCTTTAAAACCCAAAGAAGAGACAGTGACATGAAGTCACTCCCGTTCGCACTCCAGATTTTCACTGAAAGTTCAGCTCTTCTCATTGACTTTCATCAGTTGTTCCATTTCTTACTCGGGGGATTTCTTACTTGTTTGTTGTGACAGTGCAGCCTCATCTTATTGTTTCAGCAGTGCAGTTACACTCTCTTTCTCTTTAGCCTCCATTTTTGCCTGGACTAGGGGACTGGCTCACAGAGCTAAACTGGATAACAACGCCGACCTCAAGAACTTTGCCACCGCCTTGGAAGAGGTCTGTGTGGAGACTATAGAGGCTGGCTTCATGACAAAGGACTTAGCTGCTTGCATTAAAGGTTTACCTAAGTAAGTATGCGGTGTCTGCGTTGCCATGGCATTGCTGTGAAAGGCTGTAGTGACCAGTAATGCATGGCAGGCTGGTGGGGGGTAGGTTTAAAACCACCGTTTATTATTTGCATTACTGTAACAGCTAGGTGCCCCCATCATGGACCAGCAACCTTTATGCCAGGCGTTGCACAAGCACAGAATAATCAGAGTAGCCGGCTCTTACACAGATCTCAAAGCATGGCACAAAGGAAGTCAACATTGTTAGTCCTGTTTTACACGCCGAGAAATTGACTGATCAGAGTGGTGAAATGATTTGCGTATGGTGAAGAGAAAGTCCCTGCCCCCAAGAGCTTACAATCGAAGTAGCTCAATCCATCCTGTCTGGCCAAATGGTGTAAGACCCCAGGTTGACCAGAACAGACTGGGAGAGGGTTCACGGCTGGCTTACAGTGACACTTGCTTTTATTAAATGCAAGTGTGAACGGCACTAGTATGAAGGCTTGGTTTCAACACCTCCTAAAACCTACAGAAAATAGAATTCTGACCATTCTCTCCTTCACATGCCCCTCCATGGTGACTAGATCTTCTGTTAAGGGTGCCGGGATAGTCTTGCATACCATCTGAGCTGCAAACACAAAGTGAGGCAAGTAAAGAAGGGCCAATCATATCCCTCATCATGTCCTTCTACAGTCTTAACATTCTAGTACAGAACTAAACCGTTCAGCTCAATGTGAGTTGATCCTGTTAACAAGGGATTGAAGAGAATTGTGCATTGTATAGTTCAAGACTGACTCTACAATCTCTTGGGCAGGCCACCGTATTTACACTTTCCCTATCAACTGTAATATCTGGCCCAAGCCTCCACATGCCTGATGCAAATCAGAGTCAAGTCTTCCAGCTTTTCCAAGGATGGGTGAGAAGTGCCTGTAGGCGGGAGGGGCATGTCGTTTTACTGGCAGAGCAACGAATATACATGTTCCCGTCATAAATCAGTGAGTGGGGAGTGCCAGAAAGCCTAAGACCACTCGCAACAACAAAACAGGCAAAAGGGAAAGCAGTGCTGCTGTTAATCCCAGGCAGAGGTTGTCTTACTAGTCTATGCACTAGGTAGGGCCTATGTAAACAAGAGTGCAGGTTCAAATCTGGAAGAGGGCAACTCAGTCCTTTCTGAGGTAGATACAATATGAAAGTCTTGTCTGCTCTGGGGATCTAGAAGATCCCTGGCACTTTGCATTGGAGGAGGGGTTTGCCCTGCTCTCTTTTGTCCAAACATTTCCCCCTTCCCTTACTGTGCACCCAGCATAGTACACTGTTATCGGCATGTCTGCTCCGCTCCTGCACTGGCTTCATTTCAGGGCTGGAGCCTGCATAGCTGACCCTTTTGGCTGAATGGTGCTGATGCGGGTTTTACACTCTCCTAATGAGACATTAAGCTGTTTTAGAGACTGTTGAAGCATAGTTACTTCAGGAGGTTGTTTTACATGAATCCTGAATGAGCTGCAGCCACAATCTGTCCAGGAGGGTGCTCCCCACCCACCCTGGCCCTCTGGACCTTATTATCAGGCCCCTGTCCCACAAACCCCCAGTCCTCTCCCTTCCGTAACGTGAGCTAGCTGTGCGACTTGCAATTGGTTAGTTTCCGAACCGTGCCTAGAGAACAGCTGTATACGCTCATGCTCCACACATTCCATTGCCTCACCCTCGTATCCCGCCCTGACACCAAGTGGCAAGACCTCTTACCATCCATGGAGGGTGAGGAACCCTGGTGGGCCAGCCTGTATTCCACTTTGGTCCCACAGGAGACCGGGGAGATCAGCTGGTGGCTCCTTCATGGAGCCATGAGCATGGCTGTGTGCCTGGCGTGCTTCACCACTCTCCCTGACACCTGTCCCTTTTGCAGCATTGGGGAGAACCTGGTGCACATCTACACCCAGCATGCCAGGTTGCAGCCCCTTTCCTGCTCCTCCAGAACCTTCTCCTTAGGTTCTGGCTGCCCTTTTCCCCTCATCTCCTGATTTATGCAAGCCCTATCCCAGCCCCACGAAGTCAAGAGACCTCCTCCTAGCACTGACCAAGGTGACCATCTAGAAAACCAGGAGGAGGATGCAGGATCGGAAGGTGCTCTGCAGTTGTGGGGCCTGTTTCCATTCCTTGGTTTGATCACGCATCCGGGCAGAGTTCCTCTGGGCTCCCTAGACACCTTCAAGGAGCAGTGGGTGCTGTCTGGGGTTCTCTGCTTGGTGTCCCCTTCTGGATCCCAGATTTTGGCCCTATAACCTCACTCCTGTCCCTGTTTTTCATTTGTGGTCCCCCGGACTTGCTTGAGCCCTGGGCTCAGTAGCTCCTCCCCTTAGGCTGAGGGAGGGGCTCATACCCCCAGAATGCAATAGGTAGTGTTGCCTAGCACTCTGTCACACTCCCCTGCAGTCCTGTTGCAAGGGTCCCTGCTCAGAAGTAACCGTCATTCTATAAACGGATCAGTGTTTTATGCTCTTCTTTGGTAGTGTTATAACTCAGAGCCTGAAGAGCGTTTTTCCCTTTACGCTTGGCAGCATCAGTGCCGTAAGATGGTTGTTTGGTGTGTTTTTTCCCTCTGCAGCGTGAAGCGGTCTGATTACTTGAACACCTTTGAGTTCATGGAGAAGCTTGCTGAAAACTTGAGCTTGAAACTAAACTCTCAGCCCAGACTTTAAGGTCGGACATCAGGAAGCGCTCTGCAGAGAAGCCTGCCTCTGTCTGGTGACTGGCTTACCCTGCGGTGTGTAACATTTCCCAGTACTGGGAGGATTGACACAGGCACCTTTTGTAAAATGAAACCTGTTTAAAAACCTGTTTTAACTCATTAACTGGTGGGATATGGGCTCTATTTTGCCAGCCATCTGAATGTGGTAGGACACCTGACAACATTCAAAGCAGGCCAGGGCTTCCCTCCTCCTTGATTTATCCCTCACTACTGCCTCTTTCCCCCCGCCCTTCTGCCTCGCTTCAAAACCAGAGGATGATACATGAGTGGCTAAACCCATGGTAACTTACTGTACAACAGACGTAGAAACTGGAACAGTCGTCTCCTCTCTAGCATCATCCGCTGACTGTGCCAGCAGCACAGTAACCTCCAGCTTTTCAATAGTCTGTCCTATGAATGCATTAAACCAGCTTCCCTGATAATGGCAACCAGAGCATAGTAGCCTGGTGATGGGAGGTTACTTGAACACTTAATGAATGCTGGAAGCTTGTTTCAGTTCCCTGGGGTAAATGGCTACTAACCCATGATGTAGTGGGGCGGGGGGAGGGAAGTCTCTGTATTTCATTATACACCCTTCTTACTGTATGGGAATTGTTACCTCCTACCAGAGCCCATGGATTTCATAAAGGGGCAATTACTCAAGCTGTTTTCTTCAGGCAGCTGAATGCTTCTTATTCAGCCTCTTATTGTTGTGACACTTCAATGTTCAGCATTACGGTCTATTGTGAAACACTATTCCAGCCATGGTTTGTTTTCCTTGAAGGATATTTTAGTTTGGACTAAAATAAAACCAGAACTAACATCCTCTTGTCTCCTCTTGTGTGTGTGAGAGGAGGAAAAAACAGAAGCATCTACAATAAATCCATTTAACTGCACTACCTATCAACCCAGTTAATGCGACAGATTTCATTAAGCAGAGTAACGTTGTAAAGATGATCCTATTTCAGATGTAAAAAACTTAATTCTTATTTACAAACTACTGTTTGCTAGTAAGTTATTCCACGTTTTTGCCTGTGACAAGTTGAACTTGTTGGCAGTAGATGTAGAAATTGCGTATTTCCTTATTGTAAGGAAAAACGACAGCAGTGACGTCAATTAACTGTAACTTCTAGTAATGGGTGAATATCATGTAGCTCCAGCTAGCGCATACCAGAGTTTACAAGGCTTTGCATAGCTCTGCACAATGTAATATGGCTGAAGCCCTCCCCAGCTCCCTCTCTGCCTATGACCTAGTTACAGACAAACACACAATTTCATCACGCCTGCAGGCCCCCAGCCTGACTGCTGCTTGCTACTGCCCACCTCTTTAAGGCTCTGTGGCCTTGACTGGTAATCTCCCAGTTACAGTGGGAAGCCCTAGAGTGGTTAGTGGAGCAAGGGAATATAGTTAAGAAATTGGCTGCCAATGAGATCTATTCGTCTGTGGAATCATTTGCCATGGACTGTGCTGGAAACCCCACCTATTCCACATTTAACCCCTACTGGACGCTACACTTGAAGATATGCAATATGGAAAAATCCTGCACTGGCTGGGGAATGGGGTAGATTACCTTGTATTCCCCCTCCCCCCACCTACTGCCACCCAAAACCTCTGGATTCTCTGGCCACGGCTGTGGAGGTTGAGAGGTAAGGTGAGGGGTTGGAGTAGAGACCCCAAAAGTACAGATTTCCATGTGGCCACATAGGCATAAAGCTCCTGGGTTTGCATAACTGACCCTTTTTACAGTGCAGAAAAGCAGTAGGCATCTTACAGAACAAACAGGTGGTATTTTACCCTCTAATATTCGATGGGACATATGAGAAGTAATAGCAAACGACAGGAAGCAGATGAGATGGGGGAAATGGAGAATTATAGCAATGAGATCATGAAGTCATTCGTTATAGGCATGTGCACGTCTTGCTGGCTGCATTCTGAGGGATTATGAATTGTTTCAGTTGTGGGCGTTGCAGAAGACTCTTGAAGGGATTTGAGTGGTAGATGTGTAGAGGGTGGGCACAGTTGTTTGGGAAAAGATTCAAATCTGGTCTGCAAATCCCAAGTTTTCTCTAGAACACAAAACTTGCATTTTTGTAGGAATAGGAGACCAAAGCAACCGCTAATGCCTGTCCTTGTAGGCTGAAACGATATCTGCGATACGCCCTGTTTCTCTGACGTCTTCAGCGGTTAGATGCAAACAAGAATAGTAAAACAGACTTTGTACCCAAAGACGGTACATAATGGCAACTATAAAACCAGCAGGGACCAGATTATGACTAGTTACGTCAGTGTCAACCCTACTGACCGACCTAACAGGCTCAGAAGCCAGCCAAACGGATGCTCAAAGCCTGCAGCCAAACAGATGCTCAAAGAGCTGGTTAAGAAAGTAAATTAACTTAATACAGGCTGTGGGATGCTCAGTCCCAAATTTGACTAGCTAGTAGCATAGTCCAGGTTGATCTAGGGAGCGGCATTGACACTACAGAGTGCCACTCATTTTGAAACATGGCTCTCTAAGCTGCTAGTTACGTGTAGGGCCTGTTATAGGAGTCCATGGCCTATTCCCAAAGTGCATTAGAGAGCTGGGTTCATTTCAACCTGTGTAACTGTTCTTGCGGAGCTGCTCACTACACATCCACGCTAAAGCCATTGCAAGAGAAACACATTAGCAGCCCCCTGCCGCAAGTGGGAGGGTCACACAAAGATTGAGTTCAACAGCCTACCTAGACAAACACCAATACGAGGAACACTCCTAGCAGCTCCACCGGGCAGTGACGAGCAACTCATAATAAGAGGACAAGAAATCAAATACACTTTATAGAGTCCAGATAGTGTTAATGTCTAGACACTACAATGACCAGGCCTAGCGCCCCAGCTCCTGGAGTCATGTGATGAGCACAGAATCTTTGCATTCATTTAAAAAAAATATCCCATTTGGTTATGATAAAAGCCTTGAAAACGTGGCCAAAATGTGACTGGTGCAGTAATAACTGCCTGAGTCTGCAGACAGCCTGAGAACAGCTGAGAGGGGTGCACTGCCCCAGGCATCACAACAGGGTGTTAACATCAAACCTTACTGCTGTAAGGCCCCCTCATCACCACCATCCAAGCAAGGGGGCTCTCTGTAGCAAGCCCAGCCACTCCCCCAGCTATACCTTGGCCACTCATGCAGGGGAGAAGCAGTGACCCCTGCCACTCTCCACAGAACACTGGTGATGGGAGAAGGTGGGCCCCCCTACTACTGCCACATAAGGTGAGGGGTGGGCCTGTAGCAGAGCAGGCCAAGCACTCACAGCTCTCCTATGTCCTCCATCAGATTTGGTGGTGCTCAGCTCTTCTGAAAACCCAGCCCAAGGTACCGAAACCCCTGCTGGGGCTCCCGCAGAAGACAGGAAGGTCAAACCCAGCAGCACTGGTTCCCCAAAGCCCAGAAGACTAGCCCAGGGGCCATTACCACTGAGGGTCTGGCTTCGCTGCAGAGGTAGCCTGGTTAGCAGCCACATTGCAAAGCCCTACCTGAGTTACTGCACGCTCACCGGTGCTGCAGTCCCCTGCGTGTTGCTAGGACTTTGGGGGGACATCCCATGATTCTTAGCACTGCAGGAAACAGCTGCTGTAGGATTCCTGCCCAGTGGATTATGGGAGAACTTGTCTGTCCTTCTGGGCACACGGGGAATTATGGGAAGGCACTGGAGCATTAGCCATATTGGAGTGGTTGAACCTGGGGTCTCACTGCAATATGTGTGGGTTATGCACCCAACTGTAGGCAAAACTCTGGCTTTAGCCTGTAGCCCAGGGCAGACCAGCTAGCCCAGGTTGAAAGCACCACCACCAACCACACTCAAATCGGAGATTTTTGTGTGTAGACAGCTCAGGTTAACTCTGCAGTGAAGACAAGAGAAACCAGGAAACTCAAGGGCCATCACACTTTATATTGTCTACTGGGCAAATTGAAACCGTGTGGCGAGTCTGAGTGACTGACTCACTCAAGGTAGTATTGTCCAAAATCTGTGACTGCTTTCCAAGTGTGCATGCTGCAACCACAGCCAGTGATAGGCAATGGGCAGTAATCAGAGCAATATGTT
The DNA here is from genome assembly GCF_003597395.2 of Chelonoidis abingdonii. NCBI lineage: Eukaryota > Metazoa > Chordata > Testudines > Testudinidae > Chelonoidis > Chelonoidis abingdonii. The sequence continues at coordinate 16,039,874 of NC_133778.1, forward strand.
TGGAAAAATGCTTTAGTAGCACAGAATGCTATGAGAAGGAAGAGAATGACACTAGAGATTAGTGCCTCTTACAGTGTGCCTTCCAAAGACAAAAGAAAAGTCGCTATTTTTAAAATATAAAGCCCTGCTAAATTCATCCCCCCACATGCAGTGATTTTAACAGCCAGGGGGTTGATTTCAGAGAAGCATGCGGTCAGTCATTTACTTCGGGCAGAATTTTTTTGTTTTATTTTTGTCCTGTATTTTGCCCAGATCTGCTCTAAGGTTTTAGAGAATCACATGACCTTGACCTGGGAGGTAGTTTTGCTGGAGAGCTGCAAACTGGCTTTTCTAGAAGCTGACATCCTACGTGGCCCATAGCCCTTGAGCTGCACAGGGACCGTAGAGAGGGTTGCAATGACATTGAGGCACTATTAACAGGGTCCATTTGAACTTATTTTTCCTTATATTGAAGCTATTTCTTCCCTTCTGGAATGTTGTTTGGGACTGTCCGTTATAGAGCAGCCAGTGGAGGCTGGAAATGGAAGACTAACAAGTACAAAGTTGGTTGGTCGCAGTTACACATATTGGGGTCAGAGAAGCAGGAACTAGGCCCATGGAGTAACTCCACTGACCTGTGTGATAAGGAACCGTGTAACAAAGAGGCGAATAGGGCCCAGTTCACTCTGCTGACTTGCTAAAAACAGCTGGTGGCCTTTGGTTTTCGGTGTGGTTTCTTTGTAAGCAGTTAACTCAGACCCACCTTGTTTAATGCTAGCGCTAATGAACTCCTCTGCTCTTAACACCCCATTCTTAAAGACGGGGAGAGGTTCCCAGCTAGCGTTTGAGTCAATAAAGCAGCAGAGCATTGACTTACCCAAGGAGGACTCAAGAACAAGGAAGGATTTGATGGTTTTGCAGAGTGGAGACTAGGGGCACAAAAACTACACCATTTTGGCACACCAAACGGGAGTAAACAAGCCTTAGGACAAAACTGGAGGGAAGACTAAAGCAGCAGGACTTATATCATCTCTGTGGTTAAAAAAAATCCCCATATGTCAGACATACAGCAACAGTGGATGTATGTAAGGCCTGACCCAGCTCCTATGGAAGTCAATGGAAACTCATGGCCTTTCAGGGATTCTGCAGTGTTTTACCCAGATTGTTCTTTTACTTATTATTGCACAAGCACAGAACTCCTTCCAAGTGGTTCCTTCCAGTGGGCTGGATTTGATGACCTTCTCGAGGTCCCTTACAGACCTACATTTCTGTGATTTTATGACAAATCACTGGATTCTGAATATACAGGAAACCTTCCCAGTGGAGAAGCCATGCCAGAAAGCAAGACTGACGAGCTGTGGAGTTCGACCAAATCTGGCCCAGTGCTCATTGACCATCTAAATAGAACTTACTCCCATCACAAACTACACCCCCTACCGGGATGTGTAATCGCAGGGGATCCGAACAACCTGTCCACATCTCCCCAAGTCCCGTCACCTTCCTCCATTGCCCCATCCCCACCCTGGAATGGCTCCAGTGGGTAGCAGAGCATTGGAAGACGCAGGTGTAGCCTCACTGGTGCAAAGGGGCCATAAGGCACGGTCTCATCTGGCCCCACCTATAAGAATGAGACCAGGAATGTGAATTTTAGAAGGTAAAATGGTCGGACTTTATTTAGCATTCCACTATAAAAATAAAATAAATACATTGTGCAAACTCCCTTCTAAGTTCTCTAGCGAGTTCAAACTGCCCCAGCAAAAAGTACAAGACAAACTGATATCAAGGCATGATGCTGGGTTATATTTGATGATTTTTAGCTACAGAAAAATAAAAATATTTACTAATCATTTTGAAAACAGACGATTTATGTATGTTGCAGTGGATCATTCATGAAGACATTTTTCTTCCTGTTTGACCCTCTTGGATTTTTCCTTTTCTTTTGTCATTTTCTTCCTTTTGGTTTTATAGACAGGGGAATGCAGGAACTCTGTGTTTGTAAAGGGGTCACCACGCCTCAATTTGCTGCAGAATAAAAAGGGTTAAATATTATTAACCAACTATCATAATACAAATAAAGTGCTGGTCAAACTTAGGCGTGTTCTAAACCTGCAAGTTTTACCCATAACACTATTTTTTTTACCATAATAGTTATACCAGTATAAGTCACCTTGGATTTTTACTGGTGTAACCTTATTCCTCCTTCAAAAGGAAAACAGACATACTAGTATAAAGGTTCTTTATATGGGTATAAAATGTGTTCACACTAGGGAAGGGTCTTCTTCCAGTGCTTGCAAATGTCCATTCCAACATAGACATGTGCATGCCCTGAGCACGGTTGCCGGAATTTTTCCCCTTAGTGCAGTGGTCCCCAACCTTTTCCTCTGCCGGGCGTCAGAGGAAGGACCACTGCAGTGGTGGAGCACCTGCCGAAATGCCGCCGAATTTCGGCAGCATTTTGGCGGTGATGCCTGTCGATGATGCTGCTTGCCACCAACAAGTGACGTCATTGAGAGGCGTCGCCGCCGAAATTCAGGAGCAACGCCTGTCGATGACGTCATCCGTCGATGGCAAGCGGTGTCATCGAGAGGCGTCTCTGCCAAAATGCCGCTGAAATTCGGCAGCATTTTGGCGGGTGCTCTCCCGGGGGCCAGGGCGCGGGTGCATTAAGATGCCCCTACGGGCGCCGCGTTGGGGATCCCTGCCTTAGTGGTATCCATTGGGTTGGCTCCAGCTCTCTGGTGCCGTGTGTTTATAGCGCCGGTATAAAGGGCCCTGCCGACCCTGCTCCCCTTCAGTTCCTTATTACCACCTGTGATGTTTCCTGGAGCCCCTCATTGCTCAGGTGATTTTAATCCAGTCATTAGTGTAATTAGTTGCTGTAATTGTAGTGGTTAGGTTAGAGTTGTTTTAGTTCTTAGATAGTATTAGATGCCTTGGTGCTTCACTTGCAGGGTTGTCCGCTTCCCTGGTGCTAGGGCCCGGCTCAGTCACTGGGTTTCAAGCCCCACGCTTCCTGCGGTAAGTCTATGGCTATACCAATATCATTAAAGCAGTACAGCTTTCAAGTGTAGACAAGGCCTGAAGATAGCTGGTGAGATGCAACCCTCACAATGAGAAAATGCCCCTATGCTGGAGAGATTGATGCACTGAGTTTTTAGAGCATCTTTAGAGAAATCAGCCACTGTTCTGTAACTACTCAGATATTCTGCTTACTGAAAAAGAAAAAAAAAGCACCCGTCATGGGAACTTGACTGAATCAATGGCCCTTGTTGTAATATCTTTAATATACATATACAAAACGGCTTCGGATGTCTCAGAAGACAGTGAAGTACAAATGTTGCTTTCTGTTCCTATTCCTTGTATAGCTAGGAAACAGAATTTTATTTTCTACTCTCTCTCCACCTACTTATTATTCCAGTTTAGAGCAGGCCTGCACAACATGCGACCCGCATGCAGCCCACGGAGGCTCACTGTGCAGCCCGCGGCTGGGAATTAAAGGGCTCTGGGCTGCCAGCAGCAGCGGGGAGCCCTGAGGCCTTTAAACCTCAGCCACGGCTGGGATTCAAAAGGCTCTGGGCTGCCCGCAGCGGTGGGGAGCCCAGAGCCCTTTAAATCTCAGCCGCCAGGGCCGGCTTTAGGCCATTTCAACCAATTCCCCTGAACCGGCCAGCCCCTAAAAGGGCCCCACGCCTAAGCCCCAGTACGGTGTACCGGCAAAAGCCAGTGCGCTGTACCGGGGTGGCCTAGCTTCCCCAGGGGCAATTTAAAAGGCCTGGGACTCCCAGCAGGGGCTGGAGCCTCAGGCTCTTTAAATTGCCACCAGAGCCCCACTGCTGGAGCCCTGGGGTAGGGCTGTGGGGCTCTGGGGGCTATTTAAAAATTCCAGGGTCCCATCGCTTCTACCACCCCGGCCCTTTAAATAGCTGCCGGAGCCACACCGCTTCCCCAGGGCTCCCTCTGCTATTTACAGGGCTGGGGCGGTAGAAGCAGGGGAGCTCCGGGCTTTTAAATAGCCCCAGAGCCCTGGAGTAGCTGGGGGGGGGGGGAGGCTCCAGCTGCCTTGCCGCCGCCTCTGGCCACATCCTTTAAATAGTCCCCAGGAGCCCCGCCAATTCCCAGGCTCCCGCAGCTATTGACAGGCCCAACCACTGGGCTAGCAGTGGAGAGCAGGGAGCCCCAGGCCCTTTAAATACCCCACTGAGCCTGGGCTGCTGCTGCTACCCTTGGTGGGGGAGGTAAGGTAGGAGGGGGCACTCACCATACAGGATGGGCTGTACCCCTGTACCTGCACCAGCTGCCCATAGCCAACCCTGCTGCACCCCTGCCTGCCACAGTCAGCTCCCCCCCCTGCCCTGCCTGCACCAGCTGCCCTGCAGCCGCCCTTGCACCCGCTGCCCGCAGCCAGCCCATCTCCAGCCAACTCCCGACCCCTCCTGCCGCCTCCAGCCCTGCTCCAGCCCTGCTCCCCAGCCAGCCCCCTGCAGAAACCCCTGCCCTGTCTCCAGCCAGCCCTGCCGCACCACCAGCCTGCCTGCTTCCGCACCAGCCTGCAACCCCCTGCCCTGTCTCCAGCCAACCCTGCTGCATCCCCTGCCCTGAAGCCAGCCAGTCCCAGCACTCCTTTTGTCTCCAGCCCTGCCCATGGCTGCAACCCACTCCCCCCCTGGTCCCTGCCTGAAGCCAGCCAGGCCCCACCCACACCTGTCTCCAGCCTGCCCTGCACACCCTTGCCCAGCCTGCAGCCAGACCTCTACCTGCTCCAGCCCCTCCCCCCGCAGCTTCAGCCCGCCCCATGTCCACTGGTGCCCTGCAGTTTCCCAGGGCAGTAACCCTGCACACACCTGCTTCAATGAGGGGGGCAGGGAGCAGCAGGGACCCACACGAGTGCACCCCCTAGCACATCCTCAGGGAGTGGCGGAGCTCATTTCTTAGTTTCAGACCCAGCTTTTTAAAAGAGACTTTAGGGTGGGTTAACAACAACCTCCTGTATTTTCCTGGACATGTCAGGCTTTTTTGGTTCTTAAATCACCAATTCCAAGAGGAAAATACGGACGTATGGTAAACCCTTGTCATCTCTGCCGGGCCCCCCGAAAATGTTCGAATGGGCCCCGCACTTCCTAAAGCCGGCCCTGCAGCACGGAGGGGTTCAAAGGCTCTGGGCTGCCCACAGCCGTTGGGGGCCCAAGAGCCCTTTTGATCCCGCCGCGGCTGAGTTTAGGACATGGCTCAGGCTCGCTCCACCCGGCAGCCCAGAGCCGTTTGATTCCCAGCGGCGGCTTTGTAGGGCAGCCCAGAGCCGTTTGAATCCCGCACGGGCTCCGTGACGAGGCTGGCTGGATTTCCAAGGGCTCAGCTTCCCCTCGTAGCAGGAGCTGCTGGGCTCTGTAAATCCCTGCCCCAGCCCAGCCACCTCCGGGTTCCCAGCTGCCAGAGCTCGGCCTTTAATTGGACCCTGAGGGCTCCCTGTCACCTGTCTTCGAGCTGGAGCCCCTGGTTGATTTTCAAATCAAGCTACACGGCTCCCCCCCAACTTTCCTTTTTGGCCCACACTGTTGTGGGGCGGGCGCGGCGGGAAGGAGGGTTTGTTTCTGCAGGCGGGCTGTACTGGCGGGTTTCTGCTGGCCAGGAGGTCCTGGGGGTAAGGTGGGGGGAGGGTGGAGGTTTCGGCCCTCAGCTGTTTTCTTTGGAGTAATGTAGCCCTCGCCGCTTTACGAGTTGTGCAGGCCTGGTTTGGAGGTTTCTTACTTACAGGGATGGGTTTGTATAGGGTTGTGATTTAAATTTCAGCAATTAAAAAATAATGGTGAGTAATAAACCTGGCCAAGGGTTGTGCTGGACATCAGCTCTTGGACAGTAAGCCTACAGGACGCCACGCAGGCATCTGTGCTAACTGATCCCAAGGCAGGATTGTGGCCTAAATTCAACATGATACAAGTGGATGCCACAAACCGATATAGAACACAGAATTGCTCAGGAAGGGCCCGATCCTGCAAAGGGATCACGCAGGTAGACTCTCAACTCAGCAAGTTCCCACTGACTTCAGAGAGCAGACAACAGCCGTACGAGGTCTGTCTAGGCAGACACACATTTTATGGAGCCATGTGTTTTTGTTCTGTTGGTTCCCCCATCACGTCTAGTGGGCAAAAGGCTGTTTTAGGAGGATTTGGATGAAGGTAGGGATGGGACTAGGTCTAGCCACCGACTGGGGAGGGCATGCCAAGCAGTAGGGGAGGCTGGCACATAGGAAAAGCCCATTTCAAAAGAACACAGATGTGCAGGGGAGGCGCTGGGGGGTTAGAAATACCGACCTATTGAGTTTCGGTTCTGCATAGCAAGCCGGGTCCCGCCTCTGTCTGGTCGGACGTGCCAAAGACTCTTCTGAACTGATGGATGACCGAAAGTTGGCATTAGTCAGATCTTGCAGGGCTTTGTTCTCTGTAAAGGCAGGGACATTTGAAAGGATTTATTCAAAATATTGCCAATTCCCTGACAAAGCCCATTTAAATCCACCCGAGACATCACCTGTGAGTGGAGAAGAGAATGAGTAATGTCCAGCCAGAGTTCTCTGAAAGTTGCATCTAGCACCTTTCCCTTCACCCCTAAACACAGGAGACTGTTTGGGAGGTTGGGATGTTTCTCCACCCCCTTTGGTCCAAAACTGGGTTTATTGTTCAAAAACCAGTTTTTTTATTTTATAATATTGTAATTTTTCCTTGCGGTAGAGCCAACAAGCCCCAGTCAGCAGCAGGGCCGTATTGTATGTACAAAAAGTTCTTGACAGTACATTCCTTGGGGCAGGGACTATCTAAAAAAGACACAGCAGGGAGGTAAGAGCTAAGGAAGTGCGATCGAGGATACGTAGCTGGGAGAATTCCAAAGCTAACTATGAAAGCTGGATGTAACTGCAGCATCTACTGAAAACCTTCCCAAGGGAAATTAGCAAGCCTGGGGGATGGGAGGGGGAAATCAGCGTAATGCTACTTCCAGACCTCCAGTTACAGGTAAACACCCTTGCAAAGTCCACTCTGCTTTTCAAACCAGCCTGATTTTGAAACACTATAGGAAAAAAAAAAAAACCACACAGCTTTTTTGCAGAGTAACCAGTAGTAACAGAACCTCTCCCCTAACTGACTCCTGTCTACATGCACATCTCCCCCAGCCCTGCTCAGATCATCAGTGGGAGCTTATACAGGTGGAATGAGGGCTGCCAGTGGCCCCATTAGCCATAATTAAACTACTGGGCCTATTAAACTTTGCCTTTCTTCAGATGCCTTATACCCTCTAATGCGAGAGACTGGGAGAAAGTGACGGGGGGCTAAAATTGAACTCCACGTGGAGTCCACGTTGTCTGGGTGAGGGGAACGGGCACGTTTCAGAACGAAGCAGATGACTGGAGATGCAAGATCCCTTATCAAGTAAGTGTGTTGGCAGCCTCTGGCGTGGAGTGTGTGTATATTTCTATACAAAATTATGCCTCTCATTTTAATGCACGAGACATGGAATTAAAAACTCTGTAGCAACATTTAATCACCCTCAGTGCAGTATTTGCCTTAAAGGCCTCAGAGCGTATCCATGAGTCTAAGCAGCTAGATCCATCCTGTGTGTGTTCACAGGGGCACCTGAGCTATCAGACCGACTCTGTGAGAGGCACAGAAATGCTAAACCCTTGGGTTAACTCTGGAAGAATCTACAAAGACCCCATATTACTACGACTTTGTTCTTTGCTTCCATTAACTCCTGATAGTTCCACCGACCCAGAGCATGGAGACCCCTACTAAGGTCAGAAGAGGAAGCAAGTGCAGTAAATTGTTGGAGCATTTTCCCCCAGGTTGGAGAAACGTTTAAATGTCTCTCCAGCAAAGCTGGCGTTCTGCTGCTTCCCCAACAAAGCAAGGAGAACACGTGGAGTTCCCACGAGCACAGATTGCTCTGCAAAGGGCCAGCATTAAGGATGAAGCTGCGGTCTGGATAAAATGTGGTTTTCTTCTGAGGGCCCATTAGGCTGAAGGGGCTCACATCTCAGCCCAATTGAGGGGGAGTTTTAAAAGTGCTCAGCACTGGTTTAACTCCACTGTGATTGACTTCAACAGGAGTCAATGCTGATTTCTCTTCAAACATCCCAGCTCTAGTCTTCTCTCGGGTCTTGTCTTCACTGCAAAACCAACTCAAGTTATAACTCGAACGATGCCCCTAACTTGAGTCCCCTCCACAAACAAAACCCCTGAACTCAAGTGCGTGGTGCTTTTAACTCGAGTGGGCCAGCCCCAGAGGGCACAGGCTAACGCTCCAGCAAGTGCAACCCATCAGCTGCTAACCCAACCACTGCTGCAGTGTGGACACAGGTTAGCATGACTCAGAGCTGCTGGTTCTCGGCAGCCATCCCACATTCCTCCCTCTCGTGCCCAGAAAGCACAGACAAGTTTTCCAACAATTCACTGGGAAAGAATTCCTTGAACGGCTCAGTTTCCTGCAGTCTGCAAACCACGGAATGTGTCGCCAGAAGTCAGCGCCACACAGGAGCGAGCACAGTGCATGGGGGGCTCCGATGTTACTGGCCAGTGCAGCCGCTCTCACTCAAATGAGGTGAACTTGAGTAACTCGTGTTAACCATGCAGTGAAACCATCTTTAGGCAACAGCAACAAGGATCTGAACCCTCCCACTCAGCTTTAAACCATACAAGAGCTCATCTCCCAGCCATTTCTATCGAGCTCTTTGCAAAGACAATGCAGGCACTGATAAGGCCTAGTTCATATTGTTCTCCACCTAAAAGCTGCTCAAGTGATCAACACCTAGCCAGACAGTCAAGATGAAGAGGCACAAGGTCAGAGGCAAAAGGAACAAATCCCTGTAGCAGTGGCTCTCAGCCTTTCCCTGCCCGCAACCAAAACAGCATCCAAAGATTCTTGCAAAAATATAAACGAAATCCCAAGTCACTGAAGCCAAATCGAGGCGCAGGTAATGTCTTCTAAGGGCTAGTGGCCAGATTCACACCTGCTGAATGGAAAGCCTCACAAGGAATTCAACAGGCTTTGAATCAGGCCCCAACTTAGTAGAACTTTTATTTTTCTGCAGTTAGCATTCACATGGCGGAAGGCAACAGAAATGCCCAAGATTCATACATAACCTGTGTTTGAAATAGTAACGATTAGAGCATTTATCATACTACACGATAATCACTTCCACCTTTCCCTTATACAGGCAATATGCTAATCATTCCCAGTAATCCCTTTCCTCTACCGCTACCCTGCCACTTACCAGTTCCTGGCGAGGCTGCGCTTTGGCAAGGGTCTTTTGAACTGGCCTTTGCTTTCTTCCACCCACAACTGCCTCCCGACGTCTGCTCGGTGTAATTTTCTTTAACAATCGCAGAGCTCTTTGGCAGAGCGGAAGATTTGTCTGCAATTTCGTGGTTTGCAGCAGTCGGGGGCTTCAAGTGTGGCAGACTTTTGCTGCAGGGGTTGAAGGCCAAAGCTTCAGAACAGGCTGCAGAGGAGAAGTCATTAAGGCCTGGATGTCCCACCATGGAATTTGTCTCACCTGGCTCACTGATTAGTGTCTCCAGGTAGGAATTGGGCTCCGTTTTGAAAATGGTAACAGGCAGAAAATTCTGTTCCACTGGATCAGCCTGACTGAAGGCAGAATCTGCTATGCCTCTAGTCTCAGAAGCAAAACGCTCTCTGCCTTCATTGTGACCCTCTGGAGGGTCAACAACATAGGTTTTTCTCCTAGTCTTAGATCTGGAATCAGCCCCTTCCCTTAAGGCATTCGTACCCTTGGCAACTCTGTCCAGCACTTCTATGGGGCTGCTACTCTGTTTTTTATTGCTCTGAACAGCTGAGGTTCTCTGACCCTTTTGGATCTTGTTCGTTCTGCTCTCAGGAACAAGCTCAGAGCGGCTGATGTCACCCCCCTTTAAACCTGGCAGGACAGGAACTGAGCTCCCCGTAAGATCGGGAGGAAAGACAGTGTACGTTTTCCGGCTAGGTTTGGTATTACTTGATGAATCCTTATTGGTGTTTTTATCCAAACTTTGCACATCTGCACAGGGACCAGAAGTCTCTGCTTCGCTTCTCTGAGGGTTACAGATGCTCTCTTTGCTCGTTTTTCTCTTGCTCTTCTGCCCTTTTTTAGCCTGGCATTCAGCTTTGCCTGCTTTGGCCTCTGGCATTTTGGTACCGCTTTGCACGTTCTCCTCACTGCAGTCATCTGCTTTGCTCATTCTACTGGTCTCCCTGGGTGCTTTTGGTTTTGCACATTTCACATTTGCACCCAGAAAATCCTGCTGCAAAGCTGGTATGCTGGAGCCCTGTTTTTCCAAGCACGGTGGACTTTGAGAAGCACCATGGCCTAATGGAGCTTTACGACTTAATGAGGCAGAGTGTGGACTTTGGAACTGGCTTTCCATACTACTCAGTCTCTCAGCAAAAGACTCTTGATTAATTTCTTGTGGTAACAAGACCATTTTTTCCACCTTCTTCAACTGCCCTACATTCAACACATGCGTTCTTCTGCAATCCTTGGCTTTATCACTCTGTCCCGCAGCACAGCCGCTGCTCGTCTGTAACGACACCTCTTCCAAAGCATCCCCGGGAGTCTGCCACGCAGGCTTGTGCACTTCCGATTTGCTCCCGCTCAAGCCTTTCACCTTGGATACCTTTGTAGGACTCGGGGGGCTCTCTTCTTCACGGAGTACGTCCCAACTACTTTCGGGCTGGAGTTTAAGTGCATCTCTTTTCTTTTTGCCCTTCCTGACCTTTTTGACAACTGTAGTTTCAGCGGCTTTGGCTTGGCCATTACTTTGACTTTTGGCTTCCAATGTAATAAACTCAGCAACTCGGCTGAAGTTATGATCCACTTCAGCATTGCACAGAGTCTCTTCAGGCTGCAGCAGGTCACAGGGAAGCCCTTTATCTGGGGATTCTGGTTTAGGATAGCTATCGGGCTCCGAAGGCAAATCCAAGAGATTGAGAGAGTTCAATTTGACCGGCATGCTTGTTTTACTGGCACAGCTGTCCCCACCAATGCTCCATTTCGAGGCATGATTTGAGCTGATATCTAGGGGTACGTCCATGGCAGAAGATGGGGTGCTCGTCATAAAGACAGTGACACGTTTCTTCCTTTCAGTTATGTGTCCATGCAGGTGGACCACACTATCACTACATGGTCTTGTAATCTTCTCACATTGAGGCAGAGAAAGATTATTAGCCAGAGTAGATACCGGGAAACTTTCAGAACTTTGTGGGGTACATGACGAGGATTCTACAAAGAAAAAAATATATAGATATCTACATATCATCCTAAAGTTAACATGGCAGACAACAAATCACCTTCTGCAGCACCAGAAAAATCTCATCAACTCATATCTGTGACTCTCATTACCATGGACCCCACAGGACAGACAGCGGTATCTCTTTCATAAGACAAGGTTGTGCTTTTCTAGTGGAGAATCAACAAATTGTGCTGCAGGGATGCTTATTTAGCTCTCCTCAAAACAGCAGAATGGCCCAAAGCACAATCCCAGACCCCAACACACTGGGTATTTGGGGAGGTTCAAAATCCAAATCAGAACATTTTATTATTTGTATTGTGGTAGCGCATGGACCAGGATCCCACTGTGCTAGGCGCTGTTCACACATACAGGGGAGATGAGGGGGAGATAGGATTCGTTATCCAAGGCAATTCAGCCATCAGGCGAAAGTCAGTTGCTGGAAAATATTGCTACACATGTTAACTAAGGATATGTCTACACTGCACTCAGGGATGCCACTGCAGCATGTGTAGGCAGACCTGATACGCTACCCACCCAAGTACAATCCCGCCCGGGGCCCTAGGTATGTAGTCAGGGAACTAGTCCGGGCCGCTATCCATGCCGCTGTGACAACACTGCTATTTTGAGCGTGCTAGTTCGAGCAAAGCTACCACGTGTCCATCTCACACAGTGTAGCTGCGCCTCTTGACTGCAGGGCAGCCGTACCCTTTGTGTGTCACCGCCGTACAAAATTAGTCCAGCCTATGGTAGAATAAGACCCTTGAACGGTAACAAAGCACGTCACCCAATCAGAACCATTTGAAAACAACACATCAGTAAGACAAAACCATGAACAACATCGACGAGAGAGATTCAACTCTTCAGCGTCGGGCAAAGTTCTCATGGTTTGTATGGTCATAAACTGGCTGGAATGTACATGAACCAGAATCAGAAGGGTTTATCTGCATGTTGTGGGAGTCTTTGGCACAAAATGGTGGGATCCCAAAGTATGGGCCCATACTCCTCTCCCTAAGCACTTCCACACTGTAGCGATTGCTACTGAAAGTCCGAGGAGAGCTCAATCTCTACCAGAGCCGTGATGTTCAGAACAGCAACAACCACAGTGTCCTTGGCAGACCCAGCTTTGTTCCAGCACTACCACTAGTATTCCCACGACACCAGTACAGCCACAGCGTCCAAGCGGACGAGTTAAATGCACACCCGTTCAGCCTGTGCTGCACTGACGCACTCCAACAGTTGTCCTAGGAGAACAGACAAAGATGGAATTTACCTCCAAAAATCAGACGAGAGTCAAGAAAGGCAGGTTCCGGTTCACCTCCTTCGCTCAACCTCTGCCCGTTTTTCTCCTGGCTTGCTAACGGCTCCTCAACGAGCCGGGATGAGGTGGTGGTTTTGCTTTTACCCGGTTGCTCTGGAACAGATGTCTGGAGCCCTAGTGGGAACATCTGCACACCCGTGGAGCTACTGCCTTGGCGTCTCTCCCCGTCATCTACTTCGCACACCGGCACCCTCATCGGCATTGCTGTCATTCTGCAGCGCAAAGGGAGGTGATCAAAGGAAAAGTGGTAACGGAGCAGATCATGCGTCTCCAGACTTTGCTTCAGGACACCACCCCGACTTAGGACAGCACTTCAGCATGTCCATCACGGCAAGGATGTGCCGAAGTGCTTTCCTGAATGGTTACAATGCCGAAGCAAAGAGGATCATGTGCCAGCATGGCCAGATTTGATCCCTGCTGAGCGGTCATTTCACACAGGGGGGAAAAGCATGTGTCTCTTGGGGCACAGCCTCTGTGGGAGGAAACAAAATCTGAAGGGAGATGGAAGCAGGGCCATCCAGGACAGAGGTTTGAACAATAGTGTGCTGGGGTTATACTAGGACCTGAACTTGGGACACGACAAGGAAGAAACAGATTTTCAGATGTACTGTTTTAAGAACAGGTATTTGCAACGGCATTTCCCAAAACACTCACGCGTGGGTTACAGCTAAGCATTTACTCTTAAGCACAGAGAGGCAGTAGGTTAGTGGAGACAGCACTACACTGGGATTCAGGAGACCTGGACTCTAGTCTCAGCTCTGCCACTGGCCTGCAGGGTGACCATGAGCAAGTCACTTACTCACTCTGTGCCTCAGGTTTCCCCATCTGTAAAATGGGAGTGATACTGACCGTTGTAAGAGTGCTTTGAGACCTACTGATGAAAAGCACCATACAAGAAATAGGCTTTACTGATTAATAATACAGCACTGCAAAGACACATGGTGCTTTACAAACCTAGGTCCCAATCAAGCAAAGCACTGAAACATATATAATGTGAAGCACGTGGACAGCCCTATTGAATTGACATGTTTAAAGTTACACACATGATCTTAGCCTCATTTGAACATTTTCAGGCTTACCTAGCAAGTGGAGAGACCCCAAGTTGTGCATCTGTGAGATCATCAGGGCAGCTGCCCTCAACAATGGTGTTGTTCTGTCCCTCACATAACGGCAGAGAACTTGACCGGTACTAGAGTGTGGGAAAATGGCATGGTCTGTTAAGGTCTCTGTAATAAACAAACACACTGTACAGTGTAGGAGCGGCACAAGTTCTGATCTTGGTTTTATGGAAGGGATTTTTTTGGATGCCAACCCGTGGGAAATTACACACTGGCACTTTATATAGTACATAGATACTTTTGAGCATTCTGACATTGAAAATGGTAATACTGGGATTATCTATATCTATTATATAAATTGTTTTAAAGACCTTCATACAAAATTGCCCTCTCCAAAAGTAAAACAGAACAAGCCAGGAATGAGACAGTACTGGGAGGCTGCACTAGCCTCTCTCAGGTGAGAAAGTTTCTAGCCTTTATAACTGGGAAGTTTATCTTCCCAGTATGAAGAGACGCAACATGATCTCACTGAGTCTGTAGCAACTCCAAGGGGTCTGTGAATCATTCCTATTCAACTCAGTGGGGTGTCAACTCTGAAACCTAATGACGGTATTTCAAAATTTCCACATGGGAAATACTGCCACGGTTGATTATTAACTATTTGTATTGCCATAGCGCCTTGGAGCCCCAGTCATGAACCAGGACCCCACTGTGCTAGGCACTCTGCAAACACACACCAAAAGATGGTCCCTTCTGTAAAGAGGTAGATTTCTTTAGCAAACAACCAGCCCCTCTGGGATTCTTGGCAAAGCTTGGAGCCTGGGGAGAGTATGGCCAGCCTTCCCCCAGGGTGCCAAACCTGGAAAGGTGTCAGATATATACAGGGGCTTGCTCTACATACAGATTTTGCATCAGTGTAACTATGTCATTTGGGAGGTGATAGTTTGCCAACAACCTAGTGTAGACACAGTTATACCAGTATAAAGGCACCTTACACTAGTATAGTGGGAATAGGCTACGCAGCTATAACTGCATCCACGCTAGGGGAGCTTGGCCCACTTTAAACTATACCAGTAGAGATCCAGTTTGTACGTTTAGACGAGGTCTTAGCTCAGGGTATGTCTACATGACAGCAGCATAACTATGGTGCTGCAGTTGTAGCCTAGACACCTCCTACATCAGCAAAAGGAGTTAATCCATCAACCTAGTTGGGTCTACAATGGGGGTTAGGTTGACCTAACTACATCACACAGGGCATGACATGTTTCACAGCCCTGAGTAATGGAGCTAGGTCAATCTAATTTTTAGGTGTAGACCAGGCCTCAGAGACCTTCGGGCTGTAACTCATCCTGCTAAAATTGAGCTAGAGGTATTGGGCTGGGCCCACAGTGATGTTAACTGGCAATTTCAAATAGAGTTAAACAAGTTCAGCTGAGCTAATTCATCTGAAGGGGAAAAATCTACCTCAAGGCCAACAGAAGCTACTGGCTGCAACCTGGCCCTTTAATTTGGTCACTGACATTACCATATAGCTAAAATCAAGGTACTGAGCGGAGTAAGCAGGTAGCATTTCCAAACGACAACATGAGGTGCAGTCCTTGGACAGGAGCCACAGATATTTCACTCCTTCCCAAACACGCACGAGTATTCGGAGCCCCACCACCTACCTCGGAAGGTCTGCTCATTTTAATGGCCGTCAGCAGGTTACCATTCAGAAAGGCTTCCAGTTGTTTGAGGGTTTTATTCTGTATCAGAAAAGTCATGTTTTACAAGGCTGGAATTTAAAATTTCTCTAGACACAGCTGAAGAGAAGCTAATATTGGGAACAGAAAGCAGTGCCGCTCAGCCCGACGAGGGAACAAGGGCACGCTATGAGACACTAAGCTCCCAGGAATTACACACTGGTAACACGTCTCGGGTGACTTTGGTTACAACGAAAAGCTATAAAACACGATCCAATTGCTAACCAACTCAGCAAAGCATGCCTGAGTATGCAGTGAGCCTGGGCTGCCTGGAACAACAGCTCTGAGAGGGGCAAACAGGCCCATTAATTTCAGAGAGTGCCAACTGATTATAGTTTAAATAGCAACACTTAGCTATTTCACTGCTCAGAGCATATGAGAAAAAGAGAGGGAGGAGTATCATCATTTAAGTAAAATGCTCATATTATGGGTAGGCCTTTGACAATATATGGTGGGATGGAAGAGGTGGGGGGAGGGAATGGGTTTGGTTGCCCTGAAGATTTGGGAAATGCCGCACTGCTGGAAGGACCGTGAATACCAAGGTGATGGCATGGTGCAAGCACCTGAGTAGAACTTAGCCGCCTGGACAATTTGCATGTCTTGTCTGATAGACAAGCCCTTAGTCGTGACTACATGGGGAAATTGACCAGCACAGCTATACCAGAATTATTATCCCCTGGCAATTTCCCTATATAGGCAAGCCCTCAGGAACCTAGTATCTTCCCCTGAGATAGCATCTCAACTGGGGATTACCGAAGACAACTAAGGGCCACCTGAACTATTAAACCACCATATCCAGGACCCAGTTACAACACCATCAACACACCATTTGCACTTGCAGTATAGACATGACCTAACCCCATCTTAAAGTGCCTGTACCGGGTCATCACTCTGCTCTGTTCAGGGTTGTATTTCAGTTCAGACACATAGGTGGGCTTAGTCTGTCACAAGAGGATGGAGTTGTAACTGTCCCTGCACAGCTGCTAGGGAGAATGGGACCCATGTTCAATACTATGTTTGGACTGATTATTAAAAAAAATAGGTTAGTAAATTCTGAAAAGTTTTGATGGCAAAAATTAAGTTACATTCTTTTTCTTCCTGGCTAGGCTCTACAGAGGTAGTAGCACTGATTGTGACTGCCCCACAACCACAAAGTTCAAGCATTAGCACAGTACCAGAAAATATAGCCTTTGCCGAAGCATTGCATTCTGGAAGTGACATCGCTCCACTTCTTTCTGCAGTAACATCTTCTCGAAGACGAGCCTCTGGCTATTCGCCTTCTCAGCGCTGAGGGCCAGTGCCAGAGCTTTATTATTGTGTTTTAAGGAGATCTTAACTATAGAAGAGTTGTCTACAGGCAAAATAAAAATAAGATATTACATTAAATCTCTCCTATTCCTGCTACCAGAATAAATCTACACCAGCCAAGGCCCTGCTGCCTGCATGAATCACAGCATGGGTCTGCATTATTACTGATAATTCTACCATTTCCATCTAGTAATGGACCAATACCATTGTTAAGATTCTTTTTGTTCCTCATATTTTTTTTTATTTTTTTTATTTTTTTTTTTTTAAAAAACACCCTCCTCCTTATTGTCCTTAACTCTGAGGGCTATCGAGTTCTCTTTGTATCCCTTATCATTTTTCTACAATTCCTAACTTCTGATTTATACTCATTTACTATCAACTTCCCCTTCATTCCATTTGTTAAAAAAAAAAATTAACAGCTGCCTTCATGTCCCCTCTAAACCTGGCAGTTTTTTTTAATCCAACCTAGCCTTCTTCAGTTGTGGTCTTGTGGTTAAGCCACTGGACTAGGAGCTGGGGCACCTGAGTTCAATTCCCAGCTCCGCCACAGACTTCCTCAATGATCTTGAGCAAGTCACTTAGCCTCTATGTGCCTCAGTTTCTCCAACTATAAAATGGGGGTAAGAGAGTCTAAATCTGGAAGGAAAGTAAGTTCTTGGGGCAAGGACTCTCTCTTACTACTTGCATGTACAGCACCTAGCACAGTGGGACCCTGATCTTGATATGAGCCCTGAAGTGCTTTCATAATACAACAGACACTCACTTATTATTTTTGTTTTGATTTTTGATACAAGGGAAGCATTCAGCTTTGCGGTCTTTAAAGCACCATTTTTCTTCTCCCTCATCCGCTCTCTAACACCACTTAGGGAGAAAACAGATGTATCCACAGCCTCCTGAGACGCCATGGTTGAAGAGCCCTAAGAGAGAGAGAGAGAGAGAGCAAGAGAGCGAAGTGAGTTACTGCTTGTATATTTCAGAAAATAAAGGCTGCAGTTGTAGGGAAACTCTCCCTAAAGGGGAAATGCTTCTCCATCTTTATCCCCTTCCACGCAAACACTTCTGAGCCAAAAACACCAGATCAGCTCTTTTCCCCTACAGCCTACATATCCCCATGTCCTATAATTAATGTTGCCTTTTCCAGACTGTGAGAATGGACACCAAAATCGCTGCAGGTGTAATACTAAATCCAGTCTTCGTGTGTGGATCTTGATGGAGTTTTCCTGTCCTGTAAAGATAGGTTTCCAGGGGAGTCAATTGCAGACAGCCTCAATATGCACTCCGGCTCCATCAGCCCAGCCTTGCAAATCACTTCCTCCAGCATCAAACAGCAAAGTCCAGGTTTCCCTCCACCCATTCATCTTGATGATCTGGAATGTTTACAAAACCTAGTTTGTTGGGGTGATGGTGGGTCAGGGCCCCCTGCCTGCCCCACAGTAAATGAGCCACCTTGTACCTCCCATTGCACTGAAAGGGATCATGCTTATTTCCATTCACCATGTGAGATTGGGGATCCCTCTCCCCAAAAAAACACCACAAAGTGCACTAACCTGCCTGGACTCAGTTTTCCCAGTGGAACTTGCAGAGGTTTCTAGCAGAGCCGTTCCAGCTGCCCAGCCAGTAGTAGCCCCAACACCAGGGCAGAACTGTATGGAAGAAACTGACAAGTTTTCCAGCTACACAGAGCTCTTCTTCAGGTCTGGGAAAGGTGTAGGCTACGTCTACACTAGAAACTTCAAAGCGCTGCTGTGCGAGCGCTCCCGCGGCAGCGCTTTGAAGTGTGAGTGTGGTCGCGCGCGAGCTCTCCCAGCGCTCCTGGTAATCCACCTCCACGAGGGGAATAGCTCTGAGCGCTGGAAGACGGCTCCCAGCACTCTGAGGCTGTCCACACTAGCGCTTTGAAGCGCCCAAACATGCTGCGCTCAGGGGGGTGATTTTTCACACCCCCAAGCCAGCAAGTTAGAGCGCTATAAAACGTACGTGTAGACAAGACCGTACTCCCAGTGTCACAGCTAAATGCAAGGTGGACAGATTGTTTAGCATAAGTAGTTAGCACATACTGTAGGGCACCATTCAAGGTAAAGTGACCACTCATTTTCCCAGGTCACACAAGCCCAATGGGGCTCTGTTCTGGTACCACAGTCCCCACATTTACATCTACTCACAGGATTGGTGCCTAGCCACTCATCTCTGCTGTCAGAATCAGCTGCGTCAGGAAACTCGGTTAAGACTGAGTTACACTTTACAGTCTGCAGGGGAACAAACTACAAGTCTGATCCTACAACCAGCTGTGATGTCAGTGGGACCGGGCTGGGAACTGGCGACATGGAGGTTTCCAGAGTTGGCGTCTGTGTTTAAACTGGGTCCTTGAATTATGCTAACCCTGCCGCAGTTAATTCTGGAGCATAATGGGAGCCCAAGACTGAGGCACAAAAATGGAGTTAGAAGCCCCAACATATACATATTTTTTAAAGATCTTGATCTATTAAGTGCTAGATGATTATCTAGATAGACAGATAATCAAGACCTATGAATCTATACAAAATAGGAAATGACTGCCTAGGAAAGCATACTGCAGAAAAGGATCTGGGGGTCCTATTTAGCTTGTGGTCCACTATGAGTCAAGTCAACAGCGTAATGCTGTTGCAAAAAGGGCGAACATCATTCTGGGATGTATTAGCAGGAGCATTGTAAACAAGACACAAGAAGTAATTCTTCTGCTCTACTCCGCGCTGATTAGGCCTCAACTGGAGTATTGTGTCCAGTTTTGGGCAGCACATTTCAAGAAAGATGAGGAGGAATTGGAGAAAGTCCAGAGAAAAGCAACAAATGTGATTAAAGGTCTTGAGAACATGACCTATGAGGGAAGATTGAAAAAACTGGGTTTGTTTAGTCTGGAAAAGAGAAGACTGAGGGTATGGCTACACTTGAAATTTCAAAGGCTGCTGCGGCAGCACTGCGGGAGCGCTGCCGCGGCAGCGCTTTGAAGTATGAGTGTGGTCAGAGCGGCAGCGCTGGGAGAGAGCTCTCCCAGCGCTGCACATAAACCACATCCTTTACGGGTGTAGCGTGCAGTGCTGCGAACCACGCTCCCAGCGCTGCAGCACTGATTACACTGAGGCTTTACAGGGCTGTATCTTGCAGCGCTCAGAGGGGTGTTTTTTCACACCCCTGAGCACGAAAGTTGCAGCGCTGTAAAGTGTGAGTGTAGCCAAGCCCTGAGAGGGGACATGGTAGCAGTTTTAAAGTACATGGGAGGAGGAGGAGGAGAACAATTGTTCTTTTTAACCTCTGAGGATAGGACAAGAAGCAAGGGGCTAAAATTGCAGCAAGGAAGGTTCCTGACTGTCAGGGTGGTTAAGCACTGGAATAAATTGCCTAGAGAGGTTGTAGAATCTCCATCACTGCAGATTTTTAAGAGCAGGTTAGATAAACATCTGGTCAGGGACAGTCTAGATCCTGGGTGGGGAAACTTTTTGGCCCGAGGACCACATCTGGGTGGGGAAATTGTATGTAGGGCCATGAATGTAGGGCTGGGGCATGGGGTTGCGATGTGGGAGGGGCTCAGGGCAAGGGGTTGGGGTACAGGACAGATGCAGAATGCAGCAGGGGGGTTGGGGCTCAGGACAGGGGGTGCAGAGTCTGAGAGGGGGCTCAGGGCAGGGGGTTAGGAGACTCAGGGCAGGGGGGACAGGTGCAGGGTGCTGGAGGGGTTGGGGTGCAGGCTCCAGCCCAGCACCCCTTACCTCCAGCGGCTCCAGGGTGGCAGCGGCACACAGGGGGGCTAAGGCAGGCTCCCTGCCTGCCCTGGCCCCACGCCACTCCCGGAAATGGCCAGCATGTCTGGCAGTGCCTTTTGGGGGTGGGACAGGCGGCTCTGTCATGTGCTGCCCTCACCTGCGGGTACCAACCCCAAAGCTCCCATTGGCTGCGGTTCTTCGTTCCCAGCCAATCGGATCTGCAGGGGGCAGTGTCTGCAGATGAGGGCTGCTGCTGGGAGCAGTGTGGGGCCAGGGCAGGCAGGGAGCCTGCCTTAGCCCCACGAAGCAGGCTGTCCCGTGGGCCAGACTGAAAGCCCTGACAGGCCGGATATGGCCTATGGGCCATAAGTTGCCCTCTCCTAGCTTTGGTAGTATTCGGTCCTGCCATGAGTGCAGTAGACTGGCCTAGCTGACCTCTCGAGGTCCCTTCCAATCCCATCAAGATCTCTCCAACCTTTAACCTGCCAGGAGCTGCCCTCAGGATGACTCTGGATCCCTCCCCAATCACAGCACTAACCCCTCCCCCAGCTTTGGATGTTTGCAATTTACAAAAGGGGCAAGGGGGGATGAAACCACTGAGTTTCACAGAGACTCCCCCACCCCGCCTCAAATCCTGCACAGTAGGCGCTGCTGACTTTCAAATACTTTGCTTCACATAGTCTCTCTCTTTACGTTAAAAGAACAGGAGTCCTTGTGGCACCTTCGAGACTAAGGGTTTGGCTACACTGGTGCTTTACAGCGCTGCAACTTTCTTGCTCGGGGGTGTGGAAAAAACACCCCCGAGCGCTGCAAGATACAGCGCTGCAAAGCGCCAGTGTAAACAGTACCCGCAGTGCGGCTCCCAGCGCTGCAAGCTACACCCGTAGAGGATGTGGAGTTCATGCAGCGCTGGGAGAGCTCTCTCCCAGCGCTGGCGCTGCGACCACACTCACATGTCAAAGCGCTCCCACGGCAGCGCTTTGAAGTTCCGAAAGTAGCCATGCCCTAACTCATTTATCAGAGCATAAGCTTTCATGGGCTAAAACCCACTTCATCTGATGTCCACAAAAGCTAATGCTCAAATAAATGGGTTAGTCTCTATGGTGCCCTAAGGATTCCTCCTCCTCCTTTCTGCCAATACAGACTAACACTGCTCCTATTCTGAAACCTCTTTAGGTTGTAGGGTGACCAGATGTCCCGATTTTATGGGGACAGTCCTGATTTTGGGGTCTTTTTCTTATATAAGCTCCTATTACCCCCCACCCGCATCTGATTTTTCACACTTGCTCTCTGGTCACCCTATTAGGTTGCAACCCTGCAGACCCCGGAGAAAGGGGAACTAGCCCAGCGGAGATTGTTGAAGAGTTTCAGTCACTCCCCGAGCTCGGGTGGGGGGGGGGGGCTGCGAAGGGGTTTCTTGGGGTCCCCAGATCTCCGCCTGGGGCACGCAGGGGGCTCCCCACGCCGCTCGCCGGGGCTCGCTAATCAACCCTCCTCACTTACCCGGTCGCGTGCACGGCCGCGGCTACATCTTCAACCCAGCCCCCGCGGGCAGTCGGGGGGCTCTGCGCGGGGCTTGCACCCGGGGGGGCTCGGCACGTCCTGCCCAGGGGAACCTGGAAATGCAGCGGGATGGATTTACTTTGGTCAATGTAAAACAGCTCCCCCTGCCCGGCCCTAAAAGGCGCCTGTCCCTGGGCGGAGCGGCCCCCAGCGCCGCCAGCGGATCGGCCGGGGCTCGCCCGGGCTCGGCCGCGGATAGGAGCTTCGCGGGCGTGTTGCGATTTGAACTGGCTCACGTGACCTCGCTGTTTCAATCGTTCCACAGCTGCGGATCCTGGCCACCCCCCTTCGAGCCTTCAGGGCGGGGGCAGCCCAAGCTGCTGGTGCCCGGGGGCAGCTCCAGCCCAGAAACACACAAGTCTTTTGCTGTGCCAATGGCATTTCTTTAGAGAGATGCCGTCAGCTTAAAAAGCCGTGTGAAAGAGAAGCGTTGTCTTTGTTTCAGCTCCCACCTTTACACCCTTAAAGCGGAAGGGCTTTTGTAAAATACATTTTCTGTATCACTCACTGCACGGTCAGCTTCCCTGCTGGATTTCTCCTGGCTTACAGGCCCGACAGCTTCACTTTTTTTGTCTCTGATCCGATTTGTTCTCACGCAGGAGTACAATACTTCGGTGTCTGTGTTGCAAAAATAACAGCGAGTGTTTGGGGTTAAAAAGAGCGCTTTCCGTTTTTTTTTTTATCAAGTTTTGTAACACAATAGTGCATAGGTAGATTTTCTTTCAAAAGATAAAAAAGTGGAACCAAATAATAAGCATCAGATGAGAATCTGAAAACAAAATAGTATAGCCCACGTGTGGGGCATTCTGCATAGAAACAGTTGAAGAATTGGGAGCTATATCTGGTAAGACTGTAACTGTGTGTCAGGAAGACTCAGAACCAGTGTTCCCAAAAAGAACAAGAGTACTTGTGGCACCTTAGAGACTAACAAATTTATTTCAGCATGAGCTTTCGTGAGCTACAGTTCACTTCTTCAGATGCACAGAATGGAACACACAGACAGGAGATATTTAGACATATAAAGAACATGAAAAGATGGAAGTATGCATACCAACAGGACAAGTCTAATCAATTGAGATGAGCTATCGTCAGCAGGGAGAAAAAAAAACTTTTGAAGTGATAATTAAGATGACCTGTAGAAGGTGTGAAGAGAACTTAACATAGGGAAATAGATTCAATTAGTGTAATGACCCAATTAACTCAGGCCTTAACAGAGACTGGGAATGGCTGGGTCATGACACAAAGCTCCATGTGAGGGCTGAAATTCTGTGATTTGGTAACAATGTCATAACTATACGGTGTACAAATGATGGGCCACAGGCAACCAATTGCTTCATTGCTCACCCTCCTGACTCACTGGCAGCATAGGTCACTATGGGTATGTCTACACTACCCACCAGATTCGTGGGCAGCGATCGATCCAGCAGGGATCGATTTATCGCGTTTAGTATAAACGCGATAAATCGATCCTTGAGCCCTTTCCCATCAATCCGGTACTCCAGCACCAGGAGAGGCGCAGGCAGAGTCGACGGGGGAGCGTCAGCAGTCGACTCACCACAGTAAGTTGATCTAAGTACAGTGACTTCAGCTATGTTATTCACGTAGTTGAAGTTGTATAACTTAGATTGATTCTCCTCCGCTCCCCTCCCTCTTCCAGTGTAGACCAGGGCTCAGATGTAGAAAACAGAATTGAATGTACTTTTCTATAGCACTTTCTGTTCTCAAAGAATTGCAAGTATAATCAGATTCCTGGGACTTCATTAACAATGGGCTTGTACCAAGGAGGTGATGTAACTGCACAGAGTTAGACAAACACAACGCCCTAATACAATCAGTGGTAGTTCATATGGAAGCCCGTCACAGGAGAATCTTGGAATGCTGATGTAACCCGGGTAAAACTATGGTGCCCACCCAATGCAGCTCAGTCTCACTTCAAATGATAGTCTGCATTTTGCATCAGGGCTAGTCCCATTTCCACAAGCAGCCAACCATATTTAAATGAAGGAGATGCAGTGGGCAGGCTGTGTCTTTGGGAGCTTGATTTCCTTAAAGCAACTCCACTGAAGTCAATGGAGTTAAACTGGTGTCAAACAGATTGAGGCCCCAGATGTTGAATCCAGCTCCATTACTAGCATAGTCACAGCCTATAGTATCAGATTAATGGAGAACCTGATGGGAACCTGTTTTGGAAAAGGTCCTTTTCCAGAAAAAAATGGTCATGAAGCTATAGGACTTGGAACAAGAGATTGCATGATAGTGGAGAGGAGAAGGAAAATGAAGAGAAAGTACAGTACCAATTTGGTACATAATATATGGGGTGTTTACTGGACAGTGGCTAATAACAGTAAATCAGATGATATTATGGAGATTTTTACATTGGATTTCTTTGGGCCATCCCAGCCAGCTTTCTATTGGAGGCAACATTATAATCCAATCAGAGGTGAAAGTAAGCCAGCATGGGCAGGTACGGAAGACTGGTAAGAAAAAGAGACTGGGGGAGGGGGAAGCCTGCCCCCTGCATAAGAATAGTTTAAACTCAGCTGTTCCGTGAGTGGTTCAGCCCTCGGGGTTAAGAGTGGTTTCTGGCATCCTTGTTAATTTCATTCACAGTAGCTGGGGGGAGTGGGGAGGGTGTGTTTGACCATGGCAGGGGCAGTCCTTGTCTGACCCCGGGGATGAGGGGATCTCTCCAATACTAATATACACAACAAATACAAGCATTTGGATTTAAGCTGTGTAGCCAGAGCTAATAAAAGCAGGTGGAAGGGGAAAACTCACTGTCACACTGGTTTCTTGTCTCCTCCCTCCCCCTCCTCCAGCCAGGCTGCAGACAAGGCTTTGTATTCCTCCCCCTCCCCCCCCAGCAGGGGTTCTCCTCTAGGCTCTAGCTTGCAGTAGGGACACTGGCTGAGATGCCTGCTGCTGCTGCCTGCATAAGAACAGTTTAAACTCCGCTGTTCCCTGCTCAGTTCAGCACCCATGTTTGAAGTTGTTTCTGGCATCCTTGTTAATTTCACTCCCACTTGTTGTGGGTGGGGGGAGGGTGTGTGTGACCATGGCAGAGGCAGTTCTTTTCTGCCTCTGGGATGAGGGGATCTGCTATACACAAAAAACACAATCAAAATCAGGAACCATTTCCAAGGTCAAATCTATCCCATTCCCTCCCCAGCAAAGGATCATGGTTGTGATGTCCAAACTGCTTGCAGATCCTCTTTGAAATGTTACTGAACTGCGCAACAGCTGAGTTTAAACTGTTCTTATGCAGGAGGCAGGCTTCTCCCTCCCTTAGCCAGTCTCCCTGCTGCAAGCTAGAGGGAAGCCCCTGCAGCTGCTGAGTGCCAGGGAGAAAGTACAGAGCCTAGTGTCAGCAGCCTGGCTAGAGGAGGAGGGAAGACACAGAGAAAAATGTGACAGTGAGTTTTCACTTTTTCAGGCTTATTCCAGTAGTACAGTTTTATTACAGACAGTACTGATAGTAGTAATAGTAGCTTTATTTTCTCTGTCTATGTCATGCAGTGGGAGGGATCCATGAAGTACGTAGGAGAGGCGAGTTGCTTGCAGTTGAACCATATGGGGTAAGAAATGTAAATTATTTTCACCCCTGCCCAATCCCCAGGGCTCCCAGCCACCTCTGCAGCTAGTAGCTCCGGGAGTGATTTAAAGGGCCCGGCTCCTAGCTTCAGCTGAATCCCCAAGCCCTTTAAATCCTGATTTAAAAGCCCCAGGATTTAAAGGCCCCACTTCTACGGATAGAGGCCCCGCCTCTTCTGGTCGAGGCCCCTCCCCTTCCACAGGACTCTGGAGTACCAGCAAGTCCTTTAAGTTACTTTCACCCCTGAATCCAATCTAGGGCACAAACAAGGCTCCTCCATCCTTCTCTATCATGCTTTTTGCCATAGTGGCTACCTGGTGTTTCTATAATTTAACTCTTTTATAAGGATAGGTTGTTGGCCTTTTGCTCCACCTCCCTACCCTTTGACATGTCCAATTTGTGTGGCCTTCTCAGGAGTTAACACTCACACTGGCATAGTTCTCAGGGTCCTTGGAGCACAACAAACTTTTCCCCCATGACAAGGTGGGGTCCACAAACTGCAAACCTACTGTAATATAAGCTGATTGAGCTTTCTTTCCTTCCAGCTAATTGGTTTGATGATTTGCTGTTGAACATGGTCTTTTATCATGGCCAGATTTTAGTGGGTGGCAATGATGGGATTTTCTTGATTGTTTGGGGTGTGTTTAATTTTTTGAATTTTTCCTGATCCCATGAGTATAATTATAAACTGGGTTAAAATTATGGGTGATTCAGTTAGTCACATTAGCCTTAATCTCTGGAGGGGAAATCCTGCCTGGCTCCATTGAAGTCAATGGGACAGTTGCCATTTCTTCCCAGGGGCCAGGATTTCCCCTTCGTAAGTTAGCATTCCCCATCCCCCACATCTGCTTCATACAGGTAGCTACTTTTACTAACAATCAGATTCATCACAGCTCAGAGTGAGGGACTCGATGTCCCTTGTCAGCCAGTTGTCAATGTTTCAGGCCAGCCATTCCCCTGCGAAACCCAATGCCTGGACATGTAAAAGGATCACTTAGACACCAGGACCAGAGCCCCACTTTAGGGCACACTCTTATTTTTTTATTTCTCTCCATTCAGAGCATTGTTTCTAAGCAACAGAAGAAAGCTTCAGCTTTGTGCGAAGCAGTAGCCTAGTTTCCTTCAGCTGCAGCAGAGCATCAAGAGTGAATTCCATCCTAAAGCTACCAGGAAATAGAGCAGTTCCAAAGGCCAATCCTTTTAATCACCATTATACAAGACAGAGAGTCTGACACAGGTAATGGACTACTTCTCATATAAGTGCATGTGTGTGTGCGTAAAAAGACGGTATACAGTCCTGTTGGTAGGATTATTAACTAGATAATTATGTTTCTTAGCATCTTTACAGTTATCAGTGGATTCCCTTTTTCTGAGGGACTCTCAAATGACAGAAAGATACAGTGTGATTTTTTGAGCAGCTTTCAAAAGGGAGGCCTTGGATTCCTTAATCTGACATGCTCTGAACTGCTTTGAAACCCGCTCCTTAATTAAATGGAAGGGTTCATTTATTTATTTGGTGTATGCAATCTGGCCAAGCCACAATGTTCTTAAATGCTGCATTAATAAATATTGGGGCCACACTTCAGATGGAAAAAATCCTCTCAATCCTCTTGACTTCATTGAAGTTAATGAAACGACACTGATTTACAGCAGATGAGGATCTGGCCCAGAATATTTACAGGAATCGTTGTGCTATTTTTAATCGGTTCATGGCAAGCAACTGTGTGGGAATTTTTTTTTTTTAGCAATTCTGCTAATGCTGTACATAAGTGCTGTCATTTTTGATGCCTATTAAAGAGGGCACCTAAATACAGTGTTGATGGGCACATTAGACACACATATAAACTGCATGTTTGAACCTAAATGTTTGTGGTTTCATGAACTCTGTAAACCCATGGTCGAGGGGAAGTAATGCATATAATTTGACTTGTGAATTGTGTACAAAATATTGCCATAACTTTGGCTCATACCCTTGTTATCCTCACCCTGGCCTGCTGTAGCCTTCTCCTGTCCAGCCTGTCTTCTTTCCAACCCATTCAACCAAAATCATCTCCTTTGCCCCCCTTTCCAGTCCTGTCACTCAGGGACTACTAATACTCCCACATTAGGTGGAGGGAGAAACAGGAAAAGCTTTAGGAGGTGGGAGAGTTGCAGAGCAGGATCTGTTCTGATGCCCTATATGGAGGACAATACTAGACACATCTAAATTACTTAACTATGTAGATGCTGCTGTGATGGGTGCTCTAGAAACACGTAAGCTTATAGGTGTCCTACCTAAAAGACATGTTGCCCCTCCCTGCTCTAATCCCTGCACTGGCTTCCTGCCGGATTTCACATCACGGTCAAACTCCTCACCCTCACATTCAAGGCTTGGCCCAAGGATACCCCGAACTGTTACAGCTGTTGTTTACTTGTGTTACCAGAATGTCTTGTCTGCTTTCCTTTCCTGTTACATCCCCACTGGCGTACTACTCCTCTGCCACTTCTGTGGCGCCCATGTTTTTGCAGGGGTATTGAAATAGTTTGTGCTAATTCATCGATGGCTTTGGTTCAGTCCCTGTGATATTGACACATAGTGATCTGTCTTTCTGTTCCTTTTACTCTTTAAGCTGGATCTTAGTACACGGTCTGGATTGCGACAGCCTCCCCACCAACTAGAACACTCCTC
Source organism: Chelonoidis abingdonii (assembly GCF_003597395.2). Taxonomy (NCBI): domain Eukaryota; kingdom Metazoa; phylum Chordata; order Testudines; family Testudinidae; genus Chelonoidis; species Chelonoidis abingdonii. The sequence goes on from NC_133778.1 coordinate 16,068,109, forward strand.
CCCCATCCATGGAAAGGAAACGCCTGAAAAAAGAGATTGAAAAACTCTTGTAAGTATCGACTGCCAGGTAGTTCCCGTACTGCACTACAGCTAGCAATGACTGTGTTCTAAAGGTCCTGTCCGACATACCTTACATGTGTCCTCCGGCTTTCCCTTGTGGAAAGTCTGGGAAGCCTTCCCTGGGCATGCTCACCAGCTCCCACTGTCCTCCTTTTATATGCACTAGATAGGTAAACCTCCATGATTCAGAGCCTACCACTGCCCTGAGCTATGCACATACAGAACTCATGCTAGCAGTGTGGGTTATGGTTCCTGTCTAGTGCCTGCACTACACAAACGGGTAGGGTCTGGGCACTAGAATTACTGCCTTTAAGCTAATAGGCTACATCCTTTACCTCGCGTAGTAGAAGGTCCTGCTCTTAGATCCAGAGACTCTGGGTTCCTCTCCATGTACAGCTTCTCCAGGGATGTAATTCAACTTCCATTATATTCAATAGGAGGCTCACACCTGACTTCACTGAGGCTCCTTGTTTGAGTGAGTACGCTCCTATCTGAGTCCAGGTCGCAGCTTCAGAAACCCAAACCCCAATGAAGCAGCCCTTTCAGGCTGGTGGTTGTGCAGTGACATCCCTACTGTGTGCTCGTTGCTTTTATTGCAACAGCAACACCAGCAAAGAGCCAGTGAAGCCTGTCCCAAGCAGGACCTCAGTCTGAATACGCTGCTTACCATTGCCCTCTCCCTTTATTTCTAAGCCTTCGGGGGATGCAGACAGCCAGGTCCATAGCTCAGAGTATAGAGATGGAAGCTGAGATTGCAAAAATAACAGGCTTTCCACGTCGGAAGGAGGCTGCCATCGGTGGCTGGGATACCTGCTGAACCTTGCAGATTGTGAAGCTTTAACTACAGTAAACACAGCCCTGATTGTGAGAGTTGTCTTACTCCATCTTCCAATGCAGTGGATTGCCTAGCACAGGCTGTAACTCAAAGCTGCTCTCTTGCTTTTAGGGGAGATTATGTTGGCATCAGACTTCGGGAAAATGAATTCGACCCGAAAGGAAGACAGCAGCCCACCTTTCTCGATGATATGGTAGCCAGACGATTTCTTATTCTAATCTTGCATTCTTAATTCCTGAACGAAAGAACTGAAGGCTGCCTGGTTTGATGCAGTTAAATAACTTGCTATTAGTATCCGTAAGCAAATGTGTTTTATCTAGAAGAGAGGGAAACTATCTAGAGATCAGTTGCATATAACATTTTCAAAAGTATCTGAATCCCGTTTTCAAAAGAGACAGGTTCCTAAATCCCACTGACTTTCAATGACCCTAGACTCCTAAGTTCCCGAGTCACTTAGTCACTTTTTGAAAATGTTATTCCAGCTCTTTTGCCTTATGAGAGCTAAAATTAGCCGATTTACCTGGTATTAACTCAATTGGATCTAATTCAAACAGACAGAAGCAAACTATGTGGTGTCTTTCCTTGGGGACCAACTGTATTAAACAATCATGCTTACAGCAGTCAGTTTAGTAGCTTAAACAGGATTAATGAGGCCTTCTTTGGCCAAGGCCAAGCCATTTAGCCTCAGTTTCCCCATCTATAACATGGAAGTAATATTTATCTGCTACTTGATCTTAATGCAGAAATTCCTGGGTAACATTCCACAGCCCTGTGCTGCTCAGGAGATCAAACTAGACGCTCATAATTATCCCTTCTGGGATAAAAATATAAGTTATGAAACCTACCACATGGTGATTGTCGTGTGAGGATTAGTTAGGTAATGTTTGTGAAGCACAAGACTCCCATTGACTTCATTGGAGCCAGGATTTCTTCCTGTTATTACACTTGTAGGTGGAAGATATCCATTATTTTACAAACTTCTCTGAAAACTTGTTTTTAGTGATATGATGACTTTACATGATTACAGGTATAAGCGAGGGAATGGTCCCACTATTGTGGGGAACTTTCCTGGCTTCTGCACTACCCCGGTGAAATGGGCTAGTGGAAGGATCTGAGTCCTCACTCCCACTTCCTTTACCCAGGGGCCTCCCTGCCTCGAGGACTCTCCTTGCACTCTCCTATCTGGCAGAGTCCTTGTAACCCCAACAAGGCTGGGCCCAGGATTCCTGAGAGGCTCAACCCCCAACCTTGCTGTGGTCACCTAGGTCAGGGGCTGGGGTGTCCCCACTCCGGGGTGCTCTCTCTGCACTGGATGCTTTCCTGACCCACTGATCATTACATACGATTTAAAGCAATACAGTTTATTTAATTAACAATTAGTTTAAAAAGGAATAAGGAAACATGGAAAAGGTTAAAGGAAACACATTACCCCGCTCTGTGGCAGGAAACATCACAAACAATGTCCCTGGAATGTCAGGGCAGTTCCTTGTAGGTCCCAGGCCTTCTCCTCAGGCCCTGGCTGTGCTGCAGGGATGCTGTGGGTTGGACACTCGCTCTGGCGGCAGCCACACACTCTCAGGCTCCAGGTGGCAGGAGCCTTCTTCCCAGCATTGCCCCCGCCCTGTCAGGGTTACGATCCCCCTCCAAGTCTGGCCTGCAGAGCCTCTTGGCTGAGGCATCTCCCTGTGCTGGGCCCACTGCCCAGGGTCCCCCTCGCTCTCCCCAGCTGCTCACCGCACCCAGCTGCAGACTGCTCCAGCCACAGCTCCAGCTCCACTCTGCCTCAGCATGGCGGCTGCTGCTGCTGCTCTTCCTTCAGCTCCCTGGGCTGCTTCTCTGGCCCCTCTGGCTCTGGTTGCTACAGCTCTGCTCTCAGCACAGGATCTGCTCTGCAGGCTGCTTCTATGACTCTGCTCCCAACACTGACCTGGCTCCCTGGGCTGCTTCTCTGGCTCTGGTTGCTGTAGCTCTGCTCCCAGAGCAGGTCTGCTCTCTCTGGGCTGTGCTCTGGCTTTGGGGCTGCAGCTCTGCTCACAGCAGCTCAGCTTGGGGCCCTGCTTTCTCGCCCCACTCTGTCTGACCCAGGCAATTCCAGCTCACACAGAGGATGGGACCCCCCTGTCCTCCCTGTCAATCAGGCTGACCTGGAGCCTTGGCCTCTCCCCATTGTTCCTGGGGACTGTTAATCTCAGGGCTTGGCTGCACTGGCACTTTACAGCGCTGCACTTTCGCGCTCAGGGGTGTGAAAAAACACCCCTCTGTGTGCTGCAAGATACAGCGCTGTAAAGCCTCAGTGTAATCAGTGCTGCAGTGCTGGAAGCGCGGCTCCCAGCGCTGCAAGCTACACCCGTAGAGGATGTGGTTTACGTGCAGCGCTGGGAGAGCTGTCTCCCAGCGCTGGTGCTCCGACCACACTCACACTTCAAAGCGCTGCCACGGCAGCGCTTTGAAATTTCAAGTGTAGCCATACCCTGAGGCTCCTGATTTCCCATCGACCCTTCCCCTTTTGGTACTGGGAGCTAGCAACCAAAACACCCTCACTAAATGTTAGTAAGGGGATAACAGTCCCCTTACATAGGTATCCACTCACTTGAAGTCAGTTGCACGCCTGGAGCTTTTTTTCACTTATAAATCAAGTTAATTTTTACGAGATCACTTGCTAACATTAGCTGTAAAGGAAAAAAATCTAGAAGTTAGAGGTGGGCAAAGCCCAGTATTATTCACTTTATAGCCCTATAAACGTTCTATGAGATGGTCCCAAGATACTGTGACCAGTCAACTGTGACGAAGTTCAGCATCTATTGTACAGCTAGGGAAAAACATGTGAAGTTGATAAGGAAGGGCTTTTGAGAAGGTAGTAGATGAAACCTTGACTCCACCCTCCCTAAAGGTGCCAGCCAATGAAGATGAACCAGCACAGAGGGAGACGTAAGCTGTGCCTGGCAAAGGGCTGGTGCAGCTTGCTTTCACTTGGACTCAAGTGGAGCTCCTCTAGTCCCAGGTCTGCACCTTACTTAGGGCCCATGAGAAATCCACAGTCTAGCCCAGAGTGCTGTCAAATGCACAAAGGTAACAAAGAGAGAAGTTTTTTTCCCACTCCTTTCAGTTATAATTGCCCTGGATGTTGTACTGATGGCAGGTGCACACTTTTTAGATTTTCAAGTGGATGGCGTCCCTTTAAATTATCATAGCATATTGTATTCCTCCAGGATCAGCTCTGGGGGTGCCCCACTCTGTGATGGAGCTTTATGGCTGTGCTTATGTCTGGCAGAAAGTCCCAGAATGAGCACCAATGTTTAGTTTTATGTCTCCGTTCAGAGACCATCAAAATGTAAGTTGCGGAATGTAGCCTTCAGCTGTAGGGCACAGGGCTCAGCGTGGTTGGAGGCAATTTTTTGCTGTATTCATGATCTGCAAATGATAAGGTGCTGGAACAGGCTAAGCTGGGTGTCCTATTCGGGCAGCCCCTGCAGCAGCTGATCACAATGTTTCACATGTTACAAAATAGCATTTTTTAGTCTATCTATCTAGGTGGATGTGGTCCCCACCATGGTAGTATGCGATCACCTCTCAGCCTTTAAGGTATTTATCCTCACCACACCCCAGGTGAGGTAGGGCAGTGCTATTGTGCAAATGGAGAACTGCGGCACAGAGACTACAGGCCAGAGTTTTAAAAGGCATTTAGGTGCCTAGTGAGATTTCTAAAGCATCGATGTGCCCAGCACCCATTTTGAAATCAATGACATTTATGCACATCGGTGGTTTTGAAAAGCCCACTAGGTTCCTAAATAGCATTAACAATCTGGCATTAAGTGACTTTCCCACAGTCACATAGGAAGTCTGTAGCAGAGTAGGAAACTGAACCCAAGTCTGAGGCTAGTGCCCTCACTCCTGCACCATCCTGCCTTTCTATTCTGCTTTCAGGCTCATTATGACTTGGCCATCAATGTTGCTTTACTGTGGCTGAATGATCCAGAAGCCCAAAGTCCTTTGGCAGGAGAGAAAAGGTGAGTATGAACAGACGGAGACTCCAGTTCTGCAGTGGACTTACACCAGTGTAAAACTGGAGTAACTCAGGCATGAATCAGGTCCAATATCTTTCAGGCTAACCCTCTTTACTTATATTCCCTCTGATTATCCTGGATAGGAATTTGCCACTTCACAGCCGATACATCTATCCCAGCCGAACTGACAGAGAAGCCATGATTTTATCATTTTATGCCGGGACCTTAATGGTAAGGAAGCAATAATGATAGCAAGATCTTTTGTTCTTCAGCAGCTTCCAAGATGAACAAAATACTAGACGTGCCATGTACTGTGCAAGAGTCCAGGCCATGCAATGTACATATGTTTTTAAATATTACAAAACTGTCTAATTTTCATCAAGGGATGGGAGTTGTAACCTTTGGTTAAACACAGTAAAGATTAGGCACCATTAGCATGTAGCAATCTGATGGAGAATAGGGAGGTGAATATCTTGTCTCACAAACAGCTTTTAATGTAAAGAATATCAAAGAAACTGATGATAAAATAATAGTCTGAACAATTATAGCACAATGATCAAGTCAGAGCTACTTGGTGGTCTCCCAAAGCCCATGTTTCAGTATATCCCGTGACATGCACAGCGATCCACAGATCTAATGAAGGAGCAATGGAACCAGTCCTAGTAGCAGAATGCTCTCGCCCCAAGTTTTGCTGATCTTTATGCAATGACGTGTTTTAGTCAGTTTCCTGCTGTGTTCCACTATATCTTCTCTGTAGCAGCAGGTCGCAAGAGCAAATGTCAATGGGGCCATAGCAGCTACATGAGGCAACACTAGACGTGCATAGCAGGTACCTAGCCCATAGGGAACACTGGAAGTTAAAATCCTTCTAGTTGGTAAGGACTCTACAAGATGGGGTGTCATCTGGATTCTACATATTTATTAATTCAAATCCAAAAATACCCATCCCGAGGACTAAACCCCTTTCCTGACCTGCTTTCACAGAACAGCATCCCCATTGAAGACGTCTTTGGGATTTACAGCACGAGGCCCTCGGCAACACGCTGGTACCGCTCTGCCAAAGTGAGTGGCAAGACTGTAGAGCTCTTTTTCTAATTGTTTGAAGCTGGCATCAGCTGGGTCTGTGCTGCAGCAGCTGTTGTTTATACCTGCTCTCCTGTGTGAATAAACAGAGCGGATTTAGTTGCTCAGCAGGCAGTTACAGTTATCTGGCCAGTGGGGACTCTGACACAAATAAGCAGAGGAGAGCTGACCCAGCACCACACTGATAAGCTTTCTGCAGTCCATTATAAGCAGTTAAATACCGGCCAGAGCCATGGAGTGGAGTAGGCTGCCTGGCTTTTATTTTAAAATGCCACTCGCTGGTTTCCACTTTGTTTGCTGGAGTTGTATTAGGGCTGGATTCTCTGAATAGTTTCATCCCATCCTTAATTAATCTGGGCCAAACTCCTGCCATCCAAACTCTGAGCATGCTCCATTCCAAACACCTTGTCTCAGTCCCTGGGCAGCCTGCCTTTTCTGAGACCCTCTTCCAGTCCCCTGAGCACAACTTTTCCAAGTGACAGGCCTGTGCCTCCACTTCCCTTTGAGGTGGGACTCCAGCATCCAACCACTCTGACTGGCTCTCTGGGTTACAGCCCCTTGGTTGCTAACTGGGATACCTAGCAGGCCCAGTGGGCTTGGCACCAGCAAGAATTTCCCGCTGGGAATCTGTGGACAGTGACTGCTTGCAGTGACATAGAAGCAGCTTCTCCAAAATAAAAAATATGATTTATTTTGCCAAACCATTCACAGCACTCGGGGCAATGAATTTAAAACAGAGATCTACGCATACTGTCTTACCTCCGCTTGGCTTTCCCCTCAGAGATGACTTAGCCCTGGCGCTCCTCTGCTCTCTTGGGCACCAACTTACCGCAGGTCCCTGACTCCCAGTCAGTCTGTGTGTCAGCCGACAGCAGCTGGCAAGCTGCAGATTCCCAACTGTTGCCAGGATGAGGTCTGAGGAGTCTCCTGTCCAGGGCTAGAAACCTGGCTCATGTCTGAGGGGATGATCCTTACCTAGGCCTTTGTTGTACCTTTCCCGCCTCGTTTCTTTGAGTCCCTTTTGATCTACTTATTTGGGCAAGGTAATATCACACACATACCCTGAGAGGCATATGATAATAACAAGACAAGCTTCCTAGCATAGGTGCTGGAACTACGGGTGCTGGGGGTGCTCCCGCATCCCCTGGCTTGAAGTGGTTTCTATTATATCCAGAGCTTACAGTTTGGTCCAGTGGCTCTCAGCAGCCCCACTATACAAATTATTCCAGCACCCCTGCTTCCTAGTTCCCTGCCCACCTGCTGAAGAGAATTTTTTTCAAATGCATTTACTGTATGGGGTGGGGGAATCAGGACGCTGCCCTAATCCAAACATGAGACTCTGTACTACGACTGGCTGAACATGTTCAGCAAACTTTTTGAAGCACTTTTCACTGTCAGGCCTTATCTGCACTGAGGATTTCCATAAGAATTGAAACACTAAATCAGATTTGTGGTGCAGCTAGTTCGGAAGACTGTCTTTGACCGTGACCACTGCCAGATGCTTCAGAGGAAGGTGCAGGAGCCCCCACAATATGCAGATGTGGGACAATTTGTCTCCCATGAAGGTCTAACCCAAATCTCTAATAATTCAAGTTTGCTAAGTCCTGAAGCGGGAAGTTTGTGTCTCCTCCACATCCCCAAATATGGCTATTTTATTTCCTCTGATTTCAGCCATTAGTTGCTAGCCATGAGGGCAACATCTATAGGGTGTTTCCAGTTAGAAGTAAGCTAAAAAGAGAGTTACCACCATTACATCAGTTTGCCCTGTCTAGATGTGTGTTACTCTGAGGGGTGGAATTGGGGCAAATTCCTGGTGTAAACAAGGCCTGAGAGGGATCCCACAGCTCCCTCCTCCCCGCTTTCCAGATGGCTGTAGTACAGCATGCTACAGTAGCCATGGTAATGCTTACATCTGCCTATGCTGATGCGTGGATTTTTGCCAATAGCAAGTTAATTCTGTTGAAAACTGCATTCTGGCAGCTTTCTGCAGTAATATTATCTCCCCAGGCAACTGAACTTCCCACTTGGCCTGTCTCTTCCTACCAATCTTCAGGCCACTTCCCTCTCTTACAGATTTTGCAGACCTGCGTGAATCGTTTTTGCCTTATACCCTAGTAAGGCAGCATGTCAAGTAGATGAATTTAGCTGGCATGTGGAGGTTAAATACAAATTTTGAGATGAGTTATAGTTTCTGTTTGCACATGGAAGGAGCACTGCAGAAAGGGATCTGGGAGGATCACAAGCTAAATATGAGTCAACAGTGCAACCCTGTTGCAAAAAAAAGCAAACATCATTGTGGGATGTATTAGCAGGAGTGTTGTAAGCAAGACACAAGAAGTAATTCTTCCGCTCTACTCCACACTGATTAGGCCTTAACTGGAATATTGTGTCCAGTTCTGGGTGTCACATTTCAGGAAAGATGCGGAGAAATTGAAGAAAGTCCAGAGAAGAGCAACAAAAATGAGTGAAGATCTAGAAAACATGACTAATGCGGGAAGACTGAAAAAAATTGGGTTTGTTTAGTCTGGAGAAGAGAAGACTGAGAGGGGACATGATAACAGTTTTCAAGTCTGTAAAAGGTTGTTTCAAGGAAGAGGGAGAAAAATAGTTCTTCTTAACCTCTGAGGATAGGACAAGAAGCAATGGGGCTTAACTTGCAGCAAGGGGGGTTTAAGTTGTACATTAGGAAAAACGTCCTAACTGTTAGGGTGGTTAAGCACAGGAACAAATTGCCTAGGGAGGTTGTGGAATCTCCATCATTGGAAACTTTTAAGAGCAAGTTATACAAACACTTGTCAGGTCTGGTCTAGATAATACTTTGTCCTGCCACGAGTGCAGAGGACTGGAATAGATGAACTCTCAAGGTCCCTTCCAGTCCTACGATTGTATGATCCAACGACACTGAAAGTCCTAGACCCAAACCTATTTAAAAAACCTAGACTCAAAATACTCCTGCAAGATGCTGAGCTCCCTGGCTGCAATACAGCAAAGCACTGAAGCACGTGCTTGATTTTAAGCACATGTGTAGTCCCATTGGCTTCAATGAGACCATCTACATGCTTCAAGTTACACTTGATAAGTGCTGTGCTGGACTGGATGCAGATTGCTTAATAACTTGCAGGATCAACAGAAGATATTGGCATTTCTAGGCCTGGTTGTTTGGCTGTATGGGGACCTGTGTTTTAAAATGATCAAACATTTTCAAAATGCTATTATTTTCTTTGCTCCACACTGAAATACACAATCACACCAAGATAAATAATAGACACAAGGCTGCTGGGAGTGTTATCACTTATCCTGTTACAGGGATGCCTGAGCTGTGGACTCAGATTCCCTGCCTTGCCAATCAAGCCACATACTGAATTAAAACTTGGAGTGCACGCACAGACTTGCTGCACCATATATGGTCTGCAGTGAATACTTCGTCACTGAAGACTTTACGGACAGTATTTTGTTTTTAGCCAGCTGAATAGGATCAATGGTCTGGTTGAAGAACCCAACTCTGGGAAAGGTAGGCCTCACTTTGCACCTCAGTCAATGAGTCTCATTCTTGTGTAGGCGCTATCTTTCTCTGACATTTGTTCAGAGAAGGTTCAGTGTCTACTCCATTGAATGCAGGACCAGACACCCTCCTACTGGAAGGGAACACAAAGAGATGGCCAAGCAGGTGCGAGTGCCATCCTCTGACCTCCCAAGGTCTTTCCCCATCAAAGATCCAGTAGATTTTCTCTTTACGGTGATGCCGAAAAAAGGACAAGGAAATGCCGTGAACCGCATTGGAGGGTACAGTTACTTACAAGTCCTATACAAGTTGTGCATGAACTGTTACACTGAACAAACTGTTAGGACTGGGACTGTGATTTTGTTGTTTGTAGTTGCCTAGAGGGTCCACCTGGGAATGGAGCTGAACTGGAGCCTTCATTGTGCCAGACACTGTGCATATGACAAGAGTGTGTGCCTTCCCTTAAGTCCTTACAATCCAAATAGAGTGACAGAGAGAGTAGGAGAATGGAAGCATCAGCATCCTTGTTTTGCAGACAGTTGACCAGCCACAAAGAGAGATTAAGTGACTATCCCAAGGCAGTATAGGAAATCTGTGGCACAGCCAGCAGTTGAACCCAGAACTTCTGAGGCTCAGTCCTGTGCTTTAACCAAAAAAAAATCCTTCCTCGGTCCTGGAAATCTTAGTCAAATCTAGGAATCAGATATTTACATTTTTGCACCTCTCAGCATCATACCCATCACTGTGAATATCCCCCTTGAAGTGAAACCAGCAGAACTTCCTTGTGGGGTCATGTGTAAGGACCTGATGGAGCCATTGAGATCTCCCCCTTCCCCTGATCCAGTATCATGGCCATACATAGGGCTTGATCCTGCTCCATTGAAATCTGTTTTTCTATTGACTTGAACAGGAGAAAATTCCAGACTGTAATTGGGGATTCAAATGTCATCAAGCCACATTACCTGGAGGGAGTTGCAGTTGCTAAGGTGAGAGTGAAGAAGCATCTTGGCACTGCTGAGCTTATCGGAGGGTGCCTGGTATGTCCCATGCCTCCCAGACAAAAATGATCTGCAGTGGGAGACAGAGGTCCTGAGTTAGCAAGGGGCTTAAGCATGTGCCTAACTTTAAGTATGTGAGAAGGTCTGCTGAAATTAATCAGGGCCAGAATCAGGAGCTAAACTGTGACTTTGTCAGGAACATAAGGCATTTTCATTACAGTCCACAGAATATCCAGACATGGATTCGTTAAGGAGAACCAGTCTCTTCTGGCTCCTGCCACTCATGATGATGCATTTCGTAAACTCAGCAACTGATGAACTGCTTTTTATATTTCCACCAGAGTCTCATGAATCAGCTGCAATCAGCAAACATCAGTAGTAAAATGGGCTTATTCTAGAAGCTCATTAATTGTTAAATTAATTCTACATCCACTAATTTTGTTTCATAGTAAAACACTCCAAATCCAAAGTGGGTTCAATCCAGATTCTCAGTTTGCCTCTAATTGCAGTTAGACAAAGTTTTTGACCCCTCAACTCTGATTACTGCATGTCACTCGTGGTTACGCATGCAAACTTCTGGGTGCAAACAGGGGCCTTTTTTAATGGTTTGAAATAATGGGTACTGACTGTAGTCAAAGTAAAGGTCCTCCATGTCACTGAAGTGTCAGTGGAGGCACACAGCTGAACACTTGGTCACATTCCCAGCTGATGTAAACTGACAGAGTTGCCTTGACTTCAAGCTAGCCACACCAATTTACACCAGCTGAGAATCTGGCTCCCTGTTTTTAAGGGCGAGGCGACACTATGAATCTTACCATGGCAGCGCACTGTTGTCTTGCACAGTTATGTGCACAGTTGGTTAAAAAACCACAAACGTTTTAGTGAAATTGTTTGTTAAAAATTTTTCAACATTTCAAAAACTCTGATCAGCTCTAGTTCTAGATGATCATATGCTTGGGACAACCTGGGCTACAACATGATCCCCTCAACATTAATGGTGTTGTCCCAGCCATGCTACAGAAGCGCTCAGTTTCTAGAACATGGAATCTGTAACCGTGCAGCAGCCACGCGCTGGCAGTGTGGGACTCGTAGGGTATGTCTGCACAGCAACTAGACACCTGCGGCTGGCCCATGCCAGCTGACTCAGGCTTGTGGGGCTCAGGCTGCCTGGGCTCTAAGATCCTGCGAAGTGGGAGGGTCCCAGAGCTCAGGCTGCAGCCCAAGCCCAGAAATCTACACAGCAATGAAACAGCCCCAGAAGCCTGAGTTGGCTGGCATGGGCCAGCCGTAGGTTTTTCTTTGTTGTGTAGACATACCTGAAATGTAAATGGCTCCTCAATGCCTATCTGACGATACAACCGGTTCTGGCCATGTCATCTGCTGTAGAATGAGCCCATGACCACTCTTCCTTTCATACAAAGAGGAAGCAAGTTACTGGAGAAACGGAATACAGATGGGAACTAACATATGAAAGAGCCAAACTGACACCACAGTTGGATTTGACTCTAAAGGGGCCTTGCAGGCTATAAGCGGGTAGCTAGTCAGGAGAGTCTAAACTCAGTTTAAGGGTTGGTAGCAAGGCAAGAGGCGGCTTCTTGATACACAAAGGCCACGGAGACCTGGGAAGTTGTACACAAGCTTCTCAACAGTACCCCCAACTTTGGGAGGACCACCCTCTCCATAGGTGAGAGAGAGTTCACTTCTATTACCATCTGTGTCCTGAGTCTTCTCAGCAGCACAGCACAGTAGACCAAATTCTGCCTCGACTGATATCCTCTGTTGACTTCTGGTGCCAGAGATTCCACTCCTTGGACTTGCATGCGGTTGCATGGGGCATAAGTCAGGGAAGAATTTGATCCATTGGATGTCGTGCTTTTGTAGCATGGACTCAGGTGCAGCAGGAGTTTAGCTGAGTCTCCCCATCTCATTTCATTTAATTTCACTTTGGAATTAAAGCTGTTCACAAAAAGGGAGGGGGAAGTAAATGCATTTCCACTAAGTTTGTCCACACTTAAAATACTGCAGCTGCGCCATTGCGCTTCCATGAAGATATTCCCTACTACGCCAATGGGAGGGCTTCTGTCACAGGAGATAATCCATTTCATAGACCTTAAGGCCAGAAGGGAGCATCATGATCATCTAGTTTGATCTCCTGCACATTGTAGGCCACAGCACCACAGCCATCCACTCCTAGTAGACCCTTAACCTCTGGCTGAGCTACTGAAGTCCTTAAATCATGATTTAAAGACTTAAAGTTACAGAGAAACTACCATTTACACTCATTTAAACCTGCAAGTGACCCAGGCCCCAAGCCAATCTGACCCGGGGGGAAATTCCTTCCTGACCCCAAATGTATTGATCAGTTAGACCCTGAGCAAGTGGGCAAGATCCACCAGCCATATGTCTGGGAAAGAATTTGCTGTAGTAACCCCATCTAGTGTCCCATCTCTTGCCCTTGGAGATATCTGCTGCTAGCAGTCACAGACCAGCTACATGCCATGGTAAGCAGTCTCATCATACCATCCCTTCCATAAACTTATCAAGCTCAGACTTGAAGCCAGTTTGGTTTTTTGCCCCCACTGGAATGTCTGTTCCAAAACTTCACTCCTCCAATGATTAGAAACCTTCATCTAATTCCAAGCCTAAACTTGTTGATGACCAGTTTACATCCATTTGCGTCCACACTGGCGCTTAATTTAAATAACTTCTCTCACTCCCTGGTATTTATCCCTCTGATATATTTATAGAGAGAAACCATATCTCCCCTCAGCCTTTGTTTGGTTAGGCTAAACACGCCAAGCTCTTTGAGTCTCGTCTCACAAGGTAGGTTTTCCAGTCCTCTGATCATCCCAGTAGCTCTTCTCCGCTCTTGTTCCAGTTTGAATTAATCTCTCTTAAACATAGGAGACCAGAATTGCACACAGTATTCCAGATGAGGTCTCACCTCCCTGAGAGGCAGTAGCTAGGTCGTCCCCGGACCTGCCACCATCCTTGCGCAGTCTGTACTGGGAGTCAGATCGGTTTGACTGCATTGCTGAGGGCTATGGCTTTTCCACACTCCTGGGCAATGTAGTTATACCACCCTGATTTCCTAGTGTAGACAAGGCCTAAGTTGTTCAGTCTTTCCCCATGGAAGATAATGTCCTCACGTTACCTGGTGGAACTCTCTTCACATGCACTCACGTGTCTGAGCCTAGAGATCATCAACATTTTGGGCACAACATGTTTTGCATCCAAAAATGGCCTTTTTAAAAAAATGTTTTTATGGAAAATCGTCAGCATACAATTTTTCCATGAAATTTTTGGTGATATTTTTGACTAACTTTTTTATCTAAAAATTTATGTTTACCTAAGACCTTGTTTTCTTATTGCCTGTTATTGTAAATGGAAAATTTCAAAAGTGACTTCAATTGAAGTTTTGGTAACAAAAATCAAGTGGTTAAAAACGCTGTTGAAAACGCCATGGAAAATTAAAAAAGGATTCGAGCTAATGTACTTATGTGCCCCCCTAGTACCTGGAGCACCCACAGAGAAAAATTAGTGGGTGCTTAGCACCTATCGGCAGCTGAGCTTCCCTCTCTCCCCCCATTCCTGCCTGTGGCCCCCGCCAATCAACTCCTCCCCTCCGTCCCAGTGCCTCCCACAGAACGGCTGTTCAGCAGCATGCAGGAGGCACTGGGAGGAAAAGGCCATAAAGACATGGGGAAGTGGTGTGGTAGAGGTGGAGCGAGGGAGGAAAGAGGCAGGCCAGGGGTGGAGGCTTGGGGAAAGGGTTGGAGTCAGGGTGGGTCCTGAGGCTGAGCAGGAGGTGGGCACCCCTGGGGAAAATTAGAAGCTGGCACTTGTGACCATAGTACCTGAGCAGCTCACTATCTTTATCTACTCAGCCAATACCGTATAAGATAGTGAAGTGCCATTATGCCCATTTTACAGATGAGGAACAGAGAGACTGGCATACTAGAAACTTACATTTAGGTCTCCCAAGTCCCAGCCTAGTACTATAACCACTGGACCATCTCCTGTCTAAGAAACCAATCTTATAAACTTCCCTTTCTTATCTGGCATAAAGGACTCAGAGAAAGAGAACTCAGTGGTCAGCAGTTTCCTTGAGAGGGGGCCTCACCAGCTAAAGTGAACAACAAAGCGCCTGTGTAAGACTGGTATCAACATACAAAAGCTTTCTGTGTTTGTGTAATTGACCTTCAGGGAGTGGGTCTTGTTCCCAAGAGGGAGTCAATTGTCTTTTTCTCCTGTACTTTTTCTCTGTGCACCAGCTGAAGATAATCCCTGGGCTAAAGGACAGAAAAAGAAAATTGATCTATTTTGTCTGCGCAGGACTTGATACCAATAGACACCAAATAGATCTGAATGTGTTCTCTTAGTAACTGAGTAACTCAGTAAATGAGCTACTGCATGTACAGCACAAACAACAAGCATTCAGTGGACATCACTGGTTTTAGGCCCTGGCTTCCAAGCTAGAATATTAAGGTAATACTCAATCTTAGTGGTTTAGTAAAGCAAAGCACTTCAGCACATGCTCAAGATTAGACATGTGAGTTTCCCCACTGACTTCAGTGTGACTATTCATGTGCTTAACCTTAAGCGTGTACTTAAGTGCTTTGCTAGACCAGTGCCACAAAGGTCACTGTATGTGATTTTTAATAGCCACAAGTGGCCGGGACCTCAGTTTTCTGAGATGGCACTTCCGAGAGCACAGTGGACCATGCTGATACATGGATTTAATGTTAACTCAAAAGGAAAGTATGCCACTTGCCAAATCGTCAACAGCATTGTCAGCACAGGCCTACTGGGTGACACTGGGCAAGTCAGTGCCTCGGTTTCCCTATCCGAGACACACTCTGAGATTTATCTGTGAAAAGGGCTATCTAAGACAGAGTTTATCAGTTCTGATTATAGATCTTCCAGCCATGTGTCAACCAACCCTGTATAGCTTGTGTCTCTGATAGGATCACAGCACCAGGAGCTGCATCCTGCACCACTGAAGGGAAGTCAAGGGGAATGTTAACATTGACTCAAGTAGCAGCAGAGCTGTAGCCCAAGTAGAGTTCCCTCGGCACAGCAGAGCTCTCAGCTTGGAGCAAGTGGTAGCTGACTCCTACCCCAATTGCTTCCTCTACTCCCTGGCAGGGGGGATGGGAGGGAAGGGACATGTTGGAGTGTGCCAGGACAGAGGAGGAAGGCAGCGTGTGCCTAGGCTATAAAAGTTCATGGCTGCAACAAGGTCCTATAGGGCCCCCAGCCAGCTGGCCTAAATTAGAGCAGCCCCAGAGATGCTCTCATTTATGCTGGTATGCCAGGGCCAGCATAGATGCACTAGGAGGATCACAGAGGGAAAACTTTCTCCCTGCTGGCCCTGCTAAGCAGACCTCAGCATAGGAGAAAATCAGGCCTTCGTTAGTAATTGCTCCCACACTTCAAAATCAGTCTTTGCAGATTTGAGTTCATGTCTCATAGACTCGTAGGTCAGAAGGGACCAATATGATCATCTAGTCTGACCTCCTGCACAAAGCAGGCCACAGAACCCTACCCATCCACTTTTATAACAACCCCTAACCCATGACGAGTTATTGAAGTTCCTAAAATTGTGGTTTGAAGACTCAAGCTGCAGAGAAGCCACCAGCAAGCGAACCCATGCCCCACGCTGCAGAGGAAGGCGAAAACCTCCAGGCCCCTGCCAATCCGCCCTGGAGAAAATCCTCCCGACCCCAAATTATGGCGATCAGTAAAACCTGAGCATGGGGCAAGACTCAACCAGCCAGCACCCAGGAAGAATTCTCCATATATAACTCAGATCGCATCCCATCCTCCAACATCCCCTACATAACCATTAAGCACGACTTATCTGTGATATAATCCAAGATCATATTGCCCAAATTAAACTATCCCAGGTCATATCGATCCCCCCATATACTTATCAAGACATTAGTCTTAAAGCCAGATAAGCGTTTTGCCCCACACTTCCTCCGGAAGGCTGAGTTCCAGAACTTCACTCCCCTAATGGTTAGAACCTTCAGCTAATTTCAACGGTTTAAACTTCCTAACTATCCGTTTGTAAGCCCATTTGTCCTTGTGCCTACATTAGTTACTAAGCTTAAATAATCTCTCCCTCCTACGTTAATCCCCTGATATATTTATACTAGAGCAAGCATATCCCCCGGACTCTTTGGCAGGCTAAACAGCAAGCTCATAATGAGTCTCCCTTTCATAAGGCAGACTTTATTCCATTCCTGTCGATGCATCCTAGTATGCCTGGCTCGAACCTGTTCCAGTTTGAATTCATCCTTCTTAAACATTGGGACACCAGAACGTCCACGACAATATCAAGTGGGGTCTCACCAGCCGCGCTTATATAGCAGGTACCAACACCTTCCTTATCCTTGCTGGAAATACGTGCCTGATGCATCCTAAAACACGCATTTGCTTTTTAATGCCAATGAATTGGTCACTCATAGACCATCCTGCCTATCAACCAATACCCCAGGTCCTTCTCCTCTCTTGTTTTCCAACTGACGCGTCCGCCACTGTAATCTAAATTCCTTATTATAAACCCTAATGGCATGACAGATAGCAAAGCGTTAATGTCTCTTTCACCTGGAAAGGTTTAACAAGGACCCTTGACCAAGGACAATCAGAATCAATCATTTTCAACTCTCGGTGGAGGAAGTATGATGTGGTCCTTTGTCTGTGTCTGTTGTCTCTCTGGCTTGAGGGTGATCACACTCATCTCCAGGCTCTCTAATCTTCGTTTCCAACTGGTAAGTACAGTAGAAAGACCAACTATGGCTTTTTACATTGTTTTTCTGTGTTTGTTGCAAGTGTGTAGTTTGCTGGAAATGTTTAAATTGTAATTTTTTCTGAATAAGGCTGTTTATTCATTTTTTATAAGTTAACAGAGCCTGTAATATTTTCATCTTGATTACAGAGATGATTTTTATGTCTTTTCTTTCTTTTTATTAAAAGCTTTCTTTTTAAGACCTGTTTGATTTTCTTTTCTAGTTGAGGCTCAAGGGGATAGGAATCTCTGTGCCAGGATTACTCTCTCTCTCGGGGAAAGGCTGGGAGGGGGAAAAAGAAGGAGGGGGGAAGGTGAATTGTCCTCTCTGTTTTGTAATTCGAGGAGTTTAAGTACAGTAATCTTCCAGGGTAACCCAGGGAGGGGAAGCCTGGGAGGAGGTAAAGAGGGGGGAAGGGAAGTGGGTTATTTTCCTTTGTTATGAGACTCAAGGCATCTGAGTCTTGGGGTCACCAGGGAAGGTTTTGGGGGGACTAGAGTGTACCAGGCACTGGAATTCCTGGTTGGTGGCAGCGCTACAGGAGCTAAGCTGGTAATTAAGCTTAGAGGATTCATGCAGGTACCCAAATTTTGGACGCTAAGGTTCAGATTTGGAAATTATACCTTATGACAGTTCATGACTTTGAAAGTATTAGGAAAGCTCCTGCCTGTTCCAACAGCACACTGCGGTAGTCTACAGGTAGTTCTAACGTACTTGGTGTGGCTTAAAGTAAGTGTTACCAAAGCAACTGCCAAAGTTACTGTGGAATTGTAATCAGATTATAATAAACCATATAATTAGCAATGTCTCTGGTGCACTTATAAACAAATCATTTGTGCCTGGCCTTATTAATATGGACTGCCATCTGGTGTCTGGATAGGGTTACTTCTATGTTTGGGCACAGCCACATAATCTGTAGAAAAAAGGTGACATTGACCAAATTCCCTCCTTCTTGTTGTTCCAACATAGGGGGATGGAAATTCCATCTGAGAGTTGTATGATGGGGGTTCCACTTGACCCAGGAATGTTCTGTTTGTTTTATGGCATGGGAAGCTCCGTACCTCCCTTCTAAGTGGGGCCTCTGCAGAGTGCAGCATTCAAAGCAGGTTTTCTTGCCAGATTTCCTGAAGTGCCTGCTCATGCTATTTCCCATAGTGCTGCCCCTTTGGTTGGTATTCCCATGGCTGGAGCTCCTGATCTGCTTCTGGTGGAGACAAGGAGAGATTTCAGATGAAGCTGTTATGCTGTTTTTCCTCTCATCTGCTGTCACTCTGAATTTAGCTGTGATGCTTGGAGCAACACCTGTCTCTGAATAGTGAGTAGCGTGTAGCTCAGGGATAGATTCTTGCCGTTGCAGTAGCAAAGTTGCTTTGATAATAATATAGTCAAAGCCTCTGTCTGCCTCTTTTTTTGTTTATCCGCAAGTCTTTCCACCCTGCTTTGCTGGATGGTTCCCAAATATCACGGTTATGGGTACAAAATCAGTCCCTGAAAAAAGCACCTAAACCAAGAGATACAGGAGTTATCTAACAAAGGATATCAGCCCTGCCAAGCCACTGGGAGAGGGCAAAAGAGGATGGGAAAAGGTAGAAGTAAACATTTCAGAAAAATGGACGTGATCCAAGGGAAAATACCAATGATTTGTAATAACATACTCAGGGCTGTAAAGATTATAAAATAGATAAACGACTGTACAATTTCTCATTAACCTCTAAGTATTATTGTCCTTCCAGGGTCACCGGATTCACCCTTTCAACCTCTCTTTGCATCCTTTTGCCATGCTGACAGCCCCGAAAGCTGCGGAACATGCCTGGAAACAGAGTAAGCATGTTTTGCTTCATGTCACCTAGGGATTTAAGCAGGGGGCTGGGAGTTCGGAATCCTGAATTTTAATTCCAAGCTTGCCGCTGGTTTACGGCAAACTATTTAACTTTTCTGTCTCCCCACCCGTGACATGGGAATAATAATGCTTACCCACCTTTGTGAAGTGTTTTGAGATGTACAGGTGAAAAGTGCTATATGAACCTGACCCAGAGCCCATTGAAATCCATAGGGACCTTCTCACTGAAGTCAAGGGTCTTTGGATCAGCTAGTGTAAGTGCAAAGTATTATTCCAAATGGATCATTCCTTGCTGGTTTGATAGTGATGTAATAATGGCTTAGTCGACACGGTCAGATAGTGTTTGTCTTTAATACATTTGAAGATACACGTGAGCAGTCTTGACCTTGGACTAGATTCTGGACTTCCACAGTAGTTATAGTGCAGGCCATTATTAGTCACAAAACAAAACAGACTACTCACAATGTACCAAAATGAGAACCACCCCCAAGGCATTAGGGATGGAAAGAACATCACAATGGCAACCCTCCCTCTGAGCATGTATTGATGCAAGGTAGGAAATTGGTAAGCCATCTGGAAATCCTTCCGGATAGAAGGTGGAAGCACTATATGACTATGAGTTGATATTCTCTTTGCCAAGGTGTCAAGTTTCAAAAGGCAGCAGCAAATCAACATGCCACCACCAATTCAACAAAAACAAATAAGGACGGCAAGCGATCAGAATCTGTATCAACAGCAAAACAGCCAGACAACAAAGTAAGTCTAAAATACAAACTAGGTCAAACCATTTTGGCAGCAAGAGGATATACCAGCATACATCAAATTGTGCCTGTTGGACCATCCATAGTTCACAGAGCCTTTCCTGGAGTGCTACAGAATGGAAGATTTTGCAGTTGGTTTCAATCAATTTCCAGGAGCACTGAAATTAATGCTCTATATAGCATTAATTTATTTGATTTCGTTAGGTTAACGAAAAGCCGATACTTCCCTATTATAAATGTGAAATTTTCTTTCCAGTAAAATTCTGTAATATTCACTGGAAATTCATTGTTTCAGCAAATATTCCTGCCAGCAAAACTCATTCACTGAAATTATTTGTAGGGCACAAAACTGGTCAAAGATTGTTTGTTTAAAAATCTGAACACTTACCTCTCTGAAGAAATCCATGGGTTCCCATTCATGTAAAACTGGACAAATGCAGCAGTGAATTGTGCGGTCTGTTATTTTTACACTATTTGCCCAGCTTTATTGTTTCCCTTGTATCTGCTGGGTAGACAAGCTGATGAACTTGTTGCAAGTGGCCAAGTGCCACACTGTACATGTGCTTAACAGCTCAATGTTTGTTTGTGTCCTGCAGGGGGCTAGAAAACAGTTTAAGCAACGAATCTTTCCAGAGGACCTTGCACTGAAGAGTGGAAAGGAAGCAGAGATGTAACAAGAAGCCAGATCTCATGTAGGGTGACCAGACAGCAAGTGTGAAAAATCAGGACAGGGGATGAGGGGTAATAGGCTTCTATATAAGAAAAAGCCTCAAATATCAGGACTGTCCCTAGTCTGGTCATCCTAGTCTCATGACTCTTACCCAAGACAGTGGTGTGCAATTCATTTTTGAGAGTGGGAGAGGGTTAGTCCCTAGATTTTGGTGAGGCGGGTGTGCTACTTTTGTATTTGAATGGCTTTTTTAGCCCCCTTGGCTCTGTTATGGAAACAGGCTGCCTACCTCAAGGTGGAGCACATTATCCTCCTGTTCATCTTTAGTGTTACTGTTCCTTTCCATATTAGCTGCCATTTGATTTTTTGAAGGAATGAGCTAAAACTAGCAGTTGTACCCCTAGTTTTCAACACAGCTTTCACATTGTCGCATAGCATTTCTCCATCCCCTTTTCTGCATCTTTAATAGCTCACTCCCATGCTGATGTAGGCCCTGATTCAGCAAAGGCCTTTAGCAAGATCATCTCTGTTCAGCAAAGCAAGTGCTTAAGTCCCATTAAGGCAATGGGGCTTCAGTGCTTTGCAGAATCAGGATGCCTTGCTCAGTCAGGGCCATGGGGCCTGACCCAGTTCCTACTGAAGGCAAGGAGAGGTTTTCAATTAACTTAAATATGAGTTATATTAAGCCCAATCTGAGTAGAAATTCTCATTCATAAGGGACGTTTCTGATACTATGGACAGAGTGATATAGTAATTCTTTATATTTTATCTTGCACATTAAAATGCTATAGGGTAAAAAACAAATGACTAAGAATAGCCAGAAGATATCCGTCAGTACAGGCAATTGTCTCTGAAGTGCCTAGCTACGCTGGTGTGTCGTACAGTTGTATTAATACATGCCCCAGGCATGGTGTTGTATACTAACTTTATGTATGCAAAAGAAAATAAAACCTTTGAAACAACATGGGTTGTTTTTTGTATTGGTTCAAATGCATTATGTTTTGTTTATGGATTGCAAGGGCAGCTTTGCAAGAGTTCCAGAATGAAACCAGGTACAACTCGCATCTTGCTTTGTTTTGCTTTAAACATGTAGGCTATGTCTACACTGCATCCAGGAGTGACCCTTCCAGGCAGGATCCACAAACTCATACTAGTGGGGCTTGCGCCTGAAATAGCTGCAACTCAGGCTCTCAAGCTTAGGTGTGTTGGCTTTAAAGGGCTGTCTGCAACAGCTATTTTTAGAGCACTGGTGCAAGCTCTGCCAGCCCAAGTCTGTTGACTCACGCTGGGATGCTCACTCCTGCAGTCTCCATTCCCACAGGGATGAAATGTCTTGCACATGATCACCCAGGAAGTTGGTGGCAGACCTGGGAACCAGATCCAGGTCTTCTGAATCTCAGTTCAATGCCTTAACCACAAAATCATCCTTCATCTCTGCACTACACGTGCTATGTGATCATCTTTGCTTGTCTATGCTACATTTTAAAAACTGACACCACATCTTTCTCCAATCTGAGACAAGTTGAAGACGAGTATAGAACTGCAAAAACTACACTATATTTCAAACCGGAGGTGGAAAAAACCTGACCCAACAGACAAAGCGATGTACTGGTGTTTTGTTTGCTTTTCCTTGCTCTCTCTGGAACCAGATGTAAAATCTTGTCCCAGTTAAAGTCAGCGGAAGTTTTATCATTAACTTGAAAGGAGCCAGGATTTCACCCCATGTATTTACCACTGGTGGAAGCAAGCTATTGAACTTGATGGCCTGGATTCAGCAAAACATCTGATGTGCACAAATGCTCTGCTGAATAGAGATGGACTTAAGCACTTACTTAAAGTTAAGCACAGGCTTAGGGGTTGTGCTGAACAGAGGCCTATGTTGTTATTCCAATATTGAAGACTGATTTTACTCAAAAGTAGCAATGTAAGGACTTTTCTATAATTAACCAAAAATTGAAATGCATTGAGCTAACCCCTTGAAAGCCAAAGCAAAGAGAAAGATTCCCTTTGAAAGAATTCATTACAATTAAAAAAACACACCAACACCACACACAATCCCCTGTCCCTAGTCACGTGAAAGCTAGAACAATGCAGAGAGGAATATATTCAAGGGCTTTACTTGGGACGGATTAGTATACCATGACTGCTTTCTGTGAACTGACCTGAGATAAAAAGGAACAGTGCACTATGGTGAAACTTAAACAAATGGGTGATTTATCTGCATTATTCTAGCACTCTCTTTATCAAAGTATTGCCATGGTCTTTAGTTTTCATTGGCTAAAACTGTGCTGTGTGCAGCCCCAGAGCAAATCAAATGGCACGTGATGAACAGGAAAAGTTTTGCCCTACTGTGCTAACGTGCACATTTTTTACAAATAGTTTTAATTCATTGTCTTTGAGGCCAGAAGGGGCAATTGATCATCTCGTCTGATCTCCTGCTGAACAAAGGTCACAGATCTTCACCCACTGACTCTTTTCCTTTGATATCTGTGTTCCAGATCTGTTGCAGTTCATTTTCCTGCTTTCCTCCCCACCTATTTTTCATCTGTGTTGAACCTCTTTACATCTAAGGTCTCTATCCTGCAATGCTCTCCATGCTGAAGTCAATGGGGCTCCGCACAACCATAGTGGTCTGCCAGTGAGGAACATACTACAGGATCAGGGCCTCAGTTAGCATCTTCAGGCTCCCGTTTCATATTCTAGTGGGATTGCTGAGGTTATCAGAGGAAATATACCCCAGAAGTGTGTGGTGTTTAGATGTGCTTGTAATTATTAGAACTGGGAGCACTGGCTGTTGGGAGTCTGAAAGGAAAGGAAACAGGAAGGAGGGGGGAGGAGTTGAGGAGGCTGAATGAGAGTTACAGAGTTACAGAGGGTGCAGCAGCAGCGCTTGGTACAGACCGCAGAGTTACTGCGTGGGAAACAGACGAATACTGAAGTGTTCCAAAGATAAGCTATCGAGCACATGGCATGAAAAAACCTTATAGTTCTGTCCATAGGCATGTCCCTGCATGCCTTGCTGAGCCACAAGGTGTTTCTGCCTTCTCTCAGTGGGTCAGTTGTATAGATGATGGTCCTTAATGGGCCATCAGGCAGGCTAGGCAGTGCTGACACCAAATTGTCTGGGGTGTTCCGCAGAAGCATAGCACAAGTTTGAAATATAGATAGTATAGAACCAATACTTATAACTTTAAATACAAAAATAATACATTCATACAGATAGCATAATCATAACCAGCAAACCATAACCTTGTTTTATACACCTTATTTGACCCCCTTTATACAAGATTTGGTGCCACTACAGGACTTTGGTTGTAACAATGATCTATATGGTCCCAGTTCATGTCAATAAAGTCACAGGGCCATATAGATAAAACAATACAGAAATGAAGGTTTCACAGCCACAACCATTGATAAGTGATTTATTGTGAGACAGGATGCTATCAAACGAAATTTTTTTTTAACCATCTTAAGATCTGTTTCTTTATCTGGTGGTGATGGGCACTATCAGGACAGGATCATCTTCTTAACAGCCCAATACCACCTTATTTCAGTGTGACTGGTTTGGGATGTAAGGATGCGACTGTTGGCTTACAAGCTTATAGCTGCCCCTGCTGCTTAGCCAGAGGTCTGAGCCTAAGAACAAGGCCTCAGACTATCCTAGCGAGAGAAGGCCCATACACAGGTGGTCTGTGATTTTGATTCTTTGTTTTTCTACCTATGTAACTAGTGAAGTGATAAAAATACACCCAAGTTCTTAAAGTATAGGCCTTTACAGGCAGGCCTGAATACCTATATTCTAACAAGCACTGAGCTATATGAAAGCAGGAAAAGCATGTGGTCATGACAAGATTTCCACCAGAAATGCTATTCCATCTTCGTAAGAAGAGCATGCAATGACTGTCAATTTTCGTATTTAATGTCATTGAAGAGAACAAGATGCCCAAGATATGGTGGAAAGCTTGGGTGCTAGCTACACCAAAATCAGGGAAGAACTATTGTCTTCCTCCTAGCTACTGTCTGACCAAGACATTTTCTGACTTAATAGGAAAAGACGGTTACGCACCTTTGTAACTGTTGTTCTTCAAGATGTGTTGCTCATATCCATTCCAGTTAGGTGTGCACGCACCGCGTGCACGTTCGTCAGAAGATTTTTACCCTAGCAACACTCAGTGGGTCAGCTGGGCGCCCCCTGGAGTGGCACCGCCATGACGCCGGATATATACCCCTGCCGACCCAACCGCCCCTCAGTTCCTTCTTGCCGCTACTTCCGACAGTGGGGAAGGAGGGCAGGTTTGGAATGGATATGAGCAATACGTCTCGAAAACAACTGTTACAAAGTGAGTAACTGTCTTTTCTTCTTCGAGTGCTTGCTCATATTGATTCCAATTAGGTGATTCCAAAGCCTTACCTAGGTGGTGGGTCGCCATGAGATCTGGCAGAATGCAAAACTGTCTGAGTCAAAAAAGGCGCTCATCATCTCTGAACTTGTTGAACCAGAGAATAATACGAAGCAAGGTGGTGGGACCGAGGACCAGGTATGCTGCACAACATATCCTGCTGGATGGTGCATGAGCAGGAAGGTGGCAGATGAAACCCTGAAGCTCTGGTAGAATGCGCGGTGATGTGGCTTGGGGAAATATGAGCCAAATCATAACAAGTGCGGATGCACGCCGTTACCCAAGATGAGATCCTCTGAGAGGAAACAGGTAGGCCTTTCATTCGGTCTGTTACCGCGACAAAGAGTTGGGGTGTTTTAGGAAAGGGTTTTGTCCGCTCAATATAAAATGCGAGCGCTCTACAGACGTCCAGGGAGTGCAATTGTTGCTCCCATCGCATTGAGTGTGGCTTCGGGAAGAAGACCAGGAGAAAGATGTCCTGGTTATCATGAAAGGCCAAAACCACCTTAGGGAGGAATGCCAGGTGTGATCGCAACTGCACCTTGTCCTTGTGGAACACAGTGTACAGTGGATCCACCGTAAGAGCCCTAAGCTTGGAGACTCGTCTGGCCGATGTAATGGCTACGAGGAAAGTCGTCTTCCAAGACAGGTATAGTAGTGAGCTGGTTGCTAACGGCTCGAATCGGGGAGACATAAGTCTGCTTAAAACCAGATTGAGGTCCCAGGTCGGGGCTGGGTGGTGTACTTGAGGGTATAAGCGCTCCAAGCCCTTGAGGAACCTCGAAACCATAGGGTGTGAGAACACGGAATAACCACCTTCGCCTGGGTGGAAGGTAGAGATGGCTGCCAAGTGTACCCTCAGTGATGATACTGCTAGGCTCTGCTGTTTGAGAGACCAGAGGTAGTCCAAAATAGAGGGGATCGAGACCTCAGTGGAAGTAAGATTAAGCATTTAGCACCAGCAGGAGAAATGCTTCCACTTGGCTAGACACTTTGACCGGGTGGAAGGCTTCCTGCTACCCAGGAGAACTTGTCGTACTGATTCAGAGCAACGTAACTCTGACTGGTTTAGCCACGCAGCAGCCACGCCGTGAGGTGAAGAGCCTGCAGGTCTGGGTGGCAAAGCCTGCTGTGGTCCTGAGTTATGAGGTCTGGGTGGAGTGGCAGGGTAATTGGGTTGGCTATCGACAGGTCGAGCAATGTGGCATATCAGTGCTGCCTGGGCCACGCTGGAGCGATCATGATGATGCGCGCTCTGTCCCTGTGGAGTTTTAGCAGGACCTTGTGAACCAGCAGGAACGTTGGAAAGGCATAAAGGAGCTGGCTCTTCCATGGCAGCAGGAAAGCGTCCGAGATCGATCCCGAGAAGAGACCTTGGAAGGAGCAGAACATCTGGCATTTCCTGTTCTTGCGGAAAGCGAGCAGGTCTATATGGGGAAATCCCCACTTCTGGAAAACAGAATGCATAATGTCCGGGCGGATCGACCACTCGTGAGACAGGAAAGACCTGCTGAGTCGATTCACCAGACCGAATGCCTGGGAGAAAGGACGGTACCAGATCTATCCAGTGGGCTATGTAAAAGTCCCAGAGTTGGATGGCCTCCTGACAAAGGGGGAGGACCATGTCCCTCCCTGTTTGCTTATGTAGTACATGGCCATTGTGTTGTCTGTAAACACTGAGACACAACGGCCTTGCAACTGTTGCTGGAACGCCTGGCACGCCAGGTGGACTGCTCTCAGTTGTCGGACATTTATGTGTAATGCCAGCTCCTGAGATAACCAAAGGCCTTGAGTACGAAGGTGACCGAGGTGAGCACTCCAGCCGAGAGATGACGCGTCCGTCGTCAGGGACATTGAGGGTTGGGGCGGATGGAATGTCATCCCTGCACACACCAGGGAGGGAGTTAGCCACCATTCTAGGGAGCCTAGGGTGCTCGGGGGAATGGTGACTATTGTGTCTATTGGGCAGGGCCGGCTTTAGAAAGTGCGGGGCCCAATTCGAACATTTTCGGCAGGGCCCTGGCAGGGATGACTAAAAAAAAAAAAAAAAAGTGTAATAAAAAGCCTTTCATTTCTTCCATGTATTGCTTACTTTCCATAACTATATAAATAATACAATTATATATTATGTACATTGCATCATATATGCTGTTGATTGCTTATTAATGACCGCCATTTCACATGTGTGGGTCCCTGATAGGCGTTGGATGGGTGGGGAGGGCTGCGGTTGAAAAAGTGGAGGTGGCGCCCACTTAACTGCCATCGGCGTAGGAAGCCCAGCGATCTGAAGTTAACTGGGACCAATGCCGCGGATGGAAGTAGAGAGATGGTGGGAAGGAGGAGAGGGATCCTGGACCTGTAACTGGGTATTGCGCTCTCAGGCACCTTCAAAAGTTCATCTTCATCCCAGGTGATTGGATGGCTTATTCTTGCGGGCGAAGCCTTGATTTTGGGCCTGCACGCTTTGGGGTCGGTATAGTCGGTCTTACGACCATCCGGTGTGCGGCTGCCGGCCGTAGCCAGAGTTTGCTGTCTTTGGTCAAGGCTAACAGAAGTAATTGGCGGTGGAGGGCTGGGGAACGGAAAGTCGGCACCTGTTGTTGGGGGACCTGGGCTCAATGGCGGCAGAATGCGATGCCGAAAGACGCATTTATGAGCCCTTTGTCCTCGAGGAGCTTTTGCCAAGTCTGGGGTCAGTCTTTTCAAAGAAAGGCCCCTTTATCCATCAATATCGCAAGTCGCTGAATGTATGACGCAAGCTCTGGTGAGGTTTGAAATACCTGAAGCGCATGAGATGCCGCCTCTGGCAACACCCAAGGCCAGAGTCCGGATGCTGAGTCCTGTGCAAGGCCATGAGGTCTTGTAGGGGAAGTTCGTGGCCAACCTTGTTCCTTCCGCGAAGAGGGAAAGCAAACTCTGTGGGTAGGGAGTCTTGAGGGAAGAAAGATCCGTAAGATTTACCACATCGCGGCCACGCTGGGGTGGCGTCAGGTAATAATATAGGCAGCCAAGGCCCGTTATAGATTTAGAGTGGCACATGTATATGCGAAGGCTTGGTTGAGTTGCCACCGGACGGAGCTCTAGGGGGCCCCTGCGCAAGTACACCCTTGCGACCAGATGGTAGGTCCATTCCCTAGCTCCTTCGATTTCAGATGGTGCCGTGACTTGGCCATGAGGGGCGCTCCCCTCATTTAAGCAGACACTGGAACGACTAAGTGGAGCAGGAAGGAGATGATGGATCATGGACAAGACTTGGGCGTACCTGCTGAGGAGAGCACTCGATATATTACGCTCAGACTCCCCTGCCGCTGAGGATTGGGAAGTATGACTGGGGGACTGCCATATAGTATCAGCATTACTTTGGATGGTCCGGAATAAAACTAGAGGGCATCATGCCCGATAGATGATGTCCACGTTACGGTCCTCTACCTCGGGACCGGGTCCTCCCTCACCTGGAGGGTCATCATTGAGTGCTTCCTCCTTAGTGAGGTCCTGATGGCTCAGTCAGGGTCGTATTGGGAGGAGGGCCCGAGGAAGATGTTCCTGCCACCGGAGCCGGTCGATACTGGAGAAGAAAGGTAGAAATGGCCAGCTACGCGAGCGGTCCTGTGTGGCCTGCTTGCTCTTGGGCAACCTCTCTTGCTCCAGTGGAACCTGAAGTGCGCGGTGGGGTGAACTGGGCCTTCTGCGCGCGTTAGGTCGGAGGAAAGGGGATGGCTAACCGTTTGCCGGGTCTGAGCGACTCGGGTGGCTTTGATGAGACAGAGCGGTGGTACGGCCAGGTGTGGCGCAGAAAGACGCGAGATGGGTCTCTTGTCCTGGTCCTGGTCTGCGAGAGCACCGGGGGCACACTCTAGGAATCACGGTCCTGATGCAGTAAGGCGAGAGCGCGCGCGCTAGGACGACACTGAGATGTGGTGTCGGATGGCCATGGGGTGCTGAAAGGCGCCTGGGAAGAGTCCTGAGTGAGGCTGGCGTAGCCTAGAAGTCCTCGCTCCTTTTCTGTTCTCTGTGGTGGACTTGGGTGGCCTAGAAAGCCTTGAAATGGGCCGACACTATGCGTGTCGAGGTGAGGCACTAGGCAGGAGTCGTCACTCCTGTGGGTATTGCGACGTGTGGGTCCCGCTGCTCCTGCCCCGGTCATTGAATAAGATGTGCAGGGTTACTGCCCTGGAACTGCAAGGGTGCAGCAGTGGAACATGGGCTGGGTTGAGGCAGGGCACGGGGCTGATGGAGGTAGGATGTTCCTAGCTGCAGGCAGGCAAGGGGTGAGGGCTGGCGGAGACAGCGGGGTGTGGGGTGGGCTTGGCTTCAGGCAGGGCGCAGGGATGCAGCAGGAGTGTGGGAGGTGCTGGAGACGAGCAGTGGCAAGACTGGCTGGCTTCAGGAAGGGCTCGCAGGGGATGCAGCAGGAGTTGGGAGGCTGGAGACAGAGCAGTGCGGAACTGGGGCGTTCAGGCAGGGGAGTGCAGCGGGATTGGGGGAGACAGGCAAGGGTGGTTTGGGCTGGGCATGGCAAGGGTGTGGCGGGCTGGTGCGGAGCAGGGTGTGGCAGGGGTGGCTGGAGACAGGGCAGGGGGTTTGGCAGGGCTGGCTGTTGGGCATCGGGGTGCAGAGCTGGCTGGCAGGGCGCAGGGGGCAGGGCTGGTGCGGGCAGGACAGGGATGCAGCAGAAGGCAGCTGGAGCCCCCGCCCTTTAAAATAACCCCCACCAAGCTCCCATTAAAATCCCAGGCTCTGGGTTATTTAAAAAGGCCCAGGAGCTCCCCTGCCTCTGCCCGCCCGGACCTTTTAAAATAGCAGAGGGAGCCTGGAGAATAACATGGGAAGCGGCGGGGACCCGGAGCTGATATTAAAGGACGGAGGGCAGAGGCAGCTGGAGCCTGGCCCTTTAAAATAGCCTCAGAGCCCTCGCTAATCCAGGGCTTTGGGCTATTTAAAGGGCCTGGAGCTCCAGCCAGAAGAGTGGGGCTGCGGGGCAAGCTTGCCGCGCTCGAGGCGGGGCTCCAGCCAGGAGAGCAGGGCGGCTTTGCCGCGCTCCGGCGGGGCTCCAAGCCGGGAGAGGCGGGGCTGCGGGGCGGCTTTGCGCGCGCTCCAGCTGGAGCTCTGGGTTCTCGGTGCGGGACCCTATTAGGCGTGGGGCCCGGATTCCTGGGTATCGGCTGAATCGGCCTTCACAGCGGCCTGCTATTGGGTCCTAGCCCGGGTAAGTATACCGAGTTGAGCCAAACTTGGAGAGGAGGGAGGCAGAACCTGGCGTGATAGGTTACACGGTATGTGACCCAGGAGACCGAGACAAGTGCGGAGCCAAGGTGTCGGATTCTGTAGAACCTGGATGATCTGCCATCACCTGAACCTAAGGCGGTGTGGTAAGCACGGTCGGCGCTGTTGGAGTCCAGGAAGCTCCATGAAGTCTAAACCTCCTGCGGGAACCAGAGTGGATGTCCTCATATGATGGCATCAGGCCTAGAACATGTGAATAGATCTGCCTAGACGATGCCACAGTGGAGTGACTTGTGTCTCTGGAGTCCCCTCGAATGAGCCAAATCAGTCCAGAATGGAAAACATGTATATGCCAGACATCGGGTGAGTAGGGGGTAGGCCAATGCACACTTATTGCGAAATCGCCTGTGGGGCTGTAAGAAAGGCCAAACGCAGACCGTAAACGGGAAGTCTGACAGGTTGGCTAAAAGTGAGGTAGTCCTGTGCAGAGAAACGAGCGATGTGGAAAGACGGCGATCCTTCATATCGAGGCGGCATAGCCAGAATTCACGGATCTTCAGGACAGGATAAGGTCCCAGGGATACCATGCAGAACTTCAAACCTTATCATAGCCTGAGTGATCTTCGTGTCTAGATAGGTCTGAGACCTCCTCGTACGTTGGGGATTAGGGAATAAGGGAAGTAAACCCTTTGCCCCTCGTCCATCGATATCTCCTCATAGTTCCTATGGCGAGGAGAGCATCTGCACCTCTTGTAAGAGGAATTGCTCATGAAGAAGGGTCCCTGAAGAGGGACTAAGCGTTGGAAGGGTGGAAGGCGGGTTGAAATAAATTGGAAGGTGGCACCCATACCCCATCGTGCGTAGGACCAGCGATCTGAAGTTACTGGGACCATGACCGGGAGGAATATGGAGAATGGTGGTGGCAGAAGGGAGGCAGAGTGGGATCCTGGCCTGTACCTGGTATTACTCGCCCTCAGCGAACTTCTCAGGACGCTCCCGGGCATAGGCACCTCTTCAAAAGTCTTCATCTTTGCAGTAGGATCCACAAAGACGTAACGGTGGTCTGGGTTTGCCAGTGCGGGACATTTGATTTTGGCGTTGTGGGACTGGGTGACTGAACCGGGCGGCACGGTCCGAGGTGGTCTGGTAGACGACCATCAGGACCCAAGGAGGGGCAAAATCAAGGGGCCTTCCGCCCGCCAAAATCCAAGGTCCACGCGAAAATAAAACCACACCCACCCTCGGGACTGAAGATGAACTTTTGAAGTGCGCTGAGGGCAATATCCAGTTACAGCCAGGATCCCTCTCCGTCCCTTCTCCACCATCTCTACTACTTCCTCCCGGCATGGTCCCTAGTTACTTCAGATCGCTGGGTCCTAACGCACGATGGAGTATGGGTGCCACCTCCAATTTATTTCAACGCGCGCCCTCCCCCTCCAACGTATCCCTCTTCAGGGACCCCTCTCATGAGCATTCCTTTACAAAGAGGTGCAGTGCTCCTCGCCATAGGAACTATAGAGGAGAATATCGATGACGAAAGGGGCAAAGGGTTTTACTCCCGTTATTTCTAACCCAGTCGAGGGAGGTCTCAGGAACCTATCTTAGACCTGCGAAGAACTCAACTCAGTTTAGGATAAAGTTGAAATTCGCATGGTATCGCCTGGGACGCATTATCCGTCCTTTGGGATCCTGGACGACTGGTATGGCCGCCCTCGATATGAAGGACGGCGTACTTTCAGAAAAAAAAAAAAACATCGCCGTCTTCCTCGCACAGGAGATACCTCCCTTTTGGTAGCAACCGTCAGCATCCAGTTTTACGGTCCTGCCTTTTTTTTTTTTGGGGTTTTTGTTTGGCCTTTCTACAGCCCCAAGGGTATTACAGTGTATGGGCCTAGTTTGCCGCTACCTCCGGCCGATGTGGATACACATTTTTCCATATCCTGGATGATTGGCTCATCCGAGGGCTCAGACAGCAGAGTCACTCACCATGGGGCCATCGTCAAGGGACCTATTACATGGCTAGACCGCTGATGATCAACTTAGAAAAATCACTCTGGTTCCCACGCAAAGGGTATAGACTTCATAAGGAGCTATCCTAGACTCCAATCTAGCAGAGCCTGCTTACCACAGCCGCGTTTCAGGTGATGGCAGCAATGCATACCAAGTCTACAGAATTTCCGGGGACGACCTGGGCTCCCTTGTCTCGGTCTCCTGGGTCACATAACCGTGTAACCAAACGCAGGTTCTGCCTCCCTCCTACTCCAAGTTTGGGCTAACTCGGGTATACTACCGCGGGCAGGGACCAATTTAGGGCAGGCCGGCTTGAGGCCGATTCAGCCGATCCCAGGAATCGGCCCCACGCTAATAGGGTCCGCACCGAGAACCAGAGCTCCAGCCTGGAGCGCGGCAAGCCGCCCCGCAAGCCCGCTCATCCGCTGAGCCCGGCCGGAAGCGCGCAAGCCGCCTGTCTCCTGGCTGGAGTCCCCCGCCCGGAAGCGCGGCAAGCTGCCCTCGCAGCCCTAGCCTCCTTCGATTTCAGGGCTGGTGCCTGCTGGCCATGGCGCTCCCTCTCATTAACAGACTGGACGACTAGTGAGCAGGAAGGAGGATGGACATACAAGTACTCGTACCCTTTAGAGAGCACCATATATTTACGCTCAACTCCCCTGGCCGCAGGAGGGATAGAGGCTGGGGACTGCCATATAGTATCAGCATTCACTTGGATGGTCCGAATAAACAGTAGGGCATCTGCCGATAGAATGTCCACTACCGGGTCCTCTACCTCCGGGACCTCCTCCACCTGGAGGTTCATATTGAGTGCTTCCCTCCTTAGGAGGTCCTGATGGGCTCTCAGGTCGATTGGAGGAGGGCCCGAGGAAGATGTTCCTGCCACCGCCTCATCTGGAGAAGAAGAGGAGATGCCAGCTACCAGCGGGTCCTGTGTGGCCTGTTGCTCTTGGGCAACCTCCTGCTCCAGTGGAACCTGGAAGTCCGGTGGGTGAACTGGGCCTTCCTCCACGTAGTCGGAGGGGGATGGCTAACCGTTGCCTCTGGCACTCGGTGCTTTGATGAGACAGAGCGGTGGTACGCCCAAGGTGTCCAGAAAGACCAGATGGGGTCCTTGGTCCTGGTCCTGGGTCTCTTGGAAGACTCTGGTGGGCACATCAGAATCACGGTCCTGAGCATAAGAGCTGTCCGCGTGGGACGACACTGATGTGTGTCTGGATGGCCATGGAGGTGCTGAAAGGCCCTGGGAAGAGTCTCTGAGGAGCTGCTTTAGCCTAAAGTCTCGCTCCTTTTCTGTTCTCGGCCTAAAAGCCTTGCAAATGCGACACTTATCTGTCAGGTGAGGCACTTAAGGCAGGAGTCGTGTGGATCTTCTGTCGGCATCGGCTTATGACAGGCCGAGCACGGTTTGAAACCCGGTGAACCAGGCATGAGCCCCGGCACTGGGTGTGGGGAAGGGGCTAATCCCCGAACCCCTCTTAACTATACACTAACTATTAACAATAAAAATTAACTATAACTATATAACTTTGAATTATATACACAACAAAATAACTAGAGAACTACGAGTAGCTAGGGGAATGGAGGTCAGTAAAACCGCACTCCACTGTTCCAACGACCGACATGGGCGGTAAGAAGGAACGGAGGGGTGGTTGGGTCGGCAGGGGTATATATCTGGCGCCATGGTGGCGCCACTCAAAGGGGCGCCCAGACGACCCACTGAGTGTTGCTAGGGTAAAAATCTTCCGACGAACATGCACGCAGTGAGCGCACACCTAACTGGAATGGATATGAGCAAGCACTTGAAGAAGAATACTTGTGACCAAAGTTCTTGCTCTTGCCACCTATATAGAAAATGGTTTCCTAAAGAATGAAAAGACAGTGGCTGTTTCTCCTGACTTGATGACAGCATATGATATCGTCTGGCACGTTGGCTTGCTGGTCAAGATGTCAAAGATGTTACTTTGATGTATTGTTATGGCTACAGAAATGAGGCTTCAAAACAGATAGTTCCAAGCACTGCTAGGAAATAAACTGAGCATCTGAAGGATCCAGAAGAACTAGCTCCCTCAGAGATCTGTTCTTGCCCTATTTTCTAACATGTTTTCAAATGACCTGTCTCCAACAATGTCCAGGCCACTCAAGTATGCAGACAACATCTGCGTAGCCTCAAGGGACAGAAATTTAAAAAAGATTAAGGACAACCTGATCCAAGATATGGCAGCTATCAATGGTGACTGTAAGAAGTGGAGACTTAAGTCCATTACATCAAAGACAATGTTGTCATGTTTGCCCTTCACAAGAATACAACGTCTTGAATGGTGAACAACTGGCACATGACCAAAAGCCAGTGTATCTAGGAGTCACTTTAGCTTCCACACTTACCTATAAAAGGACTATATCACCAAGATAGCTCAGAAAAGTAACAGCAGAAATACAAACGTATTTAAGAGGCCAGGCTCAAGCTGAGGAGCTAACTCACAAACATGCACAGCTTGGCACTGACACTCTGCTATTCAGCTGGAGAAAACACGGTTACTCACCTTTGTAACTGTTGTTCTTCGAGATGTGTTGCTCATATCCATTCCAGTTAGGTGTGCGCGCGCCGCGTGCACGTTCGTCGGAAGACTTTTACCCTAGCAACACTCACATGCCCAACGGCGTGTGCCGGGGAGCAGTCAGAGCATGGATTTCGACGGCCCTTTGTGGGACCGGATCAACCGGTGCGGCATCGTCGGTGCCTCGGTAGTGTGGGTGCGCGAGGGCGAATCCAACTGAGATGAAGTCTCTGGCTGCGGTGCCAGTGGCAAACGGAAAAGCGCAGGAGCAGGAAGCTCAACCAACAGCGCGTGCCGGGGAGCGTCAGGCACTGGGTCGACGGCCCTTGTGGACAGGTGCGACGGTGCAGACATTGTTGGTGCCGGCGGCAGGATCGTGCCGGGTGATCCGAGTTAGTTATGAGTCTCTGGCTGCGGTGCCGTTCGCATGGAGCAGCATGAGGCGAAGTCAACCCACAGCGCATGCCGGGGAGCAGTCAGAGCCCGGATCGACGGCCCTTTGTGGGACGGGTCGACGGTGCGACGTGTTGGTGCCGGGGCAGGTGCGGGTGATCTGATTACACACGAGCTCTCTAGGCTGCGGTGCAGTTGGCACAGAAGGCAGCGAGCGACAGCGGAGCTCAAACACGGCGCGTGCCGGGGAGCTTGTCGACACCTGGCAAGAGGAGTCGTGGGCTTCTTCACCTCAGAGAGATGGAGTGGTGTGCGAGTCGACTTCGGTGCGGCAACGGCCGTGCCAAGCGGGGTCCGGTGCGAGAGGCGCGGTCTGTCCGCCAAGTTAGCCCGGCTTGTGTAGAGGTGGAGGGAAAATGAAGTGCCGCTCCATGGGTTTTCGGCTGAAACCGCCATGCAAATGGGGCATTATCTGCGATGCAATCCCCCGAGGCACGTAAACAGGAGTCGCTGTATGGAATCTCCTGTCTAGCATACGCCGGAGGCCGGCCAAGCACGGACTAAGAACTGGTTTTTGAGCCGGGCATGGCTCGGGCATGGTTGCAGGGAAGGGGCGACCTCCCCGAACCCCGCTAACTATCACTAAACTAGCGATAAGAAAAAAACGTACAGGATTGTAACAGTCTAACTGTAACACAAGAACTACGAGTAGCTGGGACGCGGAGGTCAGCTAAGCTGCGCCTCGCACTGTTCCAAAGACCGACACGGGTGGTAAGAGGAACTGAGGGGACGGCTGGTCGTCA
>NC_133778.1:16104064-16157956 GCF_003597395.2 Chelonoidis abingdonii
GCACAGATGGGATCAATCTGGCGGACTTAATGGAGATGCTGAAACCCTCAGACTGCATGTAGATAATCCCCCGTTTCACAAAGAACTGCTGTCCTTGGAGTGGACGTTCATAGAGCATGAAGACAGACCAACTATCCACGCGAGACAGAGTTACAGCGGCTAAGCTGACTTTGCAAAATCCCGGCCCCAGTCGCTGCTGCACTCAAAGAGCAGCCCTGGAAGTTTCTGTCCTCAAAAGGATGATCTATGTGGAAACAAATGGCACAATTTTCGTAACATCCTATTGCGTTATGACCTGACATCCTAGTATTCCGATTTCTCTCCATCACCATGCTAAGCCTAAGTGTCTAGGCCTTGCATTTTACTCAATATGATGATAAATTGATTACTCCTGTGACTTCACTGGGATTGATCCTTCAATTTACATGGTGTAGAAAAGAGCACCAGTCAGGTTTCTGTGTGTTTAAATCCAGGTATTAATTGAAGCATGCTAATTCATCTATCTCCATTCTTGAATTTCCTCTCCTACAGGTATAATTAGGAGATAACTCCTATTAATATTCGAGGAGTTAGCGTATTAGTCTGGATTCTGAAAAGCAGCAGAGAATCCTGTGGCCCCTTTATAGACTAACAGACATGGAGCATGAAGCTTTCGTGGTGAATACCCACTTCGTACCGGATGCATGTAGGGAAATTTCCAGGCAGGTATATATCTGCTAGCAAGCAAGCTAGAGATACGAGGTATCGTCCAATCAGGAGGATGAGGCCCTGTTCAGCAGCTGAGTGTGAAACCAAGAGAGCAGAACTGCATATCTGATAAATTAGGACAGCACATTCACAGTCTTTGTATCAATCCTTTCCTGAAGGAAACTACAATGCATTTGGTCACCTCCCAGAAACACCATCCTAGCCACCGTGGATGTAGAGGCTCTCTACTACTACTCCAACCCGGGTAGGATACAAAGTAGTACAGGTAACAGTATCCCTGATCGATGCCACAGACAACTGGCTTGCTGGCTCTGTGCCTTTAACTCAACACACAATTTCAAATTTGATGACATAATTATATCTCACCAGATCAAGTGGCACTGCTATGGGCACACCCGCATGGCCCCACAATACTGCCAATATTTTATGGCTGACCTGAAACAACGCTTCCTCAGCTCTCGCCACTCATCCCTTCTCTACCAACGCTTAATTGATGACAATCTTCAATCATCTGGACCCATGGACAGGAGACTACTGAAAAAATTCCACCACGACTTCAACAACTCCCCCCACCTCAACCTCAGCCTGGACCATCTACACAGGAGGGTCACTTTCTAGAAACCATGTGCAACATAAGTGATGGTCACATTAACACCACCTATATCGAAAAACCTGGATTACCGCTATGCCTACCTTCATGCCTCCAGGTTTCCATCCCGGGCACATCACCCATCCATTGTCTACAGCCAAGCACTGAGGTACCAACCGCATCTGCTTCTAACCCCTCAGACAGAACCAACCCTACAAATCTCCACCAAGCACTCCAAAATTACAATACCCGCACAAGAAATAAGGAAACAGATCAACAGGCCAGACGTGTACCCAGAAGCCTCCTACTGCAAGACAAACCCAGAAAGAAACCAACAGGACCACTGGCCATCCACATACAGCCCCCAGCTAAAACCCCTCCAACGCATCATCAGGGATCTACAACCCATTCCTGGACAATTGATCCCACACTTTCAGGATCTTGGTTGGCAGGCCAATCCTTGGCCCACAGACAACCTGCCAACCTGAACGTATTCTCCCAGCAACTGCACACCGCACATAGTACTCTAGCTCAGGAAACCCAATCCATGCAACCAAACCTCGATGCCAACTTGCCCACATATCTACACCAGCGAACCATCACAGGACCTAACCAGGTCAGCCACACCATCACCGGTTTCATTCATCTGCACATCCAACCATATAATATACGCCATCATATGCCAGCAATTGCCCCTCTGCTTGTCCATCGGCCAAACTGGACAGTCTCTCGGAAAAGGATACATGGACCCACAAATAGATATCAGGAAAGGCAATATACAAAAACCTGAGGAGGCACTTTCAACCTCCCTGGCCACACTATAGCAGACTTAAGGTGCCATCCTGCAGCAAAAACTCAGGACCAGACTTTCAAAGAGAACTGCTTGCAGCTTCAGTTCATCTAAATTTGACCACCATCAGCTCAGGATTGAACAAAGACTGTGAATGGCTGCCAACTACAGAAGCAGTTTCTCCTCTCTTGGTTTTCACACCTCAGCTGCTAGATAGGGCCTCATCCTCCCTGATTGAACTCACCTCGTTATCTCTAGCTTGCTTGCTATAGCATATGTATACTGCCCCTTGGAAATTTCCACTAGATGCATCTAGACGAAGCTGGGTTTCCACCCACGAAAGCTCATGCTCCAAAACGTCTGTAGTCTATTAAGGTTGCCACAGATTCTCTTGCTCCTTTAATATTAACAACTTAAAGGTTGGGTCTACACTTACTGTGGTAAATCCATCTAAGTTGTGCAAGTTTCAGGTACATGACTAACGAACTGATTTTGACGCAGTTTAATCCACTCCACAGTGGTTACACTGTGCTTTGTTTTCCTTAAGCTTCTCGGGAATGAGTACACAGATTTGATGGGAGGAGTGCTCTCCCTAATTTAGCCGTGTCTTCAACAAACCTGCTAAATCAACAGTCACTTCATGATTGCAGCCGTGCCAATCTATCGTAAGTGTAGACATGCCCTACGGTGATGTCTACAGTTATAGCTCATGTCAGCATGAATATTCCACACCGCTGAGTTAACATAACTTTACAAGACATAAGTGTTTGTGTGCACAGCATGTCCACCAGAGAAGCTTATTGCTGCTCATGGAGGTGCGTTGCTCCCATGGCATGCGCGTCTCTACCAGACACACTGGCAATGCAAGCAGCCATTATTGGTACAAGTGCACTGCTGTAATAACGACATTACCCTAACTCTGGTATAACTGAGAGAATCAGGTCCCTGGCATCAGACTGTGCCTACTGAACAATCCAATCCAGACAGTGTTTTCTCTCTACCTTTCCCATCGTAGGTGGATTTCGGCTGCAGCCTGTATTTCCAGCATGGTAACTGCCTTTTTTATACCTCACACACCTCAGTGCTAATGTGCACATGTTAACAAAAAAAAGTTTTTTCTCTGTTCATTAGAGCCAACTCTATGACTCTGGCGGTCTCATCTGACTCTTTGTTTACTAGTGTCATAGGTCTGCTGTAGTGGGGATAACAGGTTTATTCAGTCGTTACCAGTGACCAGTTCTGGCCGTGTGGATCTGTCAGCACACATTTTTTTACATAGTACGATAACATAGTTCGGTTAAAGAGAGAAACTCTGCCCGAGTGACATGTAGGAGACTGGATATTGATGCCATCACAATCCTTTCTTATAGAGTCTCTGCAGTTGCACTGTTATTATGTGAATGCAGGAAGTGGTTACAATAAAGATTGGGAAGAGGGTTCAAATGACACTAGGGAGATAAAACAGAACTGTGTTATGTCAAAAATCATGTTCAAAAGGGCTTAGGTAACATCACACATGGTTTTAGCCATTCAGTAGATTTGGGAGTCAAAAGCAGTATGAGTCTGGAGTCCTCCTGAGAGACCAGCATGAGCCATGAGCCGGTATTATTTGCAGTGTTCCATCCCCTACCCGCAGCCACATAGGGCTGTTCTGGATGTCCTCAGGTGTGGTCATTCCAAAACACACTCATCACCCACCTTTTGAAAATGGTTGAGCTTTTTACAGATAGCTTGGTAGGCTTCGCAGTCTGTCACGTCTCCATCATGGCTAAGTGAGAGTAAATAATTCGAGAGAATGATAGCTCATTCCCATTTGCCCACTGGTGTGACAATGTTTCACCATGGAGCTGGTCAGTAACCTCATCCAAACTGGATCATTCTGCTGAAGTCAGTGTTGAGGCACTTCCCATTTATCTTTTGAAAAGTTGGCACTATGGTTATCTTTCCTGGATTGTGTCAAGGAAGTTTTTTACTGCAATAATTGCCGGATGTTACGAAGCAGGATATGAGAGAGACTCACAGATATTGCGAGTTCGTTGGTCTCGTACTCCCTTGTTATTCTCAATCATTCGATTCAATTGTCAACATTCAACTAGCTTTGTCTGGAGAGAGTTAACCACACCAGGAGCACATTATGCTCTTCGAGTATTGCTCATTATCCATTCCAGTAGTTGGATGTGCGCGCGCCGCGTGCATGTTCGATCGGAAGACTTTTACCCTAGCAACCACTCGGTGGGTCCGCAGGTGCGCCCCCTGGATTTGGCACCACTTATTGTGCCGGATTATTATTACCCCTGACGACGGTGGGTCGGCTAGGGGCCCCTGGAGT
Source organism: Chelonoidis abingdonii (assembly GCF_003597395.2). NCBI lineage: Eukaryota > Metazoa > Chordata > Testudines > Testudinidae > Chelonoidis > Chelonoidis abingdonii. The sequence continues at coordinate 16,108,481 of NC_133778.1, forward strand.
GCCGCACACTATGGTGCCGATATATACCCCTGCACGACCAGCCGCTTTCATTCCTTCTGCCGGCTACTCCGCAGTGGGAGAAGGAGGGTGATGGATGGATATGGAGCACAATCTCGAAGACATTCCATGAAGTTGGAGTAACCGTTTTTCTTGAGTTGATTGCTCATATCCATTCCAGTTAGTGTTCCCCAGCCCTTATTATAGCCGTGGGCGGATGAGATAACTGCAAATTGCAAAGCGCTGACCAGAGGGCTGCGCATCCCTTGACTGTTAAGACCAGAGCCATATGCAAGCAAGGTTGGACCAAGGACGCAGGAGCTGCCGAGAGATCTCGTGTGGGTAGGGGGTGCTACATGAGTCAGCAGGGTTGGCAGACGAGAGTTCTCAGGTAGCCCTGGGGCGGTAGAATGGCCATAGTGATGTGGCTTGGGGAAAGTGAGCCAAATCATAACAGTGGGTGTGCACGTTATCACCTGAGATGGATCCTAGTTGTCTGAGAGGAAACGGTTAGGCCTTTCCTCCGGTCTGCCTAGCCCGTCCAGTTGGGATGTCAGGAATGTTTTGTCTTACTTGGTGTGTCGGGGTGTCGGGTGGGTGGTGGGTGTGGTTCAGTGCGAGCAAGGAAGTCGAGGGCGTGTGAGGGGACCCTGCCAAAAAACTTAGCTTTTGTTTGCACAAAATTAATGGGATAGAAGAAAATAGCTGAACTGATCAGTCAAGAGGTCTGTTACTTTACCCCAATGTCTGTAATCAACCAAGTGCTCTCAATAGGTTTCGAGGCTTGTTAGAGTTTTGTAAATTAGTATTAAGCATCAGTTACAGTTGTGCCACTTTGCAGAGCAGTAGTAAGAAATGACATCCATACGACTTTTGCTTCTCACAGGTCATTAGAAAATGAGCAATACTTATATATGTCAGTGTTAGGGGCGTATTAACTTTAGTCCCATTTAGCTATGGTGTGTGGGCCTAAATTGTCTCTCATCACATAGATTCGAGTGATTACGTTCTATCGCTAAATTAGCCACTAGCAAAATGGTGCAAAGAGGGGTTCTTAAATCCTGAGCATGTAAACCTCGCTTTAACGTTGCAGTGAGGGCAGCTCTTGATCTAGATGAAAGTAGTTATATTACACACATACTTCCCTCCAACTATTGTCACTTGTGAGAAAAACTCGTCTCTCTCCTTTGAAGTTATACTTTTAATTACCAATCTCCCTCCACCAGGGGATTCATGCGGTGGTATAAAACAAGTGCGCGAGGAGGGGCAGGTATAGCGTGATGTCCTTGTTCAGTAGGAAAGTGTTCTTGTGATTACTGCAACGACACGAGGTATCACTCACTCCAAGTATTGCCAGCTGAGAAAGTGTATCTTCTCTCTTTGAATAACGTTTATACCCATCCCTCTGCCCCCGGTTCATTGTCGATCTATAGGCCAATTGAGCACAAACAGATGGGCAACCCAGGGTCAACCACCTAAGGAAACAAAGAGGCTGGCTATTTATGTTTATTTATAACATTGGCAGTTTATATGAACCAAGTTTGTGGGGAACTCGCGGGCAAGAGGAGCGCTAGAGGAGAGTTCTGGCTTTAATTCTTCATGGGGCCAGGACAGTGTTGAGGTCTTGCCCTCCAAGCAACCCTTTGGACACAGCAGACTTCCACAGCCCAGGACCATGGCCTTCGGCGCCTATATCCCATGAGGGGACCCATCCATTTGCTGCAATCATCTGGGGCTGTTGGTGGAGGATTCAAAATGGTGATCCAGGGACTTTCCCCCTTGATGGTTCTAGGTGCTGTTTTCGAGGCAAAACAGGACTGGGCAGATAACATGCCCTGCAAAGGACACTAGGGCTGCTTTGCCACTCCCGGGGCCTTTACATGCTGGTGCCCAAAGAAATGGTTCAAAACCGACAGAAAACCAACAGGATTGTCATAGTTCCAGGCTGATCAGAAGCCCTTCCGCAAAGAAGGAAGGGCTTAAATGTTCAATTAGGCCAAACCACCAGCCTCCTTGGCCACGTCAAGGCTGTACCTACCACCAAGGCAGTACAACATTTTGAGGTAACTCGAAGGAGCGACCGCCTCCCCAGCCTGCGATCCTAAATCAACCACCCCTTTTTATTTTCCAACCATTATTGCCCTACCACCCTGCTGGGTTCTATTTAACATGAGACCGTTGTGCGGCTCAAGGGCCCACGTTTTGCAGGGAGGTATACCCTTCCAATTCAAACAACAACGGCCTCCCATGTTCGCTAGTCAACTAGACGGGAGCTGGTGATCAATTGGGCCCTGTCAGGATTCTTTGGTATCCCAGCGATGCCCTTGCACCTGGAAGCGTCGGCATTCCCCCCGGGGCATCCAGACCGCGCTGCAGATTGCCTCAGCCAGTCCCTATACAATATCTCTCCCACAAAGTGGTCGCCTTTCCAACTTAGGAGGTACACCCAGGATGCTTCATTCCAAAGAGTAGGGGGAGCTTCTGAGTGGACCTATTTCACCACCAGGAAAGAAGAAAAATATCACTGTTTGCTCGTCAGCAAGGTCTGCGACAGGCAGCTCGCTATCCGGATGCCTGTCCCCCCTTGTCGTTGGTCAGGCGACCTGAGTGTGGGAGGCCTTGCTTGCCTCCCCCCATGATTGCAAGGTCCTCTTGAAAAGCAGAGGGATAAGGGCTCTTAGTCATTGTGATCGCCCTGGCTTGGCTGCGGCTGCAATTGCTTTCAGCATTGCTGATGGACTGAGGGGTGGCAGCCCCAGACACTTCCCCCAAACCACCCAGACCTGCCCCTGTTCAGGATCCTGTAGATGGATTCCTGCACCCTGAACCTTGGGGGCCTTCTCTCCACACACAAATGGGTGCTTGCATGGTTAAATCCGCGAGCGGCAAGGCATGCTCTGAGGCGTTTCAAGTGACGCCGGCATTTGGGAAAGCGAAACCCACTCTACCAGATGAGTACCTGGGGAAAGTGGAAGGGCTTCTCCTGCTCGGACATTGGAGCAGATTACTCCTCTGATCCCATTATCTCTTACATCATCCCTAGAATTGCCTGCTTCACTTAAAGCATTTAAAAGCCTTGGTTTATTCATCGTCTAAGGTACAACTTATAGGCATATCAGCGTGCCAGGAGATTGGTATTCTCCTATGGGATGACGATTCAAGGTTCCTGAAGGCTTTGAGAGGCTTTCCTGGCAGGTTCAGGAGACTTCAAACTGCCCCAGGAAGTGGGAATCTTCTCTTACCCTTAAGTTCCCTCTCTGTAGGACTTTCACGGGGGCCCTCTTCTTGCGGCCTCTGGCTTCCTTTGCTTCCCTTTTTCACACCTTTTCATAGAGGTGGCATTCCTTGTAGGCTCATTGAAGATTGGAGGAGGGCGAGTCTCCCGAGATGTGGAGGCCCCCTGTACCATTGCTTGTTCTACAAGGGGACTCCGACCGTCCAACACGCACATCCCTCCGCATCCGGCCGTCCAGCGCAAAAGTGGTGCTTATCGCATTCACCATTGTCAACCAGAGATAGTCCTTCTTCCCAGTGTGTCTGTGCTCCCCAAGAAGACCCCCGTGGTGTATAACAGGGAAGGTGCGCGTCTGCAACAATTCCGCAACTCTACTCCCAACTCTCTCATTGCAGTAGCTGATAGGGGATGGAAGGGCCTTCCCAGCTTCGTTCTTCTTCAGGGATTTTCGTCCTGGTCAATATGAACTAGCACCTGACATCATTTACCTTGCTACAAGATGCACCGGCTGTTGCCTCCCTTCTGATAAGGTGTAGGAAAGATGATTATTTACCTTTTTTGGAGTTTTCGTTTGGTGTTCTCTCTCGAGATGTGCTGTGCTCAGTCGTCCCATTCCGCCGAACCCCATCCCCCTTTCCCTCTCTGGGCGGGTTCCAATGCAAGACAGGAAAGGGGAGTGGGAGAGGGGCTGGGACGGCCACCCACTTCATACAGCTGTTCGATTTTCCAGAGGCCACCAGAGGCCAGTCCCTCTAGATAACCACGTTGAGGAAAAATTCTCTAGCACTTGGTGAAGGGCCACACGACAACCCACGTGGAAATGCCAGGCATCTTGAAACAAATACAAACCCATCTTCGAAAGAAAACAAACAACAGTTATAGAAAGCGTGAGAACCCTCGTCTTTTTCATGCAGTCAGCCATTGTTACAGTTAACAAGGGACTTGCGAACTTTGCCCATGGAGGCCTGCAGGGATTCCAGATTGTTTTGCTAACTGCCGGGAGCTCTCTGCTTGCTCGGCTCTCATCCATATTTTCTTAGCTTCGGGACCGGCCACATCGGCGTTTGAGGATAGTGCGCAAAGCATTTCGATGCTGGGAGCCATTTATAAGATGCTTGTATGACGAAAGTTCTACAAGGAGAATCTGCCCGAATGCTTTAGAAAGTGTAAGTTCGATTGGGCGGCGCGGCGGCGTGGGGCGCGGTGCGGCGTGTGTGGGTGGAGGAGCGGAGGTGGCGGAGTTAGTGTGACGTTGGTGTGAGTGGTACTAATGGGGTGAGGTGTCTGGGGGTGGTGGAGCGGGGGAGTGTTGTGTAGAGAAATTTTGGCACCTTCCATTAAGTGACCCACAGAAGTCTTTTTTGTCTTATTTTCGTCCCGTTGTGAAATTTCTGATCCCCTACATCCAGTCCATGCTCAGACTTAGTGCCTCCTTCCCCCATCCTATTTGAAATTGACTCTGTCTGGGTGTGCTGGAAAAGTCATGTAAAGAACCCAGGAGACTGGAAAAGGCCAACTGGCGGCCACTTCAGACACATTTTAATTTCAGAAAGACTCTGAGTTATTACACTAGTGTTGACATTCTTCCATCCGTGCATTTCCAAAAGAGGTGAACTAAGAGGGGATTATGAAGAGTCTATAAATGCATTTGGTGGTATAGAGAAGTTAAATAAGGAAGTGTTTATTTACTTCGTCTCCATAAATATAAGAACAAGAGGGCCAGCCAAAGTTGGATAATTAATAGTAAGCAGTTTAAAACAAAACACAAGAAAGTATTTTTTTCACATAAAACACACTTCAACCTCTGGAAAACTTCCCTTGGGCCAGAGTTGTTTTGGAAGACCCATTGGCTACTATTGAGGGCTTCATAAAAGGAGCTAAGATTAGAATTCATAGAAGTAAGTCCATCAATGGGCCTTTATATTAGCCAGGATGGGCTTAGGAGGGTGTCCGCTAGCCGTCTGCTTTACCAGAAGCTGGGATTGGGTGACAGGGGCATTGATCTACTTATGATAACCTGCTCTGCTTCATTCCCCCTTTGTGGCATACCTTGCCATTGGCCCCCAACTGTCAGAGGGGGACAGGATTTACTGGCTTAGGACCTTTGGGTCTGGACCCCCAGTATGATTGTGCTTTAATTGTTTCGTTTCCTACTCATGTAACAAGGCCTTTGGCATTCTGCTTGAATAAATTCAGAAGGCGCGGGAAATGGTTATGCAAGTTTTTTTTGCCATATTGTTGCCAATATTTTGTTATTGGCTTAGTCGCCTTTGCTGATAGGCAGAAACAAATAAATAACCTCGTACCCCCGCGCAAATATTTAATTGCGGGGATCCAAATTGAACACAAATTTGAGTATAAGCGTGGTAAAGGCAGTGCCTAAACTGGCGGTTGGGCGTTGGCAACTCGCGGCGGGATCAAACAGAGTTGGGATATAACTGTGCGTTTGCAACCTTATAATGCGCCAAGACTTTTGGGCCTCCCTGAGGAACAAGCCGTTATATTGATAGAGGGCTGTAATTGGAAAATATTAAAAATGAAAGAGACTTCCATTCTTAGGGATTATGATGATTAAATAATTTTTCAGGGTTCACTGTCAAGTAGGGGAGAAATGGGTTGCAACCTGACAACCTTTTTTATTTAAAAGTTGGATTAGGAACGGAATGGCACTGATTATTGTCATAGTTATGGTCATAGATTCCATTAGATCTCTAGGGACTGAAGGGGGGACCCCTTCGGGAGGCTCATCGGAGGTCCAAGTCCCCTTTTTGGGCCCCTCCATTGCAGGAACCCAAATACTGGCTTAGACCCAATCCCTGGATAGGGAACATTATCTAACCTACTTCTTTAAATATTCTTCCTCAGGAGAGGGACAAATTCCACAACCTTCCTAGGCAATTTATTCCAGTGTTAAAAACTTACCCTGCGACCAGGTTAGAAACTTCTTTCCTAATGTCCAACTCTAAATCTCCCCTATGACTGCAGTTTTAAAACCCATTGTTTCTTGGTTTCTATCATTAAAGAGGCTAAGGTGAACAAGTTTCTCCCCTCTTCCTGATCACCACCTTTTTAGATACCTGAAAACTGGCTATCTGTCCCCTCTCCAGTTCTTTGCTCTTTTCCAAAAACTAAAACAAAACCCAATTCTTGCAGCCTTACCTTCAATAGGTCATTGTTTCCTGTCTAACACCTTTTAAATTCATTTTTCTTGTTGCTGCTCAATCTGGGAATCCATCTCATTTCTCCCAATCTGTTTCTTGAAATGTGGTGGGCCAATATGGGAACCCAATTTACTCCAGTTGGGCCTAACCCAAGCGGCAGAGTAGAGCGGAAGAATGACGTCTGCGTGTTCTTTTTTACAACAGCCACCTGTTAACGGGCATCCAGGAAATGTCACGTTGGTGCTGTTTGGGGGCACCAAATATCGCCGAGCGCGGCATCTGCTGACTCATATTAGCTTTGTTGGTCCGCACTATGACGCCCGTAGATCTCTTTTCTGTCATACTGCCTTCCTAGACAGGGTCGGCCTTCCCATTCTGGATGTGGTGGAAAACTGTTGTTCCCTTTGCTGAAGTGGAGGCAGGTTTTTGCCATTTGCTGATCCATATATTGCAGTACTCCATTCTGGTTTACCTTTAGACCATTTCTCCAGGAGTTTGTACCCCACACTTCATTTGAATTATGACCCGTTCCGTGCCAAAGCAAGTTGTCGGATACCCTCCCAGAGTTTGGGGACATCTGCTCAACTTTGTAATAACCGTCTAACTTTCTATACGCCAGGACATCTAAGTCGGTTGAGAATGAGAGTATTCAAACAGAGAGGAGCCAGCCCAAAACAAACAGATCCCCTGGGCGGAAACCCCACTTGTTTACCTTCCACAGGGATTGGAAACCGATTAGATAACTGCAGTTTTGCGCATTTTGGTTATCCGTGCTCAGCTTTTATGCATCCCCCACCCCTATAGTAGCCGCGCATTCTAAATTTGGTTATTTGTGCCTTTTTGTTTCTGCTATCTGGCATAATGGATATCATGCGAGATGGTTATCAAATTACCTTACCTAGCGACAGAGGTTTTGGCTGAAGCAGTGTCGAGGGTGAGATAAACAAATACTTAATGTCCCATAGCCCGTGCCATACTATACAATTAATTCTGCCCACGCGCTGTATACTGACGCCGAAGCCGACAGGAAACCTGTCTGTTATTGTCCCACATCCGCGTATATTCCACATATATAATAGCGGAATACGGGAAAACAGGATATATGGCTCAGAACTATCACCTATGGGTTTTAGGGAAAAGCCACCCCAACGGATTGTGGTGTTTCTTTGTAAGGACATACTGACACCTTGTCATTTATGGGCCAGTAATGCATTGGCATGTTGCATCTTGGATATCCCCCCCGTGTAAAATCGACCCTGTCCTTACGCTCGCCGGAGACTCGTCTTCCAAGTTGTTTTGGGCGGCAGATGATTCTCTTGTGCTGATAGATAATGGCTAACGATGGAATTAAGCTGATCCTTTCCCTAGTCCACAAGGTTATTATCGCTGTCCCCAGAAGCAGAATGAATACAGCTAACAGCAGTAAATCGAATGGGGGAAGACATTCAACGAATTGAGAGTTTCCTGGCTTAAAAAGTCAGGTCTGATACTTTTTATTAGTTGAGGGGCCAAATTATAAATTGTTTATAACGGGGTTTAAATTTTGATGCTTTGCGGGGGCGTCTCATCACAGTGGTTGGGTAGCTGCAGGCATGGCGTTTTGTACCTTATAGGAGGTACTCTCTCGGGGTATATATCCGTCACCATAGTGGTGCCACTCCAGGGGGCGCCCTGCCGACCCACCGAGTGTTGCTAGGGTAAAAGTCTTCCGACGAACATGCACGCGGCGCGCGCACACCTAACTGGAATGGATATGAGCAATCACTCGAAGAAGAATAATGTGCTCCTGTGTGGTTAAACTCTCTCCAGACAAAGCTAGTTGATGTGCAATTGAATCGAATGATGAGAATAACAGGGAGTACGAGACCAACGAACTCCAAATATCTGTGAGTCCTCTCTCATATCCTGCTTCGTAACATCCAGGCATTATATTGCAGTAAAAAACTTCCTTGACACAATCCAGAAGATAACCACTAGTGCCACTTTTCAAAGATAAATGGGAAGTGCCTCAACACTGACTCATCAGCAGATGATCAGTTTGGATGAGGTTACTGACCAGCTCCATGGTGAACATTGTCACACCAGTGAGCAAAATGGGAATGAGCTACTCATTCTCTAAGAAATTTTTTACTCATCACTCAGCCTGATGGGAGACTGACAGACTTCAGCCTACCACGCTATCTGTAATACAAGCTCAACCATTTCAAATGTGGAGTGATGAGGTGTTTTGGAAATGACCACACCTGGGGACTCAGAACAGCCCTATGTGGCTGCGGGTGGGGATGGACACTGCATATATACTGCTCATCTCATGCTGGTCTCTCAGGAGGACATTCCAGACTCCATACTGCTGACCCCAAATCTACTGAATGGCTAAAACATGTGTGATGTTTACCTAAGCCCTTTTGACATTATTTTTGACATACACAGTTCTGTTTTTATCTCCCTATGTTGTCATTTGAACCCTCTTCCATCTTTATTGTACCACTTCTGCATTCACTAATAACAGTGCAACTGCAGAGACTCTATAGAAAAGGATTGTGATGGCATCAATATCCAGTCTCCTCTGTCACTCGGCCAGAAGTTTCTCTCTTTTCCTGAACTATGTTATCGTCTATGTAAAAATGGCTGTGCTGACAGATCCAGGGTCCAGAACTGGTCACTGGTAACGACTGGAATATAACCTGTTCCCCACTACACAGAACCTATGGACACTAGTACAAAGAGTCAATGAGACCCCAGAGTCATGAGTTGGCTCTATGAACAGAGAAAAAACTTTTGTTAACATGTGCACACTTAGCACTGGTTGTGAGGTATAAAAAGGCAGTTACCCTGCTGGAATACTATGGCTTGCAGCCTGAATCCAGCTACGATGGGAAAGGTAAGAGAAACCTGTCTGGATTGGATTGTTCAGTATGCAAGTCTGATGCCAGGGACCTGATTCTCTCAGTTATACCAGAGTTAGGGTATGTCTATATGTACAGCAGTGCAGCTGTACCAATATGGCTGCGCCATTGCAGTGCGTCTGGTAGAGACGCTGCATGCCGATGGGCGAGCAAACCACCTCCATGAGCAGCATAAGCTCTCTTGGTGGGACAGTGCTGTGCACACAAACACTTATGTCTTTGTAAGTTATGTTACTCAGGGGTGTGGAATATTCATAGCTGACATGAGCTATACTGTAGACATCACCTTAGGGCATGTCTACACTTACCGATAGATTGGCACGGCTGCAATCGATGAAGTGACTGTTGATTTAGCAGGTCTGTTGAAGACACGCTAAATTGAGGGGAGAGCACTCTCCCATCAATCTGTGTACTCCACTTCCCAGAGAAGCTTAAGGGAAGACAAAGCACAGTGTAACCACTGTGGTAAGTGGATCTAACTGCGTCAAAATCAGTTACGTTATTCATGTACCTGAACTTGCACAACTTAGATGGATTTACCACAGTAGTGTAGACCAACCTTTAGTTGTTAATATTAAAGGAGCAGAGAATCCTGTGGCACCTTATAGACTAACAGACGTTTTGGAGCATGAGCTTTCGTGGGTGAATACCCACTTCGTCAGATGCATCTAGTGGAAATTTCCAGGGGCAGGTATACATATGCTAGCAAGCAAGCTAGAGATAACGAGGTTAGTTCAATCAGGGAGGATGAGGCCCTGTTCTAGCAGCTGAGGTGTGAAAACCAAGAGAGGAGAAACTGCTCTAGTCTATGATGCCTATTCACTCGTCTTTTCAATCCTGAGCTGCATGGTGTCAAATTTGCAGATGAACTGAATGCTCCGCAGTTCTCTTTTGAAGGTCTGGTCCATAGTTTTGTGCTGCAGGATGGCCACCTTAAGCGTCGTGGCTATAGCTGTGGCCAGGGAGTGAAGTGCCTCCTCAGGTTTTTTGTATATTGCTCTCTTCCTGACTATCTGATTTGTGGTCCATGTAGTCCTTTTCCGATGAGCGCGTATCCGTTGGCGATGTACTCAAGCAGGTGGCAATGCTGGCATATGATGGCGTCTATTGTATATGTTGGATGTGCAGATGAATGAAACCGTGTTGATGGTGTGGCTAGACCTGGTTTAGTCCTGTGATGTGTTCGCTGTTAGATATGTGTCGCATAGTGTGGCATGTCGAGTTGTTGCATGGCATTGTTCCTGAGCTAGAGTACTATGTGCGGTGTGCAGGTGTGCTGGTATAATAGCGTTCAGTTGGCTAGGTTGTCTGTGGGCAAGTTGTTTGGCCGCCCCAGATCCTTGAAAGTGTGGATCATGTCCTATGGATGGGTTAGAGTCCCTATGATGTGTTGAGGGGTTTTAGCTATGGGGCTGTATGTATCCATGGCCTGTGGTGTTCTTCATGTATTTCTTCAGTGGAGCTGTACACGTCTGGCTCTGTGATCTGTTTCCTTATTTTTGTGCGGATTGTAATTTTGGAAGTGTTGGTGAGATTTGTGGGTGCGCTTCTGCTGAGGTTAGACAGATGCCGTGGTACCCACTCTGGCTGTAGACGAAGTTGGATGGTGATTGCGCCGGGATGAAGACGCTGAGCATGAATATGGCGAGTGAGCGGTATCCATGGTTTTTCGATATAGGTGGTGTCTCACATGTGCCCTACACTTATGTTGCACATTGGTTCTCTAGAAAGTGACCCTCCTGTGTAGATTGCGTCCCAGGCTGAGGTCTGGAGGTCGGGTGCGAGTTGTGAAGTCGTTGGTGAATCGTGTGGGACATTTCTTCCAGTAGTCTCCTGTTCCCATGCCGGTCCAGATGATTGAAGATGTCATCAATGAAGGTTGGTAGAGAAGGGAGTGATGTGGCGAGAGCTGAGGAAGCCGTTGTTTCAGCTCAGCCATAAAATATTGGCATGTATTGTGGGGCCATGGGGTGTGCCCATAGCGCTGCACTTGATCGTGAGATATATATTGTCATCAAATTTGAAATTGGTGTGTTGTTAAAGGCACTAAGCAGAAGCTCATTGTGGGCATCGATCAGCGGATCAGTACCTGACTACTTTGTATTTTCCTACCCGGTGTGGATGTAGTATAGATGAGCCCCTCGTATCATCCACGGTGGCTAGGATGGTGTTTATCTGGGAGGTGACCAATGTTCATGTAGTTTCCTCAGGAAGCAGATTGATACAAAGGAACTTGTGAATGTGCTGTCCAACTTTATCAGAAGCAGTTTCTCCTCTCTTGGTTTCACACTCAGCTGCGTTAACAGGGCCTCGATCCTCCTGATTGGACGTACCTCGTATCTCTAGCTTGCTTGCTAGCAATATATACGCTGCCCCTGGAAATTTCGCCTACGGATGCGATCCGAGCGAAGTGTGGTATTCACCACGAAGAGCTGGTCAGTGCTCCAATGTCGTTAGTCGTATTAAGGGCCACGAGGATTTCTGCTGCTTTTACAGATCCAGACTACAACGCTACCCTCGAAATATTAATAGGGTTAGTCGTCCTAACTATACGCTGTGGAGAGAGAAATTCAAGAATGGAGATAGATGAAGATTAGCATGCTTCAATTAATCCTGGATATTAAAAACACAGAACCTACTGGTGCTCTTTCTGACACTCATGTAAATGAGGATCAATCCCAGTGAAGTCACAGGAGTAATTCAATTTATCATCACTATTAGTAAAATGCAAGGGCGCTAGACACTTAGGCTTAGCATGGGTGAATGGAAGAGAAATGAATACTAGGATGCAGTCACTAACGCATAGGATGTTACTGAAAACTTGTAGCCCATTGTTTCTCACCACTAGATCATCCTTTTTGAGGACAAGAAACTTCCAGGCTGCTCTTTGAGTGCAGCAGCGACTGGCTCGGGATTTTGCAAAGTCAGCTTTAGCCGCTGTAACTCTGTCGTCCGTGGATAGTGGTTGTCTTCATGCTCTATGAACGTCCACTTCCAAGGACAGCAGTTCTTGTGAAACGGATGGGATTATCTGGACATGCCGTCTGAGGTTTCAGCCACTCCATTAAGTCCGCCAGATGATCCCATCTTGAGTTTGATTTGTGCTTCTCTCTTTTTTTTTTTTTTTTAAATGGCAAAATTGCCCAAACCACCATCATAAGGCACTTGCTTGATCATTTTCAGCAGAGATACCCAAGACTGAAAATGAGAATTGTTTTCTTTCTTATAGAGGTAGTCCCTCCAGGATGGCTGGGGGGACACTGCAGGGATAAGATAGGACACCTTCCACCACTCCTGCCTGTTCAAGGCATGCTGCTATTCTGTGGTTAAGCCTATAGACAGTAAATGGCAACATACATTTTCTTTCCTTAGCTCAAAATGACAGTAATTTCTAGCAATTTATAGATACACTGAGCGCACCCTCCTCACACTGGTGTAAAATAAGGAGTAACTCATGTATGCCCACAGAGTTACACCAGTGTGAGGGGAGAATTGCGCCCAATATTTTCGGTGACTCTTTAGAACAAAGTTGCTTTTCTCTTTCCTTGATCCTCGGGCCACTGAAGCTGGAAACAGTCTGAACCTACTGTAGCTATGGAGCACTGTGCTGGCTAAGGATTGACCAGAGTGCACCCATTTACCCTTTTGCACCTGGATGGGCTCCCTCCGCCCGGCCCCAGACATGCTCCCTGCACCAAGGGTAGCTGGTGTAGGTCTGAGTCTAATGGGTGGATGTGCTGCCTTTGCAGCATTCAAGGATTCCCCTCCTGTGGGGACCAGAGGCAGCTTTAAGCACTATTTGCATCACTGGAGCAGTGCACAGAGCTGACTCAGGGCCCAGGATCACACGCAGCCAGCCTGCTGAGGTCACTCTAGTACCCTGTCTCATTTTCTGTCACAGCACAGGGACGCCTACAGGATAAAGATCTATGACAAGGAGGATCACAGAGGCAACATGGTGGAGTTAACTGAAGACTCTCCAAGAGTCATGGACCAGCTACGCTCCCCCAAGATGCTCTCTTGTTCTGTGCTGGAGGGGTACTGGATCCTTTACGAATTGCCGAATTACAGAGGCCGCCAATACCTGCTGAGGCCAGGGGAGTACAGGATAATCAGCGAATGGGGCGCTATGAGTGGCAAAGTTGGCTCTTTGCAACGTGCCTCTGATCTCTACTGAATCAAGATGCCTTTTGTGTGGAAGGGTCTCAATGAATAAAATGCTTTAGCAACCATTGTGCTCTCAGCGTGCTGTTGTAAGTGTACTAAGGCTTGCCCTGTGTTCTTGGGCTACGGTATTGTAACTGTAGTGCCCTCATGGTCAGGATGGAGTCTGCTCTGCAGGCAGCTCTGGCCAAGAGAAGGCGTGCACAGGAATGCAGCAGGAGAAATCCCCTCCACCGCAGGGGCACCTGTTCCAAACCCCCCAGAGTGAACACGCACACACACAGGAAAAGCACAATGGATATAACAAAGGGAGGTATTTATTTACAGAGGGATGAGAGGAGAAAAACAACAAGAGGAAATATAGGGGAGGGTAAAACAGGGCTGCGTCCAAGCCAAGGCCCCAAGGGCCCAGTGGTAGCACAGTCTGGAAGGGCAGACACTGAGCAATGTGTCTGCACACAGAGTTCAGTTGTCCTGAGCAAAGTTCCAGTCCAGTGGTGAGTCTTGGGTGTTCCTGGTTGTCTTCGGCGCCAGTGAACTTTCCCCCAACAAACCTCTCCGGTGCTCTTTTCTGCCGCTCTCTCCAAAGCCACACAGAGCGACCACCTCCCCACTTAACTAGCTACAACTTCCCTCCTTGTTCCCAATGCAGAGTCACAAGCCCCAGTACTCATGGCCCCATGTAGCTCTGGGCAGCCGTGATCCAGGGTCCAGCTCCGGCCTGTCCTTCTCGGGCGATTCCCCCCCGGCATAGTGCTCTTCCTGGCTCCTGTCCTGGACTGTCCCCGATCAGCCGCCCTGTCCTTCCCAGGCTTCTGGCAGGTTCTCTGCTGCTTCCTTTGCCAGGGCCTGCGGCCGCTGCCTCTCCCTCCCTCCCAACTCCAGAGAGCCCCCTGGAGCCGTCCCCTCTAGGAAAAAGATTTAAAGGGGCCATGCTCTCTAAACCCCAAAGGTGTTACAGTACCATCTTCTGAACCAAAAGCTGCCCCTCATCTTTACCTGCCCTCCCCCAGCATTGCATAGCTACTTCCAACACAAAGTGCCTAATGCCAAACACAGGGCTCTGGCCTAGACAGCCACACAAGGGAGTAAGGGAGCACCTCCAAGGCTGTGCAGGCCTCACCCAGAAGGCCCTGAGAGCATCTCCAGCGAGCAGCAGCCAGAGCCTCCCAGCCACAGAGCTGGGCACCCAGGTGATAGCAGGAATCAGCCACATCCCTCTCTCAGCTGAGGGACAGTGCCTGCCAGTAGGGTAACCAGATAGCAAGTGTGAAAAATTGGGACGGGGTGAGGGGGTGGTAATAGGAACCTATATAGGAAAAAACCCCAAATATTGGGACTCTCCCTATAAAAATCAGGATATCTGGTCACCCTGACCTGCCAGCCATAGACCTCCCACCAGCCAGGGGCCAAGTCTCCGGCCAGTTACCTGAGCACCGATCTAGGGCAGTGCTGAATTAACTAGCCATAGGCACTACAGGCCTGGGTCGAGGGCCCTCATTCCTGGAATTATCTGATTATACTGGCACTTCCAGTGTATAACGAAAGCTGAGGTCTCTGTCCAGGGGCTTGTAAAGCAAAGCTGAAAATATGACCCAGGTGAAACCAGCACAGAGATGTCTGCCCAAGTCTGCAGCCAGCCTGAAACAATAGCTCTAAGAGGACTGAACAGCCCCATGCACTTGTGTGACAAATCCTCACCGCTTAGCAACACATTTATATTCACCTACTCCCTCGTGCAGACATACCTGCTATGTCAGCAGGAGAGCTTCTTCCCTTGACATAGCTACCGCCTCTCAGGGAGGTGGAGTAACTACGCCGACGGGAGAACACTTTACTGTTGGTGTAGGAGCTCCTGTATTACAACCCTATAGAGGCACAGATGAGGTGTGCAGAATTTTTAGTGTAGACCTGCCCTATTTCAATAGAAATCTCTAGACAGACTGCCCAAAACCTGTTGGCATTCTGGAAGCAATCGGCATGGCCTCTGGAGGACAACGTGAGGCCCTGATCTAGTAAAACACTTAAGCCTGTGCTTAACTGAAGCACCAGAAGAGTCCCATTAACAAAATTACATACATGCTTAAGTGCTGGGCTGTATTGGAGCTTGTGTTAAACAGCCTGTCATGGGGTTCACTCAGCACTGGGGGTACCTCTTTGTGGCTACATCTGGGGATCAGCACTCACCCGGTCTGGCACTCCCTTCCATCATTTACCCTTCTTTCTGCCTTGATGACTCAGGGTGCTCCTCCTTCATGCTTGGTCCTTTGGCTAGGTCACCATATAGTCCTCACTTCCAGGGTATCAAAGTCTCTCCAGACCAGCTGTCCGGTTGGTGTCTCCCACAAGTCTGTGCCACTTGCCACTGGCTGGTAGGGGAACCCAGACACACAGAAATTCTGCCTAAATGTAAAAACAGCCCCTCTAGCACCTGGCATCCAATCTTTAAAAAAATTCATGCCTGCAAATACTTTCTAAAAAGTGTTAAGTACACAGAAAACAGTAGCCACCATATACACAAACCAGAAAAGGCTAGGAGCAATCAAAGTAAAAAACAAAATGGTCAAACACTTTATAATACAACCAGAAAAGTAACTCAGCTGCGTATGCAAAATTAGCAGAAGTTATCAATGTACTGATAAAAAGCATCTCACTCACTCTAAGCTTACCACTGTTCTGGACTTGAATCATGTATTCAGAGGAGCTGTGCAAATGCTGGCATAATGGGCACAGAACAAATACCAGGTTACCAATAATGGGGAAATCAAATTCAGCACTATGTGGAAAATGCTAAATAATCTTGCCAAACAGTTTAACAAAGTGCACAGGGTTCAAATTAAGGCACACACACAAAAAGTGTCCCTAGTTAACAGGAAAAAACAAATGAACACCCAGACACTTATCCTAGCAGTTAATAATGCAGCAGACACAGGCCTGCCCTGGCCATGGGATACTATTTGGAAAGCTATCCCTGTAACAGATTTCACTTCAGGCCAGCAACAATTGCAGTCAGGTAAAAAGTGGAGCAGCTGCAAAGCATTCAACAATAGGATGTGAAGTTAGAACCCCTTTGGAACAAGCCTCCAGCCAAAACACAAAGGTAGGTCGAAACTTAGAAATAAAGTGAGAATGCCTCTGTGGTAAAATCAAAAAATGGTTTACTATGGGTTGCACCACAAAATATGCAAGCAGATCTGCTATAATGGGTGCATGGGCTCACCCCAAACAGGCAGAGGCCAAAGACAGGTTGTCAACAATAAGAAAGGGATCTGTAGCTGCTCCTTATCTGTGCCAGACACAATCCAGCTATCAAAGAAAGTAAAAAAGCTCTTCTGAGATGGGTTCCCAGAGATTTATGGAAAGGAGAGCAAATCTACTGTACTGGGGAGCTGCCCTTAGCACCAAGGGGTAACAAGTATGTGCTAGTTGTTGTCAATGCTTTCTCAGATATGTGCAGGGGCGGCTCTAAGTATTTTGCCACCCCAAGCACGGCAGGCAGGCTGCCTTCGGCGGCTTGCCTGCAGGAGGTCCCCAGTCCCTCGGATTTGGTGGTATGCCTGTGGGAGGTTCGCCGAAGCCACGGGACCAGTGGACCCTCCGCAGGCAAGCCACCGAAGGCAGCCTGCCTGCCGCCCTCGCGGCGACCCGCAGAGCACCCCCCGCAGCTTGCCGCCCCAAGCACGCACTTGGCATGCTGGTGCCTGGAGCCGCCCCTGGATATGTGACTGCCCTAATGAGAGCGAAACAATTGGCGGGCAATGTGTTCTGCAGATGGGGGGCGGGGGACGTTAAGGTTATTGACTCAGACAAAGGGATCGGATTTGTGGGGTCAGTTGTCAAAGAAGTGTGCACTGGCTGGACGTAGATCAGAAGGTTCCCTTTCCCTGTCACCCAGGCAGCAACAGGAGAGGTTGACTGAACAATCAGGACCATCAAATCCAAGCTTAGAGAAAAAAAAAAAAAGTGGCGCTGCAACAGGCAGCTATTGGAATGAAGTGTTACCGATGGCACTAACACATGAGAGCTAGGGATGCAAATCCACAGGGTTTTACTTAGGGTTGCCAACTTTCTAATTGCATAGAATCCAACACCCTTGCCTCATCCTCCACCATGAGGCCACGCCCATGCCCCATTGCTTCTCTGAGGCCCCACCCCCACTCATTCCAGCCCCCCTCCCTCAGTTGCTCACTCTCCCCTACCCTCATTCACTTTCACTGGGCTGGGGCAGGGGGCTGGAGTGTCAGAGGGGGTGAAGGCTCCAGCTGTGGGTTTGGGCTCCGAGGTTGTGCCAGAAATGAGGGGTTCAGGGTGAGGGAGAGGGATCCGGGCTGGGGCAGGAGGTTGAGGTGCAGAAGGGGGTGAAGGCTCCGGTTGGGGGTGCAGGCTCTGGGGTGGGTCTGGGGATGAAGGGTTTGGGGTGAAGGAGGAGGCTCTGGGCAGGGGTGAAGGGGTTTGGATTGCAGGAACAGGCTCAGGGGTGGGCAGTGGGTTGGGGTATGGGAGGGGGTGCAGTCTCTGGGAGGGTGGTCAGGGTTGGGGCAGGAGTTTGGGGTGCAAGAGGGAGTTTGGGGTACAGGCTCCAGGGGGGAGTTTGGGTGCAGGAGGGGGCTCAGGGCTGGGGTGTGGGAGGGGGTTCTGACCTGGAGCAGAGGTGCAGGGGCTGGGAGGGAGTTAGGGTGCAAGAAGGGGTTCTAACTTGGGGCACGGGGTTGGCATGCAGGAGAGGGTTCAGGATACAGGCTTTGTCAGGTGGTGCTTATGTCAGATGGCTCCTGGTCAGCAGTGCAGCTGGGCTAAGGCAGGCTTCCTGCCTCCCTGGCTCTGCGCTGCTCCCTGAAGTGACCGGCACGTCCAGCCCCGAGGTGGAGGTGCAGCCAAGTGGCTCTGCACGGTACACGCTACCTGTGCCCACAGGTGCCACCCCCATAGCTCCCAATGGCCATGGTTCCTGCGTGGAGCTTCCCTGATTGCACCTGTGCGTAGAGTTCACAGGGATATGCCGGCCGCTTCTGGGAGCAGCGCAGAACCAGGGCAGGCAGAGAGCCTCTCTCAGCCCTGTTGTGCCGCCGCCCAGACTTTTACTGGGTCAGTCAATGGTGCTCACTGGAGCTGCCAAAGTCCTTTTTCGACCAGATGTTCCTGTCAAAAACTGCACCCCTGGCAACCCTACTTTTACCCCAATGAGGCCTGATGGGAAGACAAGTGAGTGTGTGGAGAGATGGGAAGACCAGTTCCAGCCTATCTGGCTACAGAAGCCCTGTCAGAAGCCTGGGTACAGGACTTGCAGATGAAGATTCTCCAGCTACAGAAGAGTGTGGTTTGGTGAAAAAGGACAGGAAAGTGTAAAAGACCAAGGCATGGTTTGACGTGAAAGGTGACCTGACTGAGCACCAAGTAGGATCTAAAGTCATCATCCAGGATCAGGCTCTCTGCAAGCCTTTCCCAAAGGTAAAGCCATATGGTCTGTGCTTAGAGTTGGCTCCACTTGACCCCTCTGTATACTTCTTAGTCTTGGGAGGTATTAATAAAGTAATACCCCTTACTGAAGAATTTAAAGCAACTAGAAACTGAGAGGCCCACCCCCATTTCTATTCAATTTATAAACTTCAAGTTTGTCAGATGTATCTCTGGGAGCATGGCATCGGCAGCATTCTCTTTAAGCTTTGAATATATTTTTGCTTTAAATAGGGTTACTGAAACCCTTTATATTTCAGGACACACATTTAGTTCTCAGAGCCATCATCGTTAAAATATAAAGTCGCTTAGTGAATAAATGAGACATTGAAACTTTTCCTGTGCAGTAAAGAGCTTTTGAATATCTAAGCAGCCAAAGTTATATAATCCAGGGGTAGAGAGTAGCTGCCCAGTACATATTCTACAGGTATAGAGAGGAAATTCCCAGCATGGAGATAGAAAGATGGATTAAATAGAGTGGGGGGGGAAAAAACTGAAAAAGATAGTGGAGAGAGAAATATACATTAGTACCATACAATGACCACATGTGGGGACTCAGGACAGTCCTGTGTGGCTGCTGGTGGAGATGGATGCCGCACACCTACTGAATAGCTGCTTATCTCATGCTGGTCTCTCAGGAGCACGCTCCAGACTCCTGCTGAACCCAGAGCTACTGAATGGGTAAAACATGTGTGATGAGTGCCTAAGCCCTTCCGACATTTTTTTTGACATACATATTTCTGTTTTATCTGCCTACTTTTTATTTTGCCATTTGAATCCTCTTCTGTCTTTATTGTACCACTTATGCATTCACTAGTAAAAATGCAACTGCAAAGACTCTATAGAAAAGGACTGTGATGGCATCAACATCCAGTCCCCTCTGTCACTCAGCCAGAAGTTTCTCCCTTTTCCTGAACTGTATTGTCTTCAATGTAAAAATGGCTGAGCTGACAGATCTAGGACCTGGAACTGGTCACTAGTAACAATAGGAATAAAACCAGTTCCCCACTACACAAAACCTATGGACACTAGTACAAAGAGTGAATGATCCCCCAGAGTCATGAGCTGGCTCTATGAACAGAAAAAATACTTTTGTTAAAATGTGCACGCGTTGTGAGGTATAAAAAGGCAGTTGTCCAGCTGGAGTGCTATGGCTTGCAGCTGAATCCAGCTACAATGGGAAAGGTAAGAGAAACCCATCTGGACTGGATTGTCTGGTATGTCAGTCTGAAGCCAGGGACCTGATTCTCCTCTCATTTACAACAGAGTTAGTCTGTTGATGTCAAAGGAGTTACTCCTGGCCTATATCAGTAGGAGAGGAGAATCAAGAATGCAGAGCTAAGGGACCTACTGCCTCTATTAGTCCCTGCATATTAATCTCTCGGAGCCCAATTCTGCTTTCGCTTACACTTGTGTAAATGAGGATCAATTCCACTGAAGTCACAGGAGTATATCAATTTATCACCAGAGTCAGTAAAATGTAAGGCCCAGACACTTCAGGCTTAGCGTTCTGGATGGAGAGAAATTGGAATGCCAGGACGCAGTCACACTGTATAGGATGTTACTGAAAACTTTGCCGTTTGTTTCTCGCACTAGATCATCCTTTTCGAGGACAGAAACTTTCAGGGCCGCTCCATTGAGTGCAGCAGCGACCGGCCGGATTTGCAAAGTCAGCTCAGCCGCTCTAACTCCGTCCGCGTGGAAAGTGGCTGCTTCATGCTTTATGAACGTCCCAACTTCCAGGGACAGCAGTTCTTTGTGAAACGGGGAGATTATCCTGACATGCAGTCTGAGGGTTTCAGCACCTCCATTAAGTCCTGCCGGATGATCCCGCCTGTGAGTTCGATTTAGCTTTTAAAAAATGGCAATGTTGCCCAAGCCACCATCATAAGGCATTTGCTTGATCATTTTCAGCTGAGCTACTGAGGACTGAAAACAAGAACTGTTTTCTTCCTCCTAGTCATCATCCCTCCAGGATAGCTGGGGGGACTTTACAGGGATAGGATAAGAAAGTTTCCACCACTACTGCCTGTTCTGGGTGTGGGTGCAGCTGTCCTGTGGTTAAGAATATGGACAGTGACCAAGAACATACTCTGATTTAAGAAGAGAAAGTGTTTCCGTTAACTTCTGGGGATTTGGAGATACACTGGGCTCACTCCTCTCACACTAGTGTAAAATAAGGAGTAACTGCCTGAGGCCCAGAGAGTTACACCAACGTGAGGGGAGAACTGGGCACAATATTTCCTTTGACTCTTTAGAACAAAGTCACTTTTCTGCCTCCTTGATTCTGGGGCTGCTGAAACGTGAAACGCCCCCCAGCAGAACGTAGTGTAGCCTATGGCAGCAGTTCTCAACTAGAGTTCTGAGCAACTTTCAGGGAGTCCTCCAAGCAGGGCCAGCATTAGACTCATTGGACCCCAGGGCAGAAAGCCAAAGCCCCGCTGGTCAGGAGCAGCGCCAGTGTTTTTGGCGCCCTAGGCGGGTGTTCTTCTGCGCTCCCGGTCATTGGCGGCAATTGTGCGGTGGGAGGGGGTCCTTCTGCGCTCCTGGTCTTCAGGGTACTTCGGCGGCGGGTCCCGGAGTGAGTGAAGGACCCTCCACAGAATTCCCGACAACAACCCGGAGCACGGAAGGACCCCCTGCCGCCGAATTGCCGCCAAGGGCGGCAAAATGCCGCCCTCCCAAATCCTGGCACCCTAGGCGACTGCCAAGGTCACATAAATGGAAGCGCCAGTCCAGGCCCCACCACCTGTGCCTGAAGCTGAAGCCAGAGCAACTTAGCTTTGAAGGGCTCCTGTCATCTGAGGCCCCGGATACTTGCCCTGCTTGCTCCCCTCTAATGCCAGCCCTGGTTTTTATATGCAGAAAAACAGTCATTGTGGCACAGGGGGGCGTGGAGTTTACACAGCATGTTAGGGGGGCCTCTTGTGGGGCAAGTACAAACCATCCCTTCTTAGGATGGGGTGAGAGTAATTATAGCCCTGCAACTTAATCCATACGATCATCCCTTGTCTTGGGATAGCTTGTCCTATGGATAAAAGTCAATATGGCTTCCCTCTCTCAGGGCTGGGTGTCCTTGTGGCCTGAGTCAGCAGGGCTGCCCTGCTCAGCAGGGCTGCATGGCCCAATAGCCAGAAACAGTAAAATGGCCATCTTCAGTAGGGCTGTTTGGTCTGGCGGTCGCTCAGGAGACTGAGCCCGTGCCCTCCCTGCTCCACCAGGTCCCAGCTCAGGGCCCTAAAAGTGGCAAGTATGTTGGCCACTGAGTCAGCAGGGAATCCACCCAAAATCCACTGACACAAGTCAGTACAATGCCTAGTTCCTGTGAACTACTTTCTACTCTGTCCCTGGTGGAGTCATCCTGGAACCTCCGAAGTCCATAGGCTCCTCAGTCTGTGCGGCTCTCGGCAGCTCCATTGCTCCTTGGGCATCTCAGGACCTTGGGCATTTGCCTGGATCTCGGCATCTCCAGCTTCTGCCTTCTGGGGCCTCAGCAGTTCCCGGGCTGGAGACTGCAGCAGGCGTCCTTCCTCCTCAGCAGTCAGCCCCGAATGAGCTGGGCTGCTCCCTTTTATACCTGACTTCCAGCCAGAGCATGCCCAACAGGGCCAAGGTTCGCCTCCTCGGCCAAAAGAGTAGAGTTAACCCTTTCAGTACCAGCATAGGGCAAGCATACTCCATCACAGGGCTTCAGAAGAAGAAAGATTGAGAACCCCAGGCTTATGGGAGCACTGTGCTGGCTGAGGACTGGCCAGCATTTTACACTGCAGCCCTGTCCCCTCTTGTGTCTGGTTGGGTTCCCTCTTCCCCACCCCAGACATGCTCCCTGCACCAAGGGTGGGAGTCACAGCTGCAATAGCTTGGACTCAAATGGGTGGATGTGCTGCCTTTGCAGCATTCAAGAATTCTTCTCCTCTGAGGAGCAGAGGCAGCTGTAAGTGTCTTTTGCATCACTGGAGCAATGCACAGGGCTGACTCAGGGCCCAGAATCACATGCAGCCAGCTGGCTGTGGTTACTCTATTTCCCTGTCTCATTTTCTGTCACAGCACAGGGGCACCTACAGGATAAAGATCTATGACAAGGAGGATCATAGAGGCAACATGGTAGAGTTAACCGAGGACTCTCTGCAAGTCATGGACCAGCTACGCTCCCCCGAGATGCTCTCTTGTTCTGTGCTGGAGGGACACTGGATCCTTTACGAACTG
Source organism: Chelonoidis abingdonii (assembly GCF_003597395.2). Classification (NCBI taxonomy): domain Eukaryota; kingdom Metazoa; phylum Chordata; order Testudines; family Testudinidae; genus Chelonoidis; species Chelonoidis abingdonii. The sequence continues at coordinate 16,131,604 of NC_133778.1, forward strand.
CCGAATTACAGAGGCCGCCAATACCTGCTGAGGCCAGGGGAGTACAGGAGATTCAGCGAGTGGGGCGCTATGAGTGGCAGAGTCGGCTCTTTGAGACGTGCCACTGATCTCTACTGAATCAAGACGCCTTTCATGTGGAAGGTTCTCAATGAATAAAATGCTTTAGCAACCATTGTGCTCTCAGCGTGCTGTTGTAAGTGTACTAAGGGGAACACTGAGGCTTGTCCTGTGTTCTTGGGCTACAGAATCATCTTCTGAACCAAAAGCTGCTGCTCATCTTTCCCTGCCCTCCCCCAGCATTGCATAGCTACTTCCAACACAAAGTGCCCAACACCAAACACAGGGCTCAGGCCTAGGCAGCCACACAAGGGAGTACAGGGACACCTTAGCGAGAACGCAGTGCAGGAGGCTCACCAAGAAACTGAGACATCCAGGACTCGGCCGATAGAGAGAATGACAACTGCAGAGATGTACTTTAGATAATAATCCTCCAGCCCACCCCTGGCCAGAGATTTGGAGCTAGGACTAGAGTGGCACTCAGCTGAGCTCCCGCCCTTGCTTCTTCACCAGATGTCACTGGGTGCATCACCAGGAAGCAGCAGCCAGAGCCCCCTCAGCCATCAGGCATGGAGCAGGCAGAGCTGGGCACCCAGGTGATGACAGGAATCAGCCACATCCCCTTCCCAGCCAAGAGGCAGCATCTGTCACATACTCTCTCCAGCCAGAGACTATGCCTCGGCCAGAGTTATTTAGGCACTGATCCAGGGCAGGGCAGGATTAACTAGCCATAGGCACCACAGGCCAGGGTGGTTTCTATCCCAGCTTGAAAATATGACCCAGTTGGAACCATTTCAGAGATGTCTGGCCAAGTCTGCATCCAGCCTGAAACAATTGAGAGGACTGAACAGCCCCATGCACCTCAGTGTGAGGTTAACTGTAGTAGCCACCAACAGCAGCCCAGCATAGGAGTGTGGGAGGTAGAGGAAGAAGAATGCTTCTGGCCCAGTCCACCCACCCAAGCAGATACACTCAGGCTCAAGGGCAAGGCCTGGAAGCTACCCTACTCCTATCCCGCCATCTTAGGGTTATCGGGACAAAGGAACCTGTTCTCCATGAGTTTGGAAGGGCCTCATTCTTCTGTTCCTGTCTCTTTTGGTGGAGAGTCATACAAAGTTTCAATGGGCTAATGGAGGGGAAGCCATGCAGCACCCCCCACCCTTACCAGCAGCAGATGTACTTTGAATCTGAAAAGACTGTTATGTACATTAAGATGAGTCCTGATCCCTGACTCTCTGCATGGACAGTGTTGTGAGTTCACAGTTTTAAGTAATCTAGTCTATAAAACTACAAGGTTTTCTGTGCATACAGTTATCAGTGTACCAGGGACAAGGTTAAATACAGAAAACAAGAGTAAAGGCAACAAGACATTCTGACCTCTCAGGCTACAGTACAGTCCCTTCATGGGGACTCCATAGATCAGGCCAAGTTGAGATTTCCCAGCTTTTTTCTATGCGAGAAGCCCAGCATTGTAGCAAGATGCTTCTAATAAGAGCTATACAGTAATATTACCAATAGCCTGTTGCCAGTACATTGTATAGTCATATGATTGACTAAGGTTGGGTCTACACATCAGATCTATATCAGTATAACTCACTCAGCAGTATGAAAAATCCTCACCTCTGAGCGAGTTATACCCACCTAACCCCTCATGCAGACAACCCTATGTCAGCGGAAGAGCTTCCCCCATTGACATAGCTACTGCCTCTCAGCCTCTCCCTACGCCGATGGGAGAAATTTTTGCTGTTGGTGTTGGAGCATCTGCATTACAACGCTACAGCGATGCAGCTGAGCTGATGCAGCATTTTTAGTGTAGACCTGCCCTATTTCAATAGAAATCTCTAGATAGACTGCCCAAAACCTGCTGGCATTCTGGAAGCAATCGGCATGGCCCCTGGGGGACAGCATGAGGCCCTGATCCAGCAAAACACTTAAGCCTGTGCTTAATTGAAACTCGTGAATAGTCCCATTGACAAAGTTACGTATGCACTTAAGTGCTGTGCTGTATTGGAGCTTGTATTAAACAGTCTGTCATGTGGTTCACTCAATGCTGGGGGTACCCCTTTGTGGGTACATCTGGGGATCAGCACTCACCCGGTCTGGCACCTTCTTCAGTCCATTACTCACGCTGTGACTCTTCTTTCTCTCTTTATGACTCAGAGTACTCCCTCTTCCTGCTTAGCCCTCTGGCTAGGTCACCATATAATCCCCACTTCCAGGGTATCAAAGTCTCTCCAAACCAGCTGTCCGGTTAGTGTCTCCCACAATCCTGTGCCACTTGCTACTGACTGGTAGGGGAACCCAGGCACACAGAAATTCTGCCTAAACGTAAAAACAGCCCCTCTAGCACCTGGCATCCAATCTTTAAAAAAAATCATGCCGGCAAATTTAAAAAAAAATATTAGATAAACAAGTGACAGTGGCTATCTTATACACAAACCAAAAAAGAGTGGCAGCAATCAAAGTAAAAAACAAAATGGTCAAATACTTTACAGTACAATCAGAAAAGTAAGTCAGCTGTGTATACAAAATTAGCTGAAGTTATCAGTGTACTGACTGTAACCCTTCTACCCCTCTGAGTTGGCAGCAACAAGTGCCAGGTTCAGTATCCAGGGGTTCCGTTTTAATAACACCGTGCATAACTGGCTCGAGCCCCCACCCAGTGACCTGGGACACTTACATACCACACCCTCCTGGGCACCTCTAGGAGGCAGTACTTCCCCTCTTGCAAGCACGGAGTCTGAGTGTAGCAAAATCCTTTTAATAAAGGAAAGAAACAATGCAGCATCCCATTGGAGAAACACCACAAACAGGCTTATAACACAAACCATAAACAAAACCCACCTCCATAGTACATCTGGCAATGTCCTTTTCCCTCTTAGTTGCGTCTTAAGTTCAATTCACCCAAAAGTCAACAATCCAAAGTCTTATGTCAGATAGCCATCCTCAGATTCAAGAGTTTATCTGCATGATGTTTTACTCCCCCACCCTGGGTGGAAATGACGGGGGGAGTCCACACAGGATGTTAAGGTGGCACCTTACGTGGGCCCGGGCCAACTGCTCCGACTTTCCGTGGAGTTTCTTGCTGCAGCCTTCACGCGACCCGCTTCCACCTACACCAGCTGATGCCGCTCCTCCAGCCTGTCTGCAAACCACTTTCATCGCTCCACTGTTTCCAGGGCTACTGCAACACGCTGCAATTACTTGCCTCCGCTCTGCCAGCCGCTTAACAATTAGGTCTTCAGGCTTCCCCCACTGGTAACACAGCCATCAGTGATTTCAGCTCTTAGGTTAGGGAGCCCTTGGTGCTGGTTGCACCATTGGCCCAACGGAATTCAGCTCAGCAGTCTCTAGATTGGGACTCCTAATGGAATCAAAAATTAGCTTCTACTCTTTAACATTTGGAGAGAGGATGATGACTGCAATTGGTTGTGTTCCACGCCCTCAAAAAGGCCATTACCATCAGGTATCACTACAGTCCCCAACCTCTCCATTTCATGGGGGTTTGGCCCATGTCCCAATGTTTAGCAGGTACCACCCCAACTGGAGGTTTGAGTTTTCATTCTCTGCACAAGCAGTCCCACAGCTCCCCATTTCACACATATCAGGGTGATAAACTCTTTTTTTCCTCCCTGCCCAATAACAAAGATATGGGGATCCCAGAGCTGTAAAAATAACCATCCAGGTTTCTGCTGTGTGGCCTTTAAGAGTCCAAAAAATGAGGTACTGCATTGAATTTCTCTCAGCTTATTACCAGCTTAGGATTCTGATTACAGCTGCCACATCAGGACTCTGAGTTGCCTGATAAACTCTGGTCTCCCCCAAAACCTATCCCTTGGGGGATCCCCTAAGATCCAGATCCCCCTGGATCCCGAACAAAGGAAAGTAAACTCCTTTCCCTCAACCAGTTTTGCCTCTCCTAGGCTTTCCCTCCTGGGTTACCCTGGAAGGATAAGACTGGTTACTCACTTCTGTAACCTTGTTGTTTTTCGAGATGTGTTGCTCATATCCATTCCAGTCAGATGTTGTGTGCGTTGCCACGTGCACGTTCTGTCGGAGAAACTTTGTACCCTAGCAACACTCAGCGGGTCGGCTGGGCGCCCCCTGGAGTGGGTGCCACTTATGGCGCCGAATATATAACCCCAGCCGACCGGCGCCACCCTTCAGTTCCTTCTTGCCGGCTACTTCTGACAGTGGGGAAGGGGGTGGTTTTGGAATGGATTATGGAGCAACACCTCTCGAGAACAACAATTACAAACTGGGTGAGTAACCGTTCTTTTTCTTCTCAAGTGATTGCTCATATCCATCCAGTCAGGTGATTTCCCAAGGCCTTACCTAGGCGGAGTGGTCGTGAGGTGTAGGAGTGGCCCGTAATTGCAGGACCGCAGCACCAAAGGCTGCATCATCTCTTACGGATTGCTGGACCAGTTGCTAGTGCGGAGGTGAAGGTGTGGACGATGATCCAGGTCGCATGCACGGTATATCTCCTCTGGAATGGGCACGGTTGGCACCAGGAAGGGCGGCTGAGAGGAAGCTTGAGCCTGGTAGAATGCGCCGTGAGGTGGCCGGAGGGAACATGAGCCAGGTCATAGCAACGTGCGGATTGGGCATGCTGTCACCCAGGAGGAATCCTCTGGGGAGGAGACTTCATCCATTCCGCAAACCGCCCCAAACAGCTGGGGAGACTTCTGGAAGGGCTTCTGTCATTGTCAATATAGAAAGTGAGTGCTTTCTACGCACAATCTAAGGAGTTAGTAGTGCTGCTCCCGTTTGAGAAGCAGTGGGGCTTCGAAAGAAAGATCGGGAGGAAGATGTCCTGGTTGGTGTTTGGAAAGCAAACACTACCTTAGGGAAGGATGCGGATGAGGTTGAGTTGACCTTTATCCTTATGAACGACAGTGTATGGTGGGTTCCCAGCAGTGAGCGCTCTCAGCTCAGAGACCCGCTCTGGCCGATGTAATGGCCACCAGACAAGATTGTCTTCCACGTACAGGTACAAGAGACAGCAAGTCGCTAGTTGCTCAAAGGGCCAGTTGCATTAGTCTGCTCAGGACCAATTTAAGATCCCATGGGTAGGGCAGGGGTGACGCGTGGGGGGAATGAGGTGCTCTAGGCCCTTATGACCAAGTGACCACAGTAGAACCACCGTGGCCTGGATGGAAGTGGATACAGCCGCTAAGTGCACCTTTCAGAGAGGATGTTTGCCTAGAACCTGCTGCTTAAGGTACCAGAGGTAGTCTAGGACCGTGGGAATCGGGCCTCCGATCGGGAGTAACATTCTGTTGTCGTTGCACCAGCAAGAGAAGCGTTTCCACTTTGGCCAAATACGTATAGCGGTGGAAGGCTCTCCTGCTACTGAGGAAACTATGCTGCACTGGAGTCGAGGCAGTCGTAACTCTACTGTGTTTTAGCCACTGCAGTAGCCACGCCTGATATGATGGAGATGCTCGCAAGTGGGTGGCGAGCCTGTCCGTGTCTTGCGTAATCAGGTCCGGAAGGAGAGGGAGGGGAACTGGAGTGGCCATGGACAGGTCTAGTAGGGTGGTGTACCAGTGCTGTCTGGGCCACGCAGGCGCAATCAGGATTATATGCACTTTGTCCCTACGGAGCTTCAAGAGGACCTTGTGCACCAGAGGAAACGGAGGGAAGGTATATAGCAAGTGGTGCCCCCATGGCAGGAGGAATGCGTCCGTGATCGACCCCAGAGAGAGACCCTGAAAGGAACAGAACTCCTGGCACTTCCTGTTCCAGCGGGAGGCGAACAGATCTACTAGGGGAAATCCCCACCTCTGGAAGATCGAATGGATGACATCTGGTCTTATTGACCATTCATGACAGAGGAAGGACCGGCTCAGCCGGTCCGACAGGGCATTCCAGACCCCTGGGACAAAGGACGCCACTAGGTCCACTTGGTGGGCTATACAGAAGTCCCAGAGTCAAATGGCCTCTTGACACAGGGGAGACGAACGGGTCCCCCCCGTTTGTTGATATAGTACATGACCGTTGTGTTGTCCGTGAATACAGAGACACAACGGCCGTGAAGACGTTGCTGGAACGCCTGGCACGCGAGGCGGACTGCCCGCAACTCCCGGACGTTTATGTGGAGTGTTAGCTCCTGGGGTGAGCAAAGGCCCTGGGTACGAAGGCGACCTAGATAGGCCCCCCAACCGAGGGATGACGCATCCGTCGTCAAGGTCAGCGACGGCGGCCGTGGGTGGAATGGCATCCCTGCGCATACCAAGGATGGATTCAGCCACCAGTCGAGGGAGCGGAGGGGGCTCGGAGGAACTGTGAGCAGGACATTGATAGGGTCCCTTCCCGGGCGGAAGACCGAATGGAGCCACGTTTGAAAGGGGCGCATGCGGAGCCTGGCATACTTGGTTACGTAAGTACATGCGGCCATATGCCCCAGTAGGCCTCGGCAGGTGCGAGCCGAGGTGATTGGGGAGGCCTGCAGACCCCGGATGATCAAGACGATCGTCTGGAAGCGGGGCTGGGGCAAGTAGGCCCTGGCTAGAATGGAGTCCAGGGTTGCTCCTATGAAGTCCAGCCTTTGTGTAGGGACCAATGTGGATTTCTTGGTGTTGAGGAGTAGATCCAACCTGGAGAATAGGTCCGCGATTATGGTGACATGCTGTTGGACCTGAGACTGAGAGGTCCCCTTGATGAGCCAGTCGTCGAGATACGGGAACACATGTATCTGCTGCCTGCGGAGGTGGGCGGCGAGACGGCCATGCACTTTGTGAACACCCTTGGGGCCGTGGAGAGGCCGAAGGGAAGGACTGTGAACTGGAAGTGTTGGTGGTTGATCATAAAGCGAAGGTACTTCCTGTGCGGCGGAAAGATGGCAATATGGAAGTACGCGTCCTTCATGTCGAGGGCGGCGTACCAGTCCCAGGATCCAAGGACGGGATAATAGTTCCCAGGGAGACCATGCGGAATTTCAACTTGAGCATCCATTGTTGAGCCCTCGCAGGTCTAGAATAGGTCTGAGGCCTCCCTTGGACTTGGGAATCAGAAAATAGCGGAGTAAAACCCCTTCCCCCTCTCTTCTAGCGGTACCTCCTCTATGGCTCCTGCGGCGAGGAGAGACTGCACCTCTTGTAAGAGGACTTGCTCGTGAGAGGGGTCCCTGAAGAGGGACCGGGATGGGGGGGAGGGGGGGTGAAGCAAATTGGAGGTGGTAACCTTGCTTCACCGTGCGCAGAACCCAAAGGTCCGAAGTCAGTTGGGACCACGCCGGAGGAAGTAGGAAAGACGGTTGGAGAAGGGAGGGAAAGGATCCTGCTTTGAGACTGGTACGCCGTCCCCGGCGCACCTTCAAAAGTTGGCCTTAGGCCCTGGTGGTGCCTTCGAGGGCCCTTGGTTCTGGCCCCTTGGGGGCCGGATTGGCGCCTACGGCCACTCCGCCGCGCCTCCTACTGAGGTCCTGTCTGTTCCGAGGCGGAAAGTACGGGCGGCGAGGTTGGGGTCTGAAAGGTCTACGTTGGGTCACTGGGGTATGCATGCCCAATCAACGATCACATGATGACCCTATTGTCCTTCAGGCTCTGCAACCTGGGATCAGTCTTATCCGAGAACAAAACCCTTGCCCTCAAAGGGTAAGTCCTGGATAGTGTACTGAAGCTCGGAGGCAGGTTAGAGAAACCTGGAGCCAGGAAGATACGCCTCATGGTGATGCCTGAGCCAAGGTCCTGGCCGCCGAGTCAGCCGCGTCCAGGGAGGCCTGGAGAGAGGTCCTGGCCACTTTTTGCCTTCCTCCAGGAACGCGGTAAATTCCTGGCGTGAGTCCGGGGTAGCAGTTTGGTGAATCTACCCACCTCTGCCAGGTATTATAGTTATACCGGCTCAGTAGAGCCTGCTGGTTGGCCACTCAGAGCTGGAGGGCCCCGCTGAGTATACTTTACGGCCTAGTAGGTCCATCCGCCTAGCCTCCTTGGACTTTGGGGCGGGTGCCTGTGGCCATGGCGCTCCCTCTCATTGACCGACTGGACCACCAATGAAGAGGGGGAGGATGTACATACAAGTACTCATACCCCGAGAGGGTACCATGTACTTTCTCTCAACTCCCTTTGCCGTCGGTGGAATGGGAGGCTGGAGACTGCCAGAGAGTGTTGGCAGTGGCCTGGATAGTTTTAATAAATGGCAGCGCCACTCGGGTGGGGGCATCCGCGGTCAGGATGCTCACTACAGGGTCCTCAACTTCCGGGACTTCCTCCACTGGGAGGTTGATATTGAGTGCCACCCTGCGAAGGAGGTCCTGATGTGCCCTGAGGTCTATCAGTGGAGGCCCTGAAGATGAGGTCCCCGCCACAGCCTCGTCCGGGGAGGAGGAGGATGATACCCCAGGAATAAGAGAGTCCTGGATAGCCCCTTGCTCCTGGGGTGGTTCCTGCTCCAGCTGTCCCGGGGAATCCGGAGGATGGGCCGTGTGCTCTTCCGACTCCGCCGCAGGGGGGCGGGAAATGGTGGCCTCAGGTGCCCAATGTTCTGAGGCAGCAGAGCGGGTCTGGACTAGGGGAGCGCCCTGGGCTTGATGGTACGCCCAGGGTGTCCAAAAGAACCACTGTTGAAGCCCTATGTCCTGAGGACGTGTGTCCTGAAAGACCCCCGTGGGCACCTCCGTATCACGATCCCGGTCGTAATAACTGTCCGCCTGGGAGGATACTGACGTCTGCCTGGACGGCCATGGGGGAACAGAAAACTCTGGAGCTGCGGTGCCAATGGATCTCGCACCCCGGGACCGCGGGGAGCGGTGCCAGTATGTAAAGCGGTACCTAGAACGAGACCGGGACCTGCGACTGGCCCGGTGCCTGGAGGTCGACCATGATCTCGAGTCTCTACGGCGTGATCTGCTCCAGGAGGAACGGTGCCTGGGTCGGTCCCGGGAGCTGGAACGGTATCGGGAGTAGTGGGATGAGGCATGAGATATCGATCGGTGCCGTGAGGCTGATCGATGCCAGGAGCTCAACCGGTGCCGTGGAGATCGGTGCCGGGAGCTCAACCGGTGCCGTGGAGAGGATCGGTGCCGGGACAGGGAGCAGTGCCAAGAGTAGGAACGGCGTCCCGACCTGGAGCGTCTGCGGGATTGTGAGCGAGAGCGGTGCCGTTCCGCTACACTGACAGACGACAGTCTAGTCAGGGCCGGCTTGCCCATGGAATGTGGTACCCGCACTGGCGGTGCCGGGGGTAGGGGCAGTGCCGACTCAGTCATGGCGATCAAATCTTTCGCCGCAGAGAACATCTCCGGAGTAGACGGCAAAGTGAGCTCTACCACGGCAGGTGCCGAGGAGCTGTCAGGCGCCAGACTCGATGGCCGTCTCAGGGCTGGAGTCGACGGTGCTGGTTTAGGCAGTGCCGCAGCAGGTGCTGGTGCCGGGTGGTCTGACCGAGGCGCAGTCTCTGGCTGCGACGCGAGCGTTGTCGAGCCCGTCTGAGCCTTCGCTGTCTTCGACCTCGGGGAGAGGGAGCGGCGTGGGGTCGACTTCGGTGCCGGCTGTGGTCGGTGCCGGGAGTCCTTAGGTGTACCGGCGGTGCTCGGTGCTGTAGGGGTGCATCTGCTCACCGGCTGGCTCGAGCTCGATGCCGAAGGCGAAGGCGTTAGTGCCGCTTCCATGAGGAGCTGCCTTAACCTAATGTCCCGCTCCTTCTTAGTTCTAGGCTTAAAAGCCTTGCAAATTGAGCACTTAGAAGATAAGTGCGATTCCCCGAGGCACTTCAAACAGGAGTCGTGGGGATCTCCTGTTGGCATTGGCCTGTAACAGGCCGAGCACTGCTTGAAACCCGGTGAGCCAGGCATGAGCTCCGGCCCCGGGTGCGGGGACGGGGCTACTCCCCGAACCCCGCTACAATTACCAAACTATGACTATGAACTATAAGTGAACCTAACTAACTATATATATAAGAACAATTAACAACAACTATGAATACAATTAGAGGAAGAAAAACTACGAGTAGCTAGGGAAAGGTGGAGGTCAGCTAAGCCACACTCCACTGTTCCAACGACCAACACGGGCGGTAAGAAGGAACTGAAGGGTGTCCGGGTCGGCTGGGGTATATATTCGGCGCCATAGCGGTGCCACTCCAGGGCGGCCTAGTCGACCCGCAAGTGTTGCTAGGTAAAAGTTTCTCGAGAAGTGCACGCGGCGGCACACACGCTGAGAATGTGATACGAGCAATCACCGAGAGAACACTGGCATTCACTCCTTGAATCTTAAATAGAGCTTTTTCACCATTCACCCTCACCCAGAGCAACGAATTCAACTCCGTGAATCTAACACCAAGGATCCCCCTTTTCCCCTCCTTCTTCTCCCTGTCTCCCACACTTCCTGGTAAATACAGACTCATTCCTTTGCCTTAACCGGAGAAAAAATCAACAGTCATTAAACAACAACCCTTTGTATAAAAAGAAGAAAAAATGTAAAATTATCTCTGTAATCTGATGGTAATATTGACAGGTCTTTCACGTATAGACACCAGACGAAAAGCCTGCCCCCCAGCCTAAAATACAATTAAGAATACTTCCAGCAACTACACATTGCAAATAAGAAAAACATTTAGGACAATAACGCCGTTCTACTTAATACTCACTATTCTGAATATTAAGAGCTGTGGCGGAGATGCAAGAACCTGGTGCATCAGTCCCTATTCAGACTAGCAGAGAACAAAGCAAAAACCAAACCAAAATAAGTCTTCCTCCACTGAGCATATCCGAAAGTATCTGTTTCCTATTTAGTCCGCTCTCAGTGTTTTCGTTTGTTGTAACCACTCGTCTCAGGTGAGAGAAGTAATCCTTAGCTATGCTGTTGTAAACCAGGCGTGCGATGCCAATTGCAAAATGCTCAAAATCTCTCTTCCCCTCTTTGAGATTTGAATATCTTTCACACTCCCTACAATTCACCCAGATGTCAGCGGTAGCACTCATCCTTACTCTGCATTACACTCATAGGACTCAATAACTTATAGGTCACGAGGGACCATTGTCATCTAGTCTGACTCCTGCAGCCAAGCAAGGCCACAGACCTACCACATCCACTCCATACAAAAACCACCCTTACGAACCTACGTCTGATTATTGAAGTCTTCAAATTGATAGTTTGAAGTACCTCAAGCTTGCAGAGATTCCACCAGACAACATCCATGTCCCACGCTACAGAGGAAGGCCGAAAACCGCCCAGGGCCTCTGCAATCTGCCAATCTCAAACACTTAAGTACAATCAGAAAAGTAAGTCACGCTGATACAAACGAGTAGCCGAAGTATCAGCGTCTGATAAAAAATCTCGTCTAATTTACCATTGTTTGACTTGAATATATGTTCAGAGGGCCTGTGTCATGCTGAGTATACAGCAGTTCAGAACAATAATCAGTTGTACCAAGAACGGGAAGTCAAATTCAGTACTAAGGGTTAGCCTTAAATTACAGCTGACTGCTCTGAGAGGTACAGCGGGTCATACAGTGTAGGGAAAGCGCTGCAGTGTGCCACACTGAAGACTACCAGCGCTGCAGTGTGCACAGTGCAGCATTGCACTCTTTGGGAGGCTGCATTGTAGGGCACCTATCTAGCATTCAGTGCTGCACACGTGCTTTATCAAAGAGGGGGTGGGTGAGTGTGACAAGGAGCGTGGGGAGACAGAGAGAGTGATTCTTGAGCTGACACTGTTCTCCTCCCTGCCTTTGCAAGTTCTCAAGACTGAAGATACAGAGCACCAACTTCCAATCATATTAAAGTTTGACCCCTTCCCCACCCCTCTCTTATTCACTAAATGCAAATTATGCACTCCTAAATAGCCTTCAGACCACATAAGCAGCTGCTCAACACGGACTCCCCCGTCCCCTCTCTCCTCAAGCAAACAGCTGTGAACATTCCAAAGCAATTCCCCTGCCTCCGCTCACTCGCTGGAGCAAAGAGCAGGTGTGTTTGTTTTTTAGATAAGTAGCTCCGGGGAGCTCAGAATTCAGCCATTCTTCCGGTTTGTTGTGGATAGGGATTCTGGGATACCTCTTAATACCCTGGAGGCCAATAAAAGCGCTTTTGGTGGCCACACTTGATGAGATACCAGCGCTGGAATCGTTACACCCCAAGCAGACCAGGTGTACAGCCAGTGCTGCAGCCAGGGGTTGCAGCGCTGGCTGTGCCTTGCAAGTGTGGACACAGAGTAAGTTGCAGCGCTGTAACCCCATCACCAGCGCTGCAACTCTCCAGTGTAGCCAAGCCCTTAGTGGCAGTTGACCTAGCAGTCAATAATGCAGCAGACACAGGACTGCCCTGGCCATGGGATAACATTTGGAAAACTATCCCTATAAAAGATTTCACTTGAGGACAGCAACAAGTCACAATAAGGCAAAAAGCGGAGTGGCTGCAAAACGTTCAAAATCAGGATGTGAAGTTAGGACTCCTTTGGGAACAAGCCTCCAGCCGAAACATAAATGTAAGTCAAAATTTAATTATGAAGCAAGAACTCCTTCATGTAAAATCAAAAAATGGGTTGCACCACAAAATATGCAAACAGATCTGCTATAATGGTTCCACCCAAACAGGCAGAGGCCAAAGACAGGTTATCAACAATGGGAAAGGGATCTGTAGCTGCTCCTTATTTGTGCCAGACACAATCCAGCTATCAAAGTAAAGAAGCTTTTCTGAGATGGGTCCCCAGCAGTTCATGGAAAGGAGATCAAATCAACTGAACTGGGGAGTTGCCCTTAGCACCAAGGGGTAATAAATATGTGCTAGTTCTCAATGCTTTCTCAGATTGGGAGGAATGGACATCCACACTAAATATGTGATTGCCCTAATGAGAGTGAAACAATTGGTGGGTAATGTGTTCTGCAGATGAGGGGGATGCTAAGATTATTGACTGAGACAATGGGAGCTGATGTGTGGGGTTAGTTGTCATAGAATATTAGGGTTGGAAGGGACCTCAGGAGATCATCTAATCTAACCCCCTGCTTAAAGCAGGACCAATCCCCAGATTTTTACCCCAGTTCCCCCCTCAAGGATTGAATTCACAACCCTGGGTCTAACAGGCCAATGCTTAAACCACTGAGCTATCCCTCCCCACCAAAGATGTGTGCAGCCAGCTGGATGTAGAACAGAAGGTTCCCTTCTCATGTCACCCAGGTAGCAGCAGGACAGGTTGAGCGAATAAAAAGGACCATAAAAAATAAAATTAAAAAAAATATGCAGCAATTGGGATGAAGCATTACTGCTGGTACCAATGCGTAACAGAGCTAGGTATGCAAATCCACAGCCTTTGCCCCCAATGAGGCCTGATGGGAAGACCAATGAATGTGTGGAAGGATATAATTAACTCGGTTCCAGTCTATCTGGCTACAGAAGCCTGGGTACAGGACTTGCAGATGGAGATTCTCCAGCTACAGAGGAGTGTGGTGGTAAGAAAGGACAGGAAAGTGTAAAAGACCAAGGCATGGTCTGGTGCCAAAGGAGACCTGACTGAGCACCAAGTGGGATCTAAAGTCATCATCCAGGATCAGGCTCTCTGCAAGTCTTTCTCAAAGGCAAAGTGGTCCAGCCCATACTTAGGGTTGGCTCCACTTAACCCCTCCATATAACTTCATAGTCCTGGGAGGTATTGGTAAAGCAATTTAAAGAATTTAAAGCAACTACAAACTGAGAGGCCTATCCTATCTCTATTCAGTTTACAAACTTCAAGTTTGTCAGATGTGTCTCCGGGAGCATAGCAATGGCAGCATTCTCTTTAAGCATTGAATATACTTTTTCGTTGAATAAAATTACTGAAACTCTTTATATTTCAGGACACACATTTAGTTCTCAGAGCCATCATCATTAAAATATAAAGTCACTCAGTGAATAAATGAGACATTTAAAGTTTCCTGTGTAGTAAACAGCTCTTAAGTATCTAAGCAGCCAAAGTTATATAATCCAGGGGTTGAGAGTAGCTTCCTAGTACATTATCTACAGGCACGGGAAGGAAACTCTCAGCATGGAGACAGAGAGAGGGATTAAATGAAGTGATAAAAATAAGACAGAAAAAGATAATGGAGAGAGAAATATACATTAGTACCATACCATCAAAAAGAAAAAATTGTTTATCAAGTGTGTAGTTTTGGACTGTTTCACCTGATCTGGGCAGCCAGATCAGGTGAAACTTGAAGATCCTCACAGCCCCTGGGGCTCTGAACATCACAATTATAGTAGTCATCTCTTATCAAAGATTCTATTGGTAATCTTCACACACTTTAATCCATCAGGAAGCACCATCTAATAAAGCAATGATGTTAGATAGATTTTACATTGATGCTCCTTCCCCACGATTTAAGGCAATAAGAAGTAAATTGTTAATAACATTTTAACCCTTCAACCCCAATGAGAGAGAAAAAAAGAGAAAAGAAACTAACATATCAATATCAATTAGCACCCAACTTGTTTACAGCAACCATATCAGATTTCAGAGAGTGATACATGAATTCCATACACTCTGATCATTCCAGAGATGTCTTGTCTTGCAAAGGGGAGTTTGCAGAATTTGGAGGTATTTTTCTGCCTCCTGAGGGAACTGCATGATACTATCCCCATTCTTAATACAGAGCTTAACCAGGTATTTAATAAACTTCCTAACCAATTGTTTCACTTGGTTAAAAGCTACCCTCATTCCTACCACATCACAGCATAATCTTGAGAGAGCAGTATTTCAATTGCTGGCTCTTCCCATAATCACTCCATGTCTCTCGCTGGGTTTTTGCAATATAAGTTTCTTAATGGTAAAGTTCAGGAGCTTCACAATCAAACGCTCTAAGCCAACCGCCAAGAGCTGGCCGGGGGACAAGGGTCTGGTATGCCCCTTCTATATGAAAATAAAAAGTGACTAGACAATCCTACAATTTAGGGACAAATTCAGAAGGTTTGCCTTTCTCTGTTCCCTCAGGACACCTACAATCCTCTTGTTACGTGGTCTAGAGTGGCTTTCTAAACCTATTAGTTTGGTCTTGATATCATTACAGTTCTTGATAACCTGTTTGTTCTTTTTAAAATCATCTTCCACTTCAGAAAGTCTGTTCTGTTTCACCAGTCTGTCTGGCTAGAGCTTGCAGTGCACACAGTTCTCGGTCATGGTGATCTGTTTGATGGAAACTGTAGATTTCATTTCAACAGTCTGAGAGGCAACCTTTGCTGTTACACCTATCAGCCCTATCCCATGAGACTCAAGCACTGTTTGTTTGGATAAGTAGGGAGGTAGCTCTCCTGTGTTGTTTCCATACTTTTAGATTTGGAGAAGCAGCAGCAGAGCAGGAGGACATCCTGGAAACCTCTATCATGGTGCCCCATGATGTCCAGTGCTGTACTTCTTGACTCAAAAGCAGCATAAGATGCCACCTGACACACTGGCTTGCTGGTCAACATGTCACCTTGATGGATTGTTATGGTTATAGAAATGATGATTTGAAACAGACAATTCCAAACCACGTTAAGAAATAAACTGAGTGTATGGAGGATCTAGAAGAACAGGATCCCTTGGAGATTTGTTCTTGCCCCTATTTATTTCCAATATGTTTTCAAACCACCTGCCTGCAACTACTGCAAGGCCATTCAAGTGTGCAGATGACATCTGTTTAATGCCAAGAGAAAAACTTCAAAAAGACTGGGGACAACCTGAACCAGGATATGGCAGACAACCCTGAGGACTGCAAGAAGTGGAGACTTAATCCCAGCATGTCAAAGACAGTGTTGTCATGGTTTCATCTCAGTCAAGGTAACACTTCACAAGAACTCTATGTTCTTGAATGGAGAATGACTGGCTCATGACCCAAAGCCAGCATATCTAGGAGTCACTCTAGCTTGCACTCTTACTCATAACAACCAAACCACCAGGACAGTTCAGAAAATTAACATCAGAAATGGCCTCTTAAAGAAGCTTGCAGGCTCAAGTTGAGGAGCTAATGTGCAAGCACTGCGCAGTTCAGCATTAACTTTATGCTAGTCAGTTGGCCATTACTGTGCTCCTGTGTGGTTAAACTCTTGCCACACCATGCTAGTTATTGTTCTATTGAATCAAATGATGAGAATAACAGGGACTACAGGACCAACAAACACTGATAAGCTCCCTGTCCTTTCTAATACCCTTTCCCCTAACATCAGGCATAATATTGCAGCAAAGAACCTCCTTGATACAGTCCAGGAGATAACCACCAGCACCACTTTTCAAAGATACATACATAGGCAGTGCCTCGCCTCTAACGTATCATTAGAACGCCTATCTGCACTATGTTAGGGCTTGTCTACACTTATATTTTATAGTGCTCTAACTTGCTGGCTCAGGGGTGTGAAAAAATCACCCCCCTGTGTGCGGCAATTCTGAGCACTTTAAAGCGCTAGTGTAGACAGGTTCCGAGCACTGGGAGCCTTCTCCCAGCACCCGGATCTCATCCCCTCATGGAGGTGAATTACCAGGAGCAATGAAAGAGCTCTCTCCCAGTGCTCAAATGCGACCATACTCACACTTCAAAGCACGACCGTGGGAACATTCCTGCAACAGCACTTTGAAGTTTCCAGTGTAGACATACCCTTACTCAACTGCTCCATGGTGGATGCTGTGACACTGTGGTGAGCAGAATGGGAATGAGCTAAATTACCATCTCATCACTCAGCCTGATGTGAGACCTCCTGCCTTGAGGCTCCCATGTTATTTGTGGTACAAGCTTAGGGTGACCAGATATCTCGATTTTATAGGGACAGTCCTGATTCTGGGGTCTTTTTCTTATATAGGCTCCTATTACCCCCCACCCCATGTTCCAATTTTTCACTCTTGCTGTCTACAAGCTCAGATGTGGGGTGGTGAGGTGTGTGGGTAATGATCACACCTGGGGACTCAGAAAAGCCTTCTGTGGATGGGGATGGACGCTGCACACCTACTATTCATCTCATGATGGTCTCTCAGGAGGCTGTTCCAGACTCCATACTGCTGACCCCAAAGACACTGAATGGCAAAAAACACGTGAGGTCTACCTAAGCCCTTTTGACAATTTTTTTTGACATACACATTTCAATTTTTATCTCCCTACTTTCTATTTTGGCGTTTGAACCCTCTTCCGTCTTTATTGTACAGCGCACTTCTGTATTCACTAACAACAATACAACTGCAGAGACTCTATAGAAAAGGATTGTTGATGCCATCACATCCAGTCCCCTCTGTCACTTGGCCAGAAGTTTCTCCCTTTTCCTGAACTATGTTGTCTTCAATGTAAAAATGGCTGTGCTGACAGATACAGAGCCCAGAACTGCTCACTGGTAACAATAGGAATAAAACCTGTTCCCCATTACACAAAACCTATGGACACTAGTAAAAAGAGTGAATGATCCCCCAGAGTCATGAGTTGGCTCTATGAACAGAGAAAAGACTTTTGTTAATGTGTGCACACTTAGCACGGGTTGTGAGGTATAAAAAGGCAGTTGACCAGCTGGAGTGCTATGGCTTGCAGCCTGAATCCAGCTACGATGGAAAAGGTAAGAGAAACCTGTCTGGACTGGATTGTTTGCTATGTCAGTCTGAAGTCAGGGATCTGATTCTCCTCTCAGTTACATCAGAGTTAGTCTGTTGATTTCAAAGGAGTAACTCCTGGCCTATATCAGTAGGAGAGAAGAATCAAGAATGCAGAGCTAGCGGACCTACGGCCTCTATTAGTCTCTGTATATTAATCTCTCAGAGCCCAATCCTGCTTTTGCTTACACTTGTGTAAATGAGGATCAGTTCCACTGAAGACACAGGAGTATATCAATTTATCACCAGAGTCAGTAAAATGTAAGGCCAAGACACTTCAGGCATAGGGTGCTGGACGGAGAATTGAAATACCAGGATGCAGTCACACTGCATAGGATGTTTCTGAAAACTCTGCCATTTGTTTCCCGCTCTAGATCATCCTTTTCGAGGACAGAAACTTCCAGGGCCGCTCCGTTGAGTGCAGCAGCGACCGGCCGGATTTGCAAAGTCAGCTCAGCCGCTGTAACTCCGTCCGCGTGGAAAGTGGCTGCTTCATGCTTTATGAACGTCCCAATTTCCAGGGACAGCAGTTCTTTGTGAAACGAGGGGATTATCCTGACATGCAGTTTGAGGGTTTCAGCACTTCCATTAAGTCCTGCCGGATGATCCCACCTGTGAGTTCGATTTTGCTTTTAAAACATGGCAACGTTGCCCAAGCCACTGTCCTCCCTGCTCCACCAGATCCCAGCTCAGGGCCCTCACAGTGACCACTGGATCAGTGGGGAATCCACCCAAAACACACTGACACAACTCGGTACAATGCCTAGTCCCCATGAACTACTTCCCATCCTGTCCCTGGTGTAGTGGTCCTATTATCTCCAAAGTCCATAGGCTGCTCAGCCTGCATGGCTCTCAGCAGTTCTGTCGCTCCTTGGGCGCCTGCAGGAGCTTGGGCGTTGTCCTGGATCTTGGTGTCTCCAGCTTCTGCCTTCTGGGGCCTCATCACTTGCCGGGCTGGAGCCTGCAGTGGGCTTCCTCCCTCCTTGGCATTCAGCACTGAATGAGCTGGTCTGCTTCCTTTTATATCTGGTCTCCAGCCAGAGCATGCCCAGTAGGGCTGAGGGTGCGTGGCTTCCTCGGCCCAAAGAGTAGAGGTAACCCTTGCAGTATCAGTGCAGGGCAAGCACAGCCCATCACAGGGCCTCAGAAATAAAAAGATTGAGAATCCCAGGCCTATGGGAGCACTGTGCTGGCTGAGGACTGGCCAACATTGTACACTGCAGCCCTGTTCCCTCTTGTGTCTGGTTGGGCTCCCTCTTCCCCACCCCAGACATAGTCCCTGCACCAAGGGTGGGAGTCACGGCTCACATAGGTCTGAGTAAAACAGGTGGATGTGCTGCCTTTGCAGCATTCAAGGATTCCCCTCCTGTGGGGAGCAGAAGCAGCTGTAAGCGTCCTTTGCATCACTAGAGCAGTGCACAGGGCTGACTCAGGGCCCAGGACCACAGGCAGCCAGCCTGCTGAGATCACTCTAGTATCCTGTCTCATTTTCTGTCACAGCACAGGGGCACCTACAGGATAAAGATCTATGACAAGGAAGATCAAAGAGGCAACATGGTGGAGTTAACTGAGGACTCTCCAAGAGTCATGGACCAGCTACGCTCCCCCGAGATGCTCTCTTGTTCTGTGCTGGACGGGCACTGGATCCTTTACGAACTGCCGAATTACAGAGGCCGCCAATACCTGCTGAGGCCAGGGCAGTACAGGAGATTCAGCGAGTGGGGCGCTATGAGTGGCAGGGTTGGCTCTTTGAGACGTGCCACTGATCTCTACTGAATCAAGATGTCTTCCTCCTGGAAGGCTCTCAATGAATAAAATGCTTTAGCAATCATTGTCCTTTCAGTGTGCTGTTGTAAGTGTACTAAGGAGAATGTTGAGGCTTGTCCTGTGTTCTTGGGCTACAGTATCATCTTCTGAACCAAAAGTTGTCCCTCATCTTTCCCTTACTTCCCCCAGCATTGCATAGCTACTTACAGCACAAAGTGCCCAATGCCAAACACAGGGCTCAGGCCTAGGCAGCCACACAAGGGAGTATGGAGCACCTCCAGGGCTGTGCAGGCCTCACCCAGAATGCAGTGCAGGAGGCTGAGCAAGAAACCGAAACATCCAGGACTCAGCCGATAGAGAGGATGACAACTGCTTTGTACTTTATATAATATTAGCTGTACTTTAGATAATAATCCTCCAGCCCAACCCTGGCCAGACATTTGGAGCTAGGACTAGAGTGGCTCTGGGCTGAGCTCCCGCCGTCGCTTCTTCACCAGATGGCAATGGGAGCATCACCAGGGAGCAGCAGCCAGAGCCCCCCTCAGCCATCAGGCATGGAGCAAGCAGAGATGGGCACCCAGGTGATGGCAGGAATCAGCCACATCTTCCTCCCAACTGGTCTCACAGGTCTGCCATCAGCCAGGGGCTAAGCCTCGAATCAGAGTTATCTGAGCACCAATCCAGAGCAGGGCTGTATTAACTAGCCATAGACACCAGAGCTCCTGGAATCATCTGATTACACTGGCACTTCCAATATGTAACAAAAGCTGAGGTGTCTGTCCCATGCAGCGCTCCCCAGCCTTACCAGCAGCAGAGGTACTTTGAATCCAAAAAGATGCTACATATAGTAAGATGAGTCTCTCTACATGGACAGTGGTACAAGTTCACAGTTTTAGAAAGACTAATCTGGTCTATAAAGCTACAAATAGACTGTAATCTGGTCTACAAAACTACAAACTAGCAGTCAATTATGGAACAGACACAGGACCGACTGGCCATGGGATATCATTTTGAAAACTATCCCTGTAACAGATTTCACTTGACACTAGCAACAAATCGCAATAAGGCAAAAATCGTAGCAGCTACAAAGCATTCAAAAAGAAGGATGTGAAGTTAGGACCCCTCTGGGAACAAGTCTCCAGCCAAAACATGAAGGTAGGTCAACATTTAGTAATAAAACAAGAACTCCTCTGAGTAAAATCAAAAAATGGTTTAGTATGGGTGGCACTACAAAATACGCAAACAGATCTGCTCTTACAGTTACATGGGCCCACCCCAAACAGGCAGAGGACAAAGACAGTTTGGCAACAATGGGAAAGGGATCTGTAGATGCTCCTTATCTGTACCAGACACAATCTAGCTATCAAAGAAAGTAAAGAAGTTCTTCTGAGATAGGTCCCCAGAAGTTCATGGAAAGACCAAATCAACTGTACTGGGGAGCTGCCCTTAGCACGAAGGGGTAACAAGTATGTGCTAGTTGTTGTCAATGCTTTTCAGATTGGCAGGAGAGTTACAGCCACACTAAATATGTGACTGCCTTAATGAGAGTGAAACAATTGGTGAGCAATGTGTTCTGCAGATGGGGGGAGGACCTAAGGTTTATTGACTCAGACAATGGGAGCTAATTTGTGGTGTCAGTTATCAAAGAAGTGTGCGCTCAGCTGGACATGGAACAAAAGGTTCCCCTTCCCTGTCAGCCAGCCAGCCAGCCAGCCAGCCAGAAAGGTTGAGTGAATAAATGGGACAATCCAAAAAACAAAACAAAACAAAAAGAGGTTCTGCAACAGGCAGAAATTGTACTGCTGGTACTAATGCGTATCAGAGCTAGGGATGCAACTCCACAGCCTTTTCCCCCCAGTGAGGCCTGATGGAAAGAACAGTGAGTGTGTGGAAGGATATAATTAACCTGGTTCCAGTTTATCTGGCTACAGAAGCCCTGTCAGAAGCCTGGGTACAGGACTTGCAGATGGAGATTCTCCAGCTACAGAGGAGTGTGGTGGTGGTAAGGAAGGACAGGGAAGTGTAAAAGACCAAGGCACGGTCTGATGTCAAAGGTGACCTGACTGAGCACCATGTGGGATCTACAGTCATCATCCAGGATCAGGCTCCTTACAACCTTTTTCAAAGGCAAAGTGGTACAGTCCATGCTTAGGGTTGACTCCACTTAACCCCTCCATATAACTTCATAGTCATGAGAGGTATTAGTAAAGCAATACCCCTCACTTTAGAATTTAAAGCAGGTGTAGGCAACCTATGGCATGCGTGCCAAAGGCGGCACGCGAGCTGATTTTCAGTGGCACTCACACTGCCCTGGTCCTGGCCACCAGTCCAGGGGGCTCTGCATTTTAATTTAATTTTAAATGAAGGTCCTTAAACATTTTTAAAACCTTATTTACTTTTCATACAAAAATAGTTTAGTTATATATTATAGACTTATAGAAAGAGACCTTCTAAAAATGTTAAAATGTATTATTGGCACGCGAAACCTTAAATTAGAGTGAATAAATGAAGACTCAGCACATCACTTCTGAAAGGTTGCCGAACCCTGATTTAAAGCAACTAGAAACAGAGGCCTACCCCATCTCTATTCAGTTTACAGACTTCAAGTTTGTCAGATTGTCTCCTGGAGCATGAACCAACAGCATTCTCTAATCATTGAATATATTTTTGCTTTGAATACGGTTACTGAAACCCTTTATATTTCAGCACACATTTAGTTCTCAGAGCCATCATCGTTAAAATATGAAGTCGCTTAGTGAATAAATGAGACATTGTAACTTTTCCTACAGAAAACAGTTCTTTAATAACTAAGCAGCCCAAGTTATATAATCCAGGGGTAGAGAGTAGCTTCCCAGTACATATTCTACAGGTATGGGAAGCAAATTGCCAGCATGGAAACAGAAAGAGGGATTAAAGAGGCATTGTTAAAATAAGACAGAAAAAGATAGTGGAGACAGAAATATACATTAGTATCATACCATCAAAAAGAAATATATGTTTATCAATTGTGTAGTTTTGGACTGTTTTTTAACCAAAGGGGAAGCTAGATCAGGCGAAACTTGGAGATCCTCACAGCCCCTGGGGCTCTGAACATCACAATTATAGTAGTCATCTCTTACCAATAGAATCTTCAAACTTTAATCCGTCAGGAAGCACCATCTAATAAAGCAACGATGATAGATAGATGTTACATTGATGCTCCTTCCCTATGATTTAAGGCAATGGGAAGAATTGCTTTGGTCCTGCTAGTGAAGGCAGGGGGCTGGACTCGATGACCTTTCGAGGTCCCTTCCAGTTCTAGGAGATAGGTATATCTTAAATTATTATTTTATTATTATAAATTGTTAATAATGTTTTAACCCTTCAGCCCCGATAATAGAAAAATAGAGAAAAGAAACTAACATATTAATATCAGCTAGTGCCCAACTTGTTTACAGCAACCATGTCAGATTTCAGAGAGCAATACATAAATTCCATACTGTTACTTCAAAGGGGAGCCAAAGTACCTCTATGCGTATAGTGGTGTGGTTATCAAGAAATAAAACAAGCCCCTTTTACTCAGAAGAGCAGACCCGCCCTCTGCCATGTCTATCACCGGTGGACTCAGATAGGTCTCCCTCCCTCTTCCCTATGTGTGGTGCGAGAAATAAAGACTGACTATAGGTAAAGTTAAAATAACAGATAAGCGTATTAGGGGAATAGGTTACAGTAAGGGAAGGGGTAAATGTGAGTGAGTAATTACTATATAAAACAACACAAAACAGTGAAACAACAGCTTTTAAAACAGGAGCATGACACTCAGGCAGGCCCCAAATACAAAATCACCCTGGCAATAACCATAAAAACCCTAAGAGCCTATTAGCTCATTATTTCCAAGAGTCCTCTTGTGGCGGCGGCAAAGTCCAGGGCCTGCACTCGTTGGGTAATTGGAACCCACAGAGGAGGAGCACTGGAGCATCCCACAGTGTCACTCGGGATGGAGAAGCGGACTGAGAACTCCCTGCTGATGTTGTCCCCAGGAACAGGAGCAGGAAAGGTGGTATACGGCTTCTTCTTTCCTCTCTTCACTTCAGGAATGATGGTCTCCTCCAAAGATGCACTGATGCTGCCAAGGCCTGAACCTCGCAGGCAGTCACTAGGATGGACTGCGCCACTTGCCTGTGGTCACAGTTCTTTTATGCAGCTAGTGGTGGGAAAACATGGTACAGTCCCAGCAAAGGCGGGGAACAGTCTGAGGTAAAATTGTCCTTGATATCGCCCAGTGGCAGGAAAAACCAGTTGGAGCTAGCTGTAACTAGGCCAGGATGACAGGACCCTAAGGGGTCACAAGATGGAGTTTACAAAATGGTGATTCTGACTCCATTTTGAATTCCTCCTTACAAATTCCATATTGGGTTTAACATACACACATTTTAATAAGCTATAACAGTATGACAAATCACACCCAACAATACGTACTGGTCATTCCATAGATGCCTTGTCCTGCAAAGGGGAGTTTGCAGAATTTGGAAATATTTTTCTGCCTTCTGAGGGGAACCGAATGACACTATCCCCATTCTTAATATAAAGCTTAGCCAGGTGTTTAATAAACTTCCTAGCTAATTGTTTCACTTGGTTAAAAGCTACCCTCATTCCCACCACATCACAGCATAATCTTGAGAGAGCAGTATTTTAATTGCTGGTTCTTCCCATAACCACATCATGTCTCTCTCTGGATTTTTGCAGTAGTGTATAAGCTTCTAAGTGGTAAAGTTCAGGAGCTTCACAATCAGACACTCTAAGCCAACTGCCGAGAGCTGGCTGGGGGACAAGGGTCTGGTATGTCCATTCTATATGAAAATAAAAAGCTACTGGAAAATCCTACAATTTAGCAATTTAGGGACAAATTCAGAAGGTTTGCCTTTCTCTGTTCCGTCAGGGACACCTACAATCCTCATGATACATGGTTCTTTGCTGAGCAGACTTTCTGAAGTGGAAGATGATTTTAAAGAAAACAAATTACAGGTTATCGAGAACTGTAATGATATCAAGACCAAACTAATTGGTCTAGAAAGCGACTCTAGACCAATTGGTTTGGTCTTGATATCATTACAGTTCTCGATAACCTGTAATTTGTTTTCTTTAAAATCATCTTCCACTTCAGAAAGTCTGCTCAGCAAAGAACCTTCTCGACACAATCCAGTATATAACCACCAGCACCACTTTTCAAAGATACAGAGGCAGTGCCTCGCCACCGGCTCATCATCAGAATGCCTATCTGCGCTATGTTACGCAACTGCTCCACGGTGGATGCTGTGACACTGTGGCAAGCAGAATGGGAATGAGCTGCTCCCTCCTAAGAAATTTCTCTCTCATCACTCCTGCCTTCAGGCTGCCACGATATCTGTGATACAAGCTCAACCGTTTCAGAGGTGGAGTGGAGAAGTGCGTAGGTAATGACCACACCTGGGGATTCAGAACAGCCCTGTGTGGCTGTGGGTGGGGATGGACACTACATATATACTGCTCATCTCATGCTGGTCTCTCAGGAGGCCGTTCCAGATGCTGTACTGCTGACTCCAAAGCTAGTGAATGGCTAAAACACACGTGAGGTCTACCTAAGCCCTTCTGACATTTTTTTGACTTACACATTTCTGGTTTTATTTCCCTATTTTCTATTTTATTCTTTGAACCCTCTTCCACCTTTATTGTACCACTTGTGCATTCACTAATAGTAATGCAACTGCAGAGACTCTGTAGAAAAGGATTGTTGATGCCATCACATCCAGTCCGCTCTGTCACTCAGCCAGAAGTTTCTCCTTTTTCCTGAACTATGTTGTCTTCAATATAAAAATGGCTGTGAAACACACCCTAGCAGAACTTAGCGTAGCCTATCCCAGCAGTTCTCAATTAGGGATCAGAGGCCCCCTAGCAGTTTGCGAGCAGGTTTCAAGGAGCCTTCTAAGCAGGGCCGACATTAGACTCACTGGGGCCCAGGGCAGAAATCCAAAGCCCCACCAGCTCGAGCCCCACCACCTGTGCCTGAAGCTGAAGCAAGAGCAACTTAGCTTCGTAAGGCGTCCTGTAGAATGGGGCCTGGATAATTGCCCTGTTTGCTACCCTCTAATGCCAGCCCTGGTCTTTATATGCAGAAAAACAGTCATTGTGGCACAGGGGCCATGGAGTTTTTACAACATGTTAGAGGGCCTTTTGTGGGGCAAGCATGCCCCGTCCCTTCTTGGGATGGGGTGAGGGTAATTATGGTCCTGAGGCTGAATCCATATGATCACCAGGGCCGGCGCTTTCATTTAGGCGACTTAGGCAGTCGTCCAGGGCGCCAGCATTATGGGGGGGCCAGCATTTTGCGGGGGGGGTGGCAGACGGCTCCGGTGGAGGTGCCGCAGTCGTACCTGCAGAGGGTCTACTGATTCCGTGGCTCCGGTGGAGCTGCTGCAGGTATTTCTGCGGACGGTCCACTGGTCCCGCAGCTCCGGTGGACCTGCTGCAGGCATGCCTGCGGCAGCTCTACCAGAGCCATGAGACCTGCGCGCGGGGCGGCGAAATGGCCCGGCGCCAGTCCTGATGGTCACCCCAGGTCTTGGGATAACTTCGACTACGGATAAATGTCAATATGACTGCCCTCTCTCAGGGCTGTGTCTTCTTTTAGCCCAAGTCAGCAGGGCTGCCCTGTCCAGCTGGGCTGTGTGGTCTAGGGACCCGAGTCAGTAGGGCTGCCCTGTCCAGCGGGGCTGCATGGCCCAATACCCAGTGTCAGTTTAATGGCCCTCTTCAGTAGGGCTGTTTGGCCTGACCCATGCTATCCCTGCTCCACTAGGTTCTAGCTCAAAGCCCTGACAGTGGCAATTTTGCTGGCCACTGAGTCAGTGGGATATCCACGCAAAACACACAGACACCACTCAGTACAGCGCCCAATCCCCATGAGCTACTCCTTGTCATAAGGCATAAGTCCCAATTCTGAAACTTAGCGTCCAAAATGTGGGTGCCTGCATGAAACCTCCAAGCTTAATTACCAGCTT